>NC_140175.1:45660817-46183317 GCF_963971535.1 Notolepis coatsorum
GACACATCACTAACCGCCTCGGCCAGTCCTTTGTACAAGCGGCCATCAGGCTCCACAATAGTGGGCAGGAACCGCTGCCAGCAGCCGGAGAACTAATGGCAGCAGAACTCGAGAACTATTAGGGAGGTCTGATCACTGAGTGTCTGACTCTGACTCCCACCTAAACGGCACAGACTAACATATAACGTATGACGTATATCATGCCGGTTAGGGTTCCTTATGCATACTGCACCTGTGTATACTGTATACTTTACTTGCTCATAGTATATATTTAGATTCTAGTGTTTATTGTAACCATATTTATTGTGATTTATAATATAACTGATAGGGCATACAAACACTCATCTGCACCTTTGATTACACTGCCTACTTGCTCATTATCCATATATTCAGAGTTAGTTATATTGTTTACACTGACTATTTTTACTTTCTACTGTACCTATTTCTATTACCTGTATTTATGTCTTCTACTATTATCATGCCCATACCTGTACCCCCACCCCTCCCCCATGCTGCTACTATGTCTGAATTTCCCCAAGGGGATCAATAAAGGAATATTTTATGATATCTTATCTTATTAGTTCTTTCTTTCTTTCTTTCTTTCTTTCTTTCTTTCTTTCTTTCTTTCTTTCTTTCTTTCTTTCTTTCTTTCTTTCTTTCTTTCTTTCTTTCTTTCTTTCTTTCTTTCTTTCTTTCTTTCTTTCTTTCTTTCTTTCTTTCTTTCTTTCTTTCTTTCTTTCTTTCTTTCTTTCTTTCTTTCTTTCTTTCTTTCTTTCTTTCTTTTCATTTACACTATACGACCGGGGTGCCCATGTACATGTCAAAATACTTCCCAAAGGTCAGTGAATACCACAACCACTACACCAGAGGAAGCTCAACAAATCATGTTAAACCCAGATTCGGCTCAAACAAGGGACTAAACACGTTTCGCAATTATGCCACAACAATGTGGAACGCCCTACCCAAAGCTGTAAAGGAATGTGAATCCCTGCCCACATTCAAAACCGCCCTTAAAGAGCACCTACGGGAGGCTGCAATTCGAAACTGGCCACCGTAAATGCCCAAAACCCCCACCACCTCCTAATAGACAGTCTCCTCCCCACCGCATGTATATATTCCCTCCCCGCCGTATGTATATTTCCCTCCCACCCACCCACCCCCTCCTAATGTACAGTCCCCTCCCCATCATATGTATATACTCTGTCAGGATCTAGGGGTAACAGTACTGTATATTTGAATACCGCCTATGTCACAAATGTATCAGTACTAAATACCTATATGTCCCTATGCCATAAATGTCATGTATGTTGTGTATGTCATAAATGTCTATATGAATTGAAAATGGGGGACCCTGATGGAAACAAGACAAACGTCTTTCTCAGGTCTGCATCCCCTTAACAATTGTATGTATTGAGCCGTACTGTATTGTACCCATTCTGCAATCTGTTAAATAAAGTTTTCATTCATTCATTCATTCATTCATTCATTTACTGGTGGTAGATGGCACTAATAAGCGTGATTACGAAACCTAGCCGCATTTATCGGAGACGCTCTCTGATTGGCCGACGCCTGTTTCTACACTGGTTAAGTTTAGGCACTCTTCGAAGTTGGTTAAGGTTGTTAGAGTTTGTCTTGATTTAGAGCATGGCGATAGAACGCCAGGTAGTTTGCAGGCTGTTTGACGTGGAAATGGGCAAAGACGAAAGTCTTTCTCTGGTCTGCATCCCCTTAACAATTGTATGTACTGAGCTGTACTGTACTAGTCTGTACCCATTCTGCAATCTGTTAATAAACTTTTCAATCAATCAATCAATCAAGACGCAGCTCGTCACGAATTGGGCAAACGCGTCAGTGGCCAATCAGAGAGCGTCAGTCAGTGCCAATCAGAGAGCGTCTCCGAGAAATGCGGCTAGGTTTCGTAATCACGCCACTAATAATCTGAGCGTTCCATTGTGGGAATAGGGAGTAAAATGCTACATTCGTTTATGGTCGGAGGTGGGAAGTTGGAAGTGGTAAACACGTCATCTCCAACCTATTTGGCTATTATTTTCTTACAAATAGTCTTGCATCAACTACAACTCACAAATACAGTTTACAACGACATATAGCTAATACAGTATACTTATAAATGAATGAATGAAAACTTTATTTAACAGATTGCAGAATGGGTACAATACAGTAGCCTACGGCTCAATACACACAATTGTTAAGGGGATGCAGACCAGAGAAAGACGTTTGTCTTGTTTACATCAGGGTCCCCCATTTTCAATTCATAGTGACATTTATGACATACACAACATACATGACATTTATGACATAGGGTCGGGACATACATACAGGTAGTACTCTTACATTTGTACTATTAAAAAAGCTAATAACAACATTCACATACATGATGTCAGTCAGTGGCCATGTTGAAATTGTAAAATAACGTTGAGGCTTGAACTGGCGATTGAGAAATCAAATCCGTCTTGTAGATTTGTCCTAGTAAGAAGTCCGAATTTCCGACCTCCGAGTTATACTGGAATGCACCATAGGATCATCCACGGCACGTCACGTGCTGCTGAACCTGAACCTGCCTGGATATTTTGCGCGAAGCCAATAGCAAAACTTTAGCTAGAAAAACGAACAGTTTGATACTTGTTTATTATAACTATGACGGGAACAAACGGAATCGAAAAGTCTTGGGACACTGCTGAACAGCTAAGGGCACTTAGGGCAGGCATTCAGGTACAGTAAACTAGAGGTAGTTAGTTACCCAATTAATCAATCCACTCTTATTCTTAATTAACACAAAATGGAAGCTAGGATGGAAACCTAATAGCATGCTCAGGGTCACTCCTCTCTTCATATCTCCTTTGCAAACCACCTATTCTCAGATAGTATGTAAACATGAATTGTATATATTTTTTTGTTAGCGTTATATTTTGCAGAGCCTTGTCAACATTTACGTATTTTGACAGTCAAAGACTAAATTGGTAGCTAACCTAATATAGCTCACTAGTTTGGTATTAAGTCAACAATGGTCACAGTGGTTTAGTGAGCAGTCCCGTGTACAGCAAGCCAAGGTATTTGTTGGAAATGTACTGTAAGTCTGATAACTTCACGGACAGACCAGTCTTTAAACTAATCATGTTCATAATAATAGCCTGATGCATGTTTGGAAGACATGCAGGGTTTGGATTATAGTATCTGCTTACTTTTCAGTCAAGTCAATCCCTGCTGATGACAGGGAATTAATATCTTTGACCTCAACCCTGAAGACTGTTTATAAAAAAAGCTTTATAAAAAGCAATTATCTCTTTTTTGCTCTGTGTGTGTGTGTGTGTGTGTGTGTGTGTGTGTGTGTGTGTGTGTGTGTGTGTGTGTGTGAGTGTGTGAGAGTGTGTGAGTGAGAACTTGGTGCATAGTTCCAGATATGGGGTGTTTTGTTAGTTGTTACCCAATGCTTTTATGTAACCTCTGGATGATTTCCATGCAGTGTGGCACATACTGTAACGGTGTGGAATGAATGGAAGGCTGTTCTCTTCTCTAGAGCCCTTTCCTTCTGATGGGTCGATCGATGGAGGACATCATGGGAGATGGAGGGATTCTGAAAGAGCTTGTCCACCGTGGAGAAGGCCCACCTGTACCCAGAGACGCTTCAGTAGCAAGTAGGTAGAGAGCTGGTTCACCCTCAGGAGAAGGCCCATATGTACCCAGAGTTGTGTCAGTATCAAGTAGGTCAGTGGTCCTCAACCTGGTGTTCCTGGAGGGCAAAACTACAGAAAAGTATATAGCATTACCAACGTGTTCGGTAGCATTATATTCACTGAATGCCTTTCACTTGTGTAAGGATGTTAGGCTATTCAGCCAGTGGGCCGCTAGGCCAATAAGAACCCCCACACCCCCACCAGGCCAAAACCTTTTTTCATGCCTAAAATAACGCCAAATATCCATTCATTCCGAAATCAATAATAATTTGCGCTAAATATATATAATGTATTTATTTTTTTACCAATGTTGTTCAGCTACCTGATTATGGCAAAAGACATGATTATGGCAAAACTTAACTTAAATAATATTAATAATCACTATTATGGGTCCATATAACATTTATTCAGCACTTTTGAATGCATACATTAATTCCAGACTGACTGCTGAAAGATTGTACAATATAAACATTTTCTCTTTGCATACAACAAAATGGTCATTAAAGTCAAGTGCATTTTCTTTTCTCTGTAGGATAACTACAACAAAGTGCATTCAGAACAAAGTGCATTCAGAACAAAGCCAAGGTGCTTTAAAACTGCATAAAGATCTAGGCCAGACCATTAGATTATATAGAAAATAATATCTCTTTTCAAGTCTTACTGGACAAAATTAGGTTTGAGTTTTGAGCTTCCTAGTTGCCGTAGTTGATGATGTCACACTAGGATATCAACACACAGGTTTGGAAGCTGGAGGAGCTCGATCCATGCAGCAATATAAAGAAACGAATAGCCAATAAATGTGAAGTTATATTTGAACCTCTGTTGTTAAGCCTTGTCAATATAACCCCCCCCCCTTCCCCTTTCCTCACTAATGGAACTGGTGTCGTGGAGTCACTCCGCTGTCTAGGGTACGGCTAACGTTAGTTAGCTTGGCGGCTCGCGTCAATTCAATTCAATTGTAGGTCCGAGATGGTCTGTGTCTAATGAAATGCGTTTTGATTACGTCATCACAACAACACGTTAGGTTACGAACGTAATAGGGGTGTAAAGGTACACGTATCTGTACTGAACCGTTTCAGTACTGGACTAGGGATGCACCGATCCGATATTGGTATCGGTATCGGCTGCCGATATCAGTAAAATAGCTGGATCGGGTATCAAAAAGAAAATATATATATATATCGGATTTTTTCTTTTTTAAATAAGAAATAACCATTCAGTACAATTTATATCTGTGTTAATTTGTTACATTTAGTTTCACTAAGTTAGGAAAGTAATGTTTTAAGTCAAGCCTAGGGCTGCCGCGGTATTGATTTTTTCCTTACCGCACAAATTTGCGAAGCTATTCAAACCGCAGCAATAACCGAAAAAATAAAATAAAAAAAGAAAGTTTGAATGCATTTTTATTTTTTTTAGTAGTCTATTCTTTATAGTATATAGCCTGCCTCTAGTCTAAATGTCTATCTTTAGAGGATGACTTTGCAGCATGAATATTGTTTGGGATTCGGCAAGCACGCATTCGTTATTGAAAGTGAAACAGACAACATAGGCTACTGAACAGTGAACACTGTTTATTGACGCTTGCAGTGAGGTACAACGTGAGGCTCACTCGAGTGGACGGGTCTGTTGAGGAGCTGAGGCACGCGCCTCTCTCCCCTTCCCGTCGACCAAGAGTGAATACCTGTAGTCCCCAGGGCTCTGTCCCGACCGGTGTCCGGATCACCCCCGAAAGGATGGGTGAGCCACGGCCGGGGAAGACCGGGCGAGCCCGACTTAACGAGAACCATAAAACCTGAGCGCGGTGTGGCTCCGGCTCCTCGCGCGCCGCCGCGGTTCCCAACTCCCCTCTCCCGTGACGGGGAGAGGCGGGCCGCGGGGGGGATTCGAAGTCTCCCCTCTGGTCGTGCGCCGTTCACTCGGTGTCGCGGGCAGGGGTGGTAGCGCCCGGCGGTTACTCCCCCTGACCCTTTCTTCTTCTTCTTCTTCTTCTTCTTATTATTATTATTATTATTATTATTATTATTATTATTATTATTATTATTATTATTATTATTATTATTATTATTATTATTATTAAAAACAGTGGTGATGCGGTATTCAGCTTAACTCTGCGGTGGGCGTGATGTAACAGCGAGACCGCGGTAATGCGGTAACCGCGGCAGCTCTAGTCAAGCCTGATGTTGCCTTGCACAAAAGAATGATCCCAGTCTCTTCCACACAGTGACAGTGAGGCATACAGTTTATTAATTGAATAAATTAAGTTTATGTTCTGTCTTTGTTTACAACAAATCAAAAACACACTTGTGATCCTTTACAATTCTAAACAAATATATATATTTGAAAAAAACTTGGATTAAATTATTTTTTCTTTAACTTTTTTGGAGAAAAAAAATTTGACTATCGGTATAGGGAGGTGTAGTCTGACGTCACTGGTTGTTCCACCCGTATAGGGTTTTATCATTGGGAAAATGCATTATCGGTTATTGTAACAATTCTGCCGCATGGAAATTGAAAAGCTTTCTATTTTTGCACAAAATGAGTTCCCTTCTATCACTAACATTATTTTTAAAGCATTTTTAGTTGAAATAAAATATGGCGATTTCTTTCTAATGATTAATTGCGAATATTTTCATGTTGAGCTATATATTGTGGATGAATAAGCACAGAAAGGTACAGCATGCCAATGTTAATGCTTTATTTGTTTTAAACGAGACAATCTAGAAATGGGCAATGGGGAAATACATTGTGTTCCAAAGAGGGTGGAACACTAAAAACGACAATAACGTAACCACTACACCTCCCTATTGGCCGATACCCAAACCCAGGTATCGGTATCGGGACTGAAAAAGTCGGATCGGTGCATCGCTATACTGGACCTAAGGTTCAGTACGGCTGTGTACCGAACGAATACAACGGTACGTTAACCACTAACGAACGTACGTGTTTTTTGCGCGCAGAATTGAATTCAAAACTCGATTATTAATTTCAATATAGAATTGACAGCCATACAAGTACAATTAGTTACTGCACACAACATCACCCCTGAATGGAACATGGAAAGCCAAACTTTCCCCCACTGTACCGAAAACCCGTACCGAACCATGACTTCAAAACCGAGGTACGTACCGAACCGTGGCTTTTGTGTACCGTTACACCCTTGGAACGTAACCCTGTTCTTTGACATTTTGTGATATTTTTTTCCGTGCTAAAACTCCGCTGTCTAGCGGCGGCTAACGTCAGTTAGCTTGGCGACTCGCATCAATTCAATTTAATTCAGTGCATCCCTGCTGGGAACCTCTTGATGCTGTGACAAAATGGCATCCAATGTAATCAAAAAAGTCAACCAACGAACTAGATTCCTGTACCGGATCTCCTGTCTGGTAAACAAGAATACCCTGAAGACTCTGGCAGGAGCACTCATTCAAGGGTACTACGACTATGCTTGCACCTCATGCCATGGTACCAAAGCACCTTTTTTTTCTTTTCATGTCAACGTTCACACGCACAATATATGCTTACCTAGGATTTGACTTGATTCAACAACAAAGCAGTCGGAGCAATGACAAGCCGAAAACTGTTGAAATTGTAGTTATTTGAAGTTTGGATTTTTTTTTTTACGACTGAGGTAGGTAAATAAAATTTCTTGAGACTAAAGTACCGAAAAAAGGTACCGTTGGGTACCGGTATCGATTCACAGGTACCGGTATCGGTTCAAATGTGAAAGGTACCCATCCCTAGTTAGAGTAGACGACAGAGTACAGCAACTTGCAATGGGCCTGGTCTACAAGATACACTACACCACTAAGGTACCCATGTACATGTCAAAATACTTCCCAAAGGTCAGTGAATACCACGACCACAACACCAGAGGGAACTCCACAAATCATGTTAAACCCAGATTCGGCTCAAACAAGGGACTAAACACGTTTAGCAATTATGCCACATCAATGTGGAATGCCCTACCCACAGCTGTAAAGGAATGTGAATCACTACCCAGTACCCACTTTCAAAACCACTCTCAAAGAGCACCTACGGGAGACTGCAATTCGAAACTGGCCCCTGTAAATGTCTAAACCCAACCCCCTCCCATGTACAGTTTCCCCCACCCCGCCTACCCAACCCCCCCCCCCACTCCACCCACCCAACCACCTCCAATGTACAGTTTCCTACCCAACCCCCCCCCACCCCACCTACCCAACCTTCTCCAATGTACAGTTTCTTCCCCCTCAAATGTATATACTCTCTTTTTAGACTCCTTTTGTACACATAAACAGTACTGTATATTTGTAGATCTGGTATGTCATAAATGTCTAGATGCAACAGTACTGTCTACCTGTATGTCATAATATATGTTATGATGAATTGAAAATGGGGGACCCTGATGTAAACGAGACGAAAGCCTTTCGCTGGTCTGCATCCCCTTAACAATTGTGTGTATTGAGCTGTACTGTATTGTACCCATTCTTCAATCTGTTAATACAATTTCCAATCAATCAATGAATCTGTGGAAGTGCCACTCGTAAATGACTGCGGAGAGAGAACATAAGTGTATGGATGCAGGACAATTGCAGGTAATGATGGAGTGGACCGGAGATTAGGGCTGTCGCTAACAATTATTTTGTTATAGATTAATCTGTTGATAATTTGTATCGATTAGTCGATTAATCTTAACGATGCATTTACCAGAAAAATCAACAACAATTGATTGTATTTGCAATTGAATATTTCATGTTTTACTAGAGTCCTCGGGTCACATGGGTAGTTGCCTCTTTGACACCACCTACTGAATACCCAGAGTAGGAGATGAGCCATGACATTTATTTTGTCTATAAATGCTGTGTAGTGTAGATGCTTACTGTACATGAGTAGGGTGAGTAACCTACATGCCATTACTGCTTTTTATCTATTGACTCATATCTACATTATTATCTTGAAATAATATTAACACCTGCCTTAGTGATGCACCGATGTGAAAATTGTGGCCGATACCGATAACCGATATTAATATTGCTGTTCTGGCCGATACCGATATTTACCGATGTCGATATCTCTGTATAGAAAACACTTTTTTATGATAATCAAATAAAGAGCTATTTTCCAAAACGCATAATTTTTTTACTTTTGTAACTTATTTTCAGAAATGACTGATATTTTGAAACTATTTAAGGCCAAAACATGTAAAAAGAAAAGATTTTTTTTTTTTTTTTTTTTTTTTTTTTTAATATCGGCCCTATCTTGATATCGGTCCGATACCGATGTGTAAAAAAACGGCCATATCGGCCGATATTATATCGGCGGCCGATATATCGTGCATCACTAGTTACTATGACATTGTTCATCGTTAACATACAATGCATTCATGCCTGTAGCTAAATTCTGACACAGGGAACAAAATTAACTTTCTAGCTTTTAGATTAAAAAACGACCAGCCAGAGAGATCCCCCCCCCCCCCCCCCCCCCCCATTTCCTCACTATTCCTAGGGATGCGCCGATCCCGATCCCGTTTTTTGCCACCGATACCGATCACCGATCGTCTGAGTCATATCGCCAATACACTGCCGATACCGATCGTTTTTGGTTTTCTTATAGCAGCTGGCAGTATGTAGGTCTAACACAGGCATTCTCAAAGTCCGGTCTAAATGATCTAATCTAATCTTAGAAATTAAGTAAAGTGAATAGTACTGGCTGTTAAGCATAACAGTATCTAAGTTAATTTACTTCTGACCATTATAGTCAAAGTATTTTCCTATGAACTGAAACTTATAAGATGTTCTCAGTGTTCAGTTACAGCTATGAAGCACGATAGCTAATTAGCCAACAGCTGCAAAAACGAATGATGTCAAAAGACATTGATATCAGGAGCCATCTGTAGCTACTGCTAGCCAGCTAGATAACGTTAAACAACGCCTCATGTATTAAACTAAAGTGAATAGTTTACTGGGTCATTTTGTTTAAACGGTAATGTTAGCTAGATAGCTAACGTTAGCTCACGGAACGATATAGCTAGTTAGCCAACAACTGCAAAAACAAATGCCAAAATGATGATATCAGACGTTGATATCAGGAGCTATCAGTAGTTAGCCAGCTAGATAACGTTAGACAATGCCTCATGTATTAAACTAAAGTGAATAGTTTACTGGGTCATTTTGTTTAAACAGTAACGTTAGTTAGGTAGCTAACGTTAACTCACGGAACAACGATAGCTAGTTAGCCAACAACTGCAAAAACGAATGCCAAACTGATGATATCAGAGGTTGATATCAGGAGCTATCAGTAGCTAGATAACATTAGACAACGCCTCATGCATTAAACTAAAGTGAATAGTTGACTATGCCATTTTGTCAACAAGCACACACTAACTTCAGACTTGCCCAAACTATTTGGATATTTCAACTTTGATATTTTGGAAGGCATCATTTCATACTTTTTTTTCTGTCTTTAGTAGTCAGCTTTTTCTCAATTTTAATTGAATTTCGGGACGGTGGTGAAAAAAGTTAGTTTTGAGCCCTGGTACCACCAGGCCTGAAGAAAATTCTAAACACTGCTATCTATACAATCTCTATCTCTATTTCTATCCATCTGTCTATCTGTCTGTATGTCTGTGTCTGTCGAATTAACTACAAGTTATCAATCAGTGTGTCACTTAAACCTCTCTCTTCCAACACAGTTCATTTCTCTGCGTTTCTGGAATACTATGCCCAACCTCTGATGACCACCAAGAACCAGAAGCACCCTCGGATGATGAAGCTAGGGAGAGGTTAGTCATGTCTTACACAGCCTTTATCTGAGTGGTCATTTTCTTAAGCAGTCGCAACAGACCATGTGCATAAAGATGGCGGGCTCCTGGGTTGTAATGTATGCCCGATGAAGCTGATATAACTAGGTATGCACCTGCAGAGTATTCAACTTTTAGTATCGGCCAATAATGCGTTTGCTGATCCGATTCATTGCTTTTACTTACTTTAGTTTTTTTTTACACCAGCATCATCAGGGTTCCCACTCATCCTGGGAAACCTGGAAATTCAGAGACTAGATTTCCAGTCATGGAAAACCTGGAAAATTTACAAATATATCCTGGAAAGTATTTTAGCCCCTCACTCGCATCGCAATTACATTTATAAATATATACCTGAATATATTACTTGCCCAGGGCGATCGGGCAACAGTGTCAAGGGCCATGTGTAGAGCTGCCGCGGTATTGATATTTTCCTTACCGCACGAATTTGCGAAATATTTCCTACCGCCGCGGTAATTACCGCACAGTGCGCACAAAAAAAAAAAAAAGTTTGAATGCATTTTTTTTTTTTTTGGTAGTCTACTCTTATAGCCTGCCTCTAGTCTAATGGCGCTTTTCCACTGCATAGTACCTACTCGACTCGACCCGCTTTAGGCACCTGGTACTTTGTTCCTTTTCCACTGCAGCCAGGTACTACTACTCCGTTTGTCTCCGTGTGGGGAATGGGGATGCAGGCGGGGCCGCCGCAGCTCGCTTGTGTACACTGAAAGCTCCGTGGGCATAGATGTCCGAGGGCTTGCAGCAAGCCAGAGTTTAACACAGTTTCAATCAATCAATCAATAACAACATTAACCAGACTCTCGTTGCGTCTATTCTGCCAACGCTAACGTTACCTCTCATTGTGTATTCTACCAAGCAAACCCGGGTTTAACGTTACCTCTCTCGTGTATATCGGCTGACTGTAGTAATAACAACAACAAACTTAACACATCAGCGATCTTGTTGTGACACTAAACTCTCCGCTCGGTGGTAAATTGGGTTGATGTCGGTTTTGTTTCATCAATAAATAAGGCAGAATACACAGTGAATCCATTCTTTTTAGTTTATTGCACTTGGTTCTGTCGCAAACAAATCCTGAATGAAATGCATCCTTAGCGAGGCAGTAAAGATGGCGGCGCGGCGTTCTGTTTTCGTTCAGAGGCTACAAAGTGTGACGCGTCGAGTAGGGGGTATCTGCAGAGCCGCAGAGCCAGGCTGGACCAATAGGGTCGCTTGGAACCGAGTAGGGTATATCTGCAGAGCCGCAAGCCGCAAGCCAACTTTATTATTATGATAAAAAACAGCGGTGACGCGGTATTCAGCCTAACTCTGCGGTGAGCGTGATGCAACAGCGATACCGCGGTAATGCGGTTATCGCGGCAGCTCTAGCCATGTGAGTAATGTAGAGCTTGGTGCTCACTTTTTTCTTTTTTGAAAACATTTAGAAGCACACAATGAAATTTAGGAGCACAGTGAAACGTTTTCATACCATCACCTTTTTCAGTATGGTTGGGTATCGTTTGAATAAAATTATGGACCCCAGTTCTTATTGAATCTCTGTCAAGAACCAAAACTATTCTACCTTTCATTCTTGGCAGATTTAGGTTCTAGTCAGTAAATTGTGAACCATGACATTAATGTTTTTATCTTAATCTGCTGTAATTTAGGGTCATCTGTTTTTGCCATCCGTTTCTGATGCATTATGACTTATTAAATTCATTAATATTTCTGTATGATAATGCATTTTATCTCATCTTGTCTATTACCTAAGGAAGGAGACAACTGTTGGAATGTAATGGAAACAAGGAGTGTAAAATAACTTAAATCACTGCTCAGTGATATTCATCCACTCTTTCTGTGCTTTTCCCTTCATAGCTAAAGTGAAAGTTTTCTTTAATAGGGGGTGTCTCTGGGGATGAACTGGACATGGTAGGGTGCTTTGTGAACTTGCATTTAGGATTATCAATTAGGGATGCTCGATATTGGCTTTTTTACCGATATACCGATATTGTCCAACTCTTAATTTCCGATACCGATATCAACCGATACCGATATATGCAGGGTTTCCCCCCCCCAAAAAACTGAATAATTTCAGGTAATTAACATTACATATCTCTTGTCGTGTAATTAACACAACATTATGCATACTTTGACAATAAATAAAATAATAATTTGTTCTTACTTGCCTGGGTAAATAAAGGTTAAATAAATGTAAAAAAAAATTTAAGAATTTGTAAACCGATACCGATATTTTCCGATATCACATTTTTATGCCAATATCGTCCGATAATATCGGTAGGCCGATAATATCGGACATCCCTAATTATCACAGGCATTACAGCGTTCCGTCTCCAGGCGGATTTCCGTCAATTTGATTGGGAGATCCGTCAATTTGATTCGCAGTCTGACGGAATTGGCTACCTTGGTATAATATGATTTGTAGATGCATACAGATTGAAACAAAATTGAGCCAATCAGAGGCGCCAAATATCATGAAAAAGGGCATTTTTTTTTCTATTGCGGCCGCGCCAAGCAGTCATTGTCACTCAGCGACTCGAGAGACAGGATCAGCTGCTTGCTCCGCGGTTGCAGCTGGAGGCTATTGGGCGAGTGACATTTGCGAGGTCTGAGAGGTCTGTCAGCCACATGGCGGCTAACAAAATAGTCATGTAAAATAATTAAAACTGCAGTGTGTTTTGGTTTTACGAGTCGCCTTTTTTTCAGCCTCGCGCATCAACTCTCCTTGTTTACCGACGTCACAGCCACCACCTGCTTAGTAGCTGCTTGCACTGTAACGCTGCTATACCAATTAGCTAACGTTAGCTTAATAGCGTCGGTTAAATGGAAGGAGTAAGCCGGCCACTAAAAAGAAAAACCACCGCGGTTTTCTCAGACGAAAAGGATGAGCAGCACCACCCAACAAAAGAAAGTTTCGAGAGGAATGGAAGTTTGAAGATAGCGGTGTTTCAAGAGACTGGCTAGGCTACTGGGGGCTGTAGTGGTGAGTTGTTAACTTGTTCTGTGTGCCGCAACTATGTCAAAAAGAAAAACAGAAACAACACATTTGTCATTGTCGTGTTAACAGTTACTTCACAGTACAAATACGTGAGTCCCCTGTTGTGGTTGTGAGCTTAACTCCGTAGCAACATCACACAGGTGTATCTGTGTAGACAGTCTCCTCCCCACCGTATATTCTCTCCCCACCGTATGTATATATTTTCTACCACCCCCTCCTCCTAATGTACAGTCTCCTCCCCATCATAATGTATATAATCTGTCAGGATCTATGGGTAACATTACTGCATATTTGCATATCATATATGTCACAAATGTAACATTACTATATACCTGTAGTATGTCATGTATGTCCCTATGCCATAAATGTCATGATGTCAATGTTGTGTAATGTCATAAATGTCACTATGAATTGAAATGGGGGACCCTGATGATGTAAACAAGACAACCGTCTTTCTCTGGTCTGCATCCCCTTAACAATTGTGTGTATTGAGTCGTACTGTACCCATTCTGCAATCTGTTAAATATTGATTGATTGAACATTTTATTAACACTTTGGATGCCACACCATGTTTTCCTTTTTACCCCCTTGATGCCCAAACCCACTCCAATGTTAACTTAATAACGCCTAATCTATGTTTTAAATTATGGCTATGTGTCTAATCTGCCCATCGCTTATCAAAGACTCATTTTCCAGTCAACATTGTCAAGGCAGATTGTTTTTTTATCGCTTCATTTCCGTTTGATAGCATTTTGAAAATCACTCGTTTTCGCGGAAAAAACAACCCTATGAAGATAATAGTCTTTTACTGGAATATTCCAGAACGTTGTCATTTGTCGACAAGATGGCGCCGCTATGCCCGGCCGCCTGTCTGTGCGCTCCGTCGAGACTGTGCTTACTTTTGCTAATATTTATAGTTTTAAGAGTTTTGTCTGTACCAACAGTAGGTGCATTTAATGTGTATGACCGTCAGTCACTTATAGACATCGGATTACGGGAAAATTACCGACTAGATTACTCCCTGGATCAGCTTTCTGAACCGCAGCAATGGCCTGTTGAGATCTTGAGGACACCAGGACCAGGTCTTGACCCCAGGGACAAAGGAACCATCAGACGGCGTGGGAAGAGAGCTGGGATCCGTAACAGACTGAGAACCAGACGACACCGAACGCCACTACCCAGTATATTGCTAGCCAATGTACAATCGATTGACAATAAATTAGACGACATCCGAGCAAGGATTAAATTCCAGAGAGACGTTAGAGATTGTAATGTTCTCTGCTTCACTGAAACGTGGCTGTCGCCAGAAACCCCGGACCACGCCATCCAACCGGCCGATCACTTCTTCATCCACCGCAAGGATAGAACAGCTGAATCAGGCAAACAGCGCGGAGGTGGGATCGCCTTCATGGTGAACAACAATTGGAGCGATCCAGCCAACGTGAAGGAATTATCGAACCACTGCTGCACCAACCTGGAATATATAACAATCAAGTGTTGTCCTTTCTTCCTTCCGAGAGAGTTAACGGCGATCATCCTTGTAGGAGTGTACATTCCACCGCAAGCCAGCGATATTGTCGCGCTCTCCAGACTTCACGATGAGGTAAACAAACTCCAAGCCGCGAACGTTAACGCGGCCATTGTAGTAGTGGGTGATTTCAATAGCGCCAATCTGAGAAAGGTTGTGCCTGACTTCTATCAGCATGTGACTTGTAACACCAGAGGCGGTAACATTTTAGATCACTGTTACTCGCAATTCAAGGGTGGCTACAAGGCTCATTCTGCTAGTGGCTTTGGGAAGTCTGATCATGCGGCCATATTTCTTTCTCCAAAGTACAAACAAAGAATCAAGAGCACACCTGTAGTCTCGCGAGAGGTGCAGAAATGGGATGTGGAGTCGGAGGGGACGCTCCAGGCTGCGTTTGAGTGCACAGACTGGAGCGTGTTCCGCGACACAGATAACATTAATGTCTACACGGAGACAGTGCTGGACTATGTTCGTACTTTGGTGGAAGAAACAATCCCCACTACCACAATTAGAGTTTACCCAAATCAAAAACCCTGGGTAGACAAATCTGTCCGTGAAGCTCTGAAAGCGCGCACCAAAGCATACAACGACGGCCTGGTGGCAGGCAACATGAATGACCACAAGGTGGCGCGATACAACGTAAGGAGGACAGTGACAGAGGCCAAACGGCGCTACAGAGATCAAATTGAACTCTAGCTTGAACAGGCTGACTCCAGAGCTATGTGGCAGGGGCTCAAAACGATGACAGACTACAAAGGCACCTCCCTCAAACTGAACAGTGACATCTCCTTAGCAAATGACCTCAATACCTTCTATGCGAGGTTTGATGCTGGTAATAACAACACCAGCCCACAAGCCACGGCAATGGGGGGGGTCTGCTGCTGATGGAGACTCAGTGTTCAGGGTAACAGAGCATGAGGTGAGGCGGACCTTTAAAAAAGTGAATATCAGGAAGGCAGCAGGACCGGACGGCATCCCCGGCCACGTCCTAAAAGTCTGTGCCGACCAACTGGCCCCGGTATTCACTGACATATTTAACCTGTCCTTAGAACAGGCTGTCATCCCCACCTGCCTGAAGAAGTCCACTATTATCCCTGTACCCAAAAAATCCAAGCCTGCTTGCCTCAACGACTACCGCCCTGTAGCTCTCACCTCCATAGCCATGAAGTGCTTTGAGAAGCTAGTAAAGGGCTACATCTGCTCATCCCTCCCCATCAACATGGACCCCCTGCAATTTGCATACCGCCCCAACAGGTCCACGGAGGACGCCATAGCCCATGTGCTGCACACAGCAGCATCACACCTGGACAAGAGGAAGGGGAACTATGTGAGAATGCTATTCATTGACTACAGCTCGGCATTCAATACCATAGTCCCCTCCAAACTCATAGCCAAGCTCAGGGACCTGGGCTTGAACTATGACCTCTGCCAGTGGGTCTTGGACTCCCTGACGGGCAGACCCCAGGTGGTGAGAGCAGGCAACTGCACCTCCTCATCCATCACCCTCAACATAGGGGCCCCCCAGGGCTGTGTTCTGAGTCCCCTCCTCTACTCCCTGTACACACACGACTGTGTGGCTCAGCGGAGTAGCAACACAATCATCAAATTTGCCGACGACACAGTGGTGGTGGGCCTGATCTCTGCCAACGACGAGAGGGCCTACCTGGAAGAGGTCAAGGTCCTGGCGGGATGGTGCCAGGAAAACAGCCTCTCCCTGAACGTCAGCAAAACAAAGGAGATGATTGTGGACTTCAGGAGGTCGGGGGTCAAGGACTACAGCCCCCTCAGCATCGACGGGGCACCGGTTGAGAGAGTCAACAGCTTTAAGTACCTCGGAGCCTACATATCCGAGGACTTGACATGGACCACACACATTGACAGTGTTGTGAAGAAGGCACGACAACGCCTCTACTTCCTCAGGCGCCTAAGGAACTTGCCTAAGGAAGTTCCAAGTCAGTCAGAAGATCCTTAAGAACTTCTACTCATGTACAATAGAGAGCATCCTGACTGGCAACATCACCTCCTGGTTTGGGAATAGCACTGCACAAGACCGAAGCAGACTACAAAGAGTGACACGTTCAGCCGAACGCACAATCGGAGGGGGGCTCCCCACCCTCCAGAACATTTACAACAAGCGGTGCAGGGGGAAGGCTAAGAGAATTATTAATGACTCGAGCCACCCGAACAACTGCCTCTTTGAACTGCTGCGGTCAGGCAAGCGATACCGGAGTCTCAAGGCGAGCACAGAAAGACTCAGAAGAAGCTTCTATCCCCAGGCCATCAGGCTGATTAACGAACAATGAACACTACACAACAACAACCATCAAACGCACATAGCACACACATCCACACGCACACACTCACTTTAAACAAACACACTGTAGCACCCACTCCCCACACTTTATAGCACACATTCACTTTAAACAAACACACTGTAGCACCCACTCCCCACGCTTTATATTTATTGATGAAGGATTGCACTACAACTCGTACACCTTACTGTAAATTGTACCTAAATTGTACCTCATCCCATTTCTGCTTTGCACTATATAATATTGTACATTAGTACACTGCATAGTATTGTATATTATATGGTAACTCAGTTACGTCTATTCTGCATCGAACATTGTACATATGTCTATACTGAACACTGTGACCTCATTTTCTACTTCTAATTTACATGCTATACTATGTTATTTGATACTATCTTGTCTAGCACAGTCTCTGGAGCGTAACAGTAAGAAGCATTTTGTATGAAAGTATTCTGTACTTCTGTATGACAACTATTAAAGAAACTTGAAACTTGAAACTATTTATGAATCGTTTTCAAATAAACGCTAGATGACCGATAGTATATGTGTGCGCACGCACGCTCGTGCCGCGCGCTGATAATCGCTGCTCTTATTTCCTGATGGCTTTTACAGTGAAGCAATATCACATATAGTGGAAACGCTTATATCTCTGTGAAAACGAGTCTGATTGTCCTAAGACTGATAACATAGATTCCTTACCTGACATCAGATGGTATCCAAATGGTTTATTCCAATTTCCGATCGGCATTCGAAAAAATCGATAATTGTATTGATCCATCGTGTGTACAGTAGAACACATATTCGCCGTGGCACCAAGGTTCCAGAATGAACTCTGGTAGACCCCGGTTACATCAGTGGGAAGTAAAATGTGGAGTCAGAAATCCGTTCTCCCATTCACTTTCATTGAGTCCACTCCAAAAGGGTGATTTACCATCTGGGAGACGATATGGGGTGCTTTTTTCACATCTGAGCGCCGGCGGTGCCTGGATATCCAACGGTAGGCTCGCTTGATGCAATATGATTTCAGAACGTACATTGGATTATCGACAAAACCTTACTTGGTCCCAAGAAGAGGGTCTCGTGTATTAAATAAAGTTTTCATTCATTCACTCTGCATCTGGTAAATTCAGTAGCAATACACACAATTGTTAAGGGGATGCAGACCAGAGAAAGATGTTTGTCTTGTTTACATCATCAGGGTCCCCCATTTTCAATTCATAGACATGTATGACATACACAACATACATGACATTTATGACATAGGGACATACATGACTTACAGCCGGTATATAGTACTGTTACATTTGTCACATATACGATATGCAAATATACAGTACTGTTACCCAGAGATCCTAACAGTAAATATATACATATGATGAGGAGGAGACTGTGAGGGGGTGGGCGGGTGGTAAAAAATATATACAAACGGTGGGGAGGAGACTGTCCATTGTTGTTGTGGCATAATTGCGAAACGTGTTTAGTCCCTTGTTTGTATGATAACAAGCCGTTTAGTTCATGGTTCAAAGTAATGGGAAAAGGGTGCTAGCTCGCCATCAATCAGAAGCTAGCCACAAGACTTGCATTCACGCTCTCCAGCACACAGCCTCCCTGCCTGGCACAACAACCACAACAGTAGGGTCTATACAGTCACAGTCAGGACAGTAGGCTCTACAAGTAGGCTCCCTTAAAACGCTAATTAAAAAAATAAGAATATGACTTGGCCTGAAAAAAGGTTCAGTCAGGAGAATTTGTTTTGCTTTAATCCCTGTTATCATTCATCTGGGTACCTCAAATATAAAAGTCAGCTGTCGGTATATTCTTACACTTGAGTGTCCTCTCTCCACGTCCATATTGGAGGTGCTTCCTTGCTGCACAAAATACTCTTGCTGCAGCCTGCAGGTATTGCGTTTTTGTTAAGTCAAACATTCAAGCGTTTGCTGCTGTTAGCCACGGTCCAGCAAAAGTAAACGAGAGCCTCTGCTCACACAATGTTTTGCTGACGCAACCTACGTAACCAGTGAAATGACTTGAAATGACTTGAAATGATGGTCCAAGCAACAGATAAGATAAGATGATCCTTTATTAATCCCCTTTGGGAAATTCGAGTGTCAAAGCAGCATGGGGGGGGGGGGGGGGGGGGGAATGGATACTAGGGGTGGGCATCGCCAGTGACCTCACGATACGATACTATCGCGATACTTGCGGCACGATACGATAGTATCGCGATACTAAATATATCGTGAGTATTGTGATTAAAAAAATAAATAAAAAATGTTTGATCAAATTTTATTTATTACCTTTTTTTTCAACTGCAAGTTAAACTTTGTCAACATGTTTTATCTAATAAAATAAAGTTCAGTCTGTTCATCTCACTTCGTTCATCTCACTTCACACAATAATTTTTATTGCAGAACATGGTATTTTCTCAAGCAGACAGATGTAAACACTGTAATCTGTGTTGCATGTACCTGACAAACTGAACTGTTTGTATTACAGCCATATTCCAACTTAACTGAATGCACATGTGTGTGTGTGGACTACTGTACTATTACAGGTATTGAAATGAACAATGCAACTTCCTTATTAGGGGTGTAACGGTACGCGAATACGTACTGTACCGCCTCAATGTGGTCCTCCGGTACAGTACGCGCTGTGCACCGAACGATTGCAACGGTACGGAACCTTTTTTTGCGGACCTTAAATCCCCCCGGCCCTAATATAACGTGCACAACTAACCGGATGTTGTTTGTTCATCCCACGCAGCCACGCAGCCTCACTGAACGAGAGCTGTAATTCAGCATAGCATATTAGCCTTAGTATGGTGGGTGCAATACTAACTGACCAGCCAGAGCTAGAAGATGCTCCCACAACATTCAAGTCTCCCGTTTGGGATCATTTTGGATTCCCAGTTAACCACAGTAATGGACAAAGACGGGTGGATCGCACTAAAGCTACGTGCCGGCTAGCCCCTTTCGTGACTGTGATGCAAGCCTTGTGATGCAAGCCTTGCATCACAGTCACGAAAGGGGCTACGTGCCGGCATTGTTCAACTTTATTGCAAACTTTATCACGCATTTGAAACGGCATCACCCGAATGTGAATGTCACTGGTACACGGAAGAAGCAAACCCAGCTCCCTGTGGCATTCAAGCAGCATCTCGCTATTAATTCAGACCGGGCCAAAGCAATAACAAACGCCATAGGTGTTTTTATAGCAGCAGATCTGCGACCATACTCCGTTGTCGAGAACACAGGGTTTAAGCACATAGAGCATAGAGAGTAATAGAGCCCCGCTACCTAGTTCCCTCTCGTCCGTATTTCAGCCAGCAAGTCATACCACCAGCTCTGTATAAACAAGCCCCTTCCGTGACTGTGATGCAAGCCCTGCCCCTGTATTCAAGCAGGGCTTGCATCACAGTCATGAAAGGGGCTCTGTATAAACAAGCACACGCTACAGTTGTCCAAGGCATCTGCTATATAATAATCTTCAGATTTACTTTAAGTGTTATTAGTAGGTTACAGCAGTAAGCATAAGTTTGCTCAGTAAATTATGGCCAATTCGTTTTATATTGTTTAAGTATGCTTAGTATCTTAGCTAAGTATCGCGATACTACTACTTATCGATTCCCCCCCCCACCCCTAGTGGATACAGGGTGGGGGATCCATAGCTTCACAGTCCTATACAGTCCAGTATCTATATACACTATAGATACACTTAAAGTATAGATACAAATACAATATAATATAAAAAAGTACAAACACAAGATAGTCCAGTGATGAGAGTCCAGTGATGGGAGTCTCTAGTTCTCAAGTCCCGAATTCTGACAGTGATATTCTGGATTCTGGCAGCAGATCCGGCCGTCCGAGCCCTTTTTTGTAGAGCCTGATGGCTGCCGGTATAAAGGACCAGCCCAGACGGTTTGTGGTGTGTCGTGGGGGGGTATGAGTCTTAGGCTCAACGTGCTCTTCATTCTGGCTAGCTCCTCGTAGAGGGGGTGAGAGGGGTTCTCCAGGTCTTGGTAGTTGAGTAGATGTTTGTGCTCAATGCAGCCACTGACCTGTATATGCAGCGGGGAAAAGGATAATTGAACTGTTAGCTTGTAGGATATAATCTTTACTTTCAGCTTGTAGGATCTTTACTCGCACATGTATTCCTAAAAGATTTTTCTGGTTTGCACACTATTTGCATCTATTTTAGTCGCAAATGCAAGTGACACACTCGCACTGGCGAGCCCTCTAGTCTAATGGGTACTTTTTATTTCTTTTTTCCAATGACCACTGGGCCTACAGATGTATCACTGTATGGTCTGGAGCTGGGTCTGCTGACCATGCAGAAAGGAGAGTTCTCCCGGTTCCTCTTTCAACCCGAGTATGCTTACGGGGAGATGGGTTGTCCTCCACTCATCCCACCTCACGCCACCATACTGTATGAAGTGCAGGTTCTTGACTTCATGGACTCGGCACAAGTGGACGAGTTCGATGCACTGAGCCCGGTAGGTAGTCCAGCGATGCCCTTTGGTTGAACAGTGTAAGTATTGGCGTGCCGGCTTTCTGGTGCAGGAAATTACACGACATACAACAATCTGTTGGGAAAGCTCACACTTGGCATCATGGACTACCTGGAGAAGAGTTGCAAATGTGTTGTTTCTTTAATCGTTTTATTGGGTAATTTCTCCTCTCCTCTCTCACCCCGGCCTCTCTCTCTCCTCAGGAAGAGCAGAACACTGTGTCCCTGTCCACGCTTCTCCAAGTGGTCGACACCCAGCGCAGTTTTGGCAACCGCTGCTTCTACCAGAGCCGTTACGACGACGCCAAAAATCGCTATAAAAAGGTTGCTATAACAGGCCCTGGACTTAGTGTTCACTTGACTCCATATATCTATTTTCAGAATGGTGTTACATAAAGTAACAAAGTGGTAATGAATTCACTAGAGAGAGAGAGAGAGAGAGAGAGAGAGAGAGAGAGAACTGATTTTTACAGTCTATGGAACGCACTCAAGAACGTCAATATTGATAGGATGACAGACATCCTTTTATTCGTAATAGTGGATATAACTCCAGTCCTTGGACATAATAACTGCTGATACCAAGTACTGATCCAGTCCATAATGAACTGTATAGATTTAGACCATCAGTTTGGAGTCATTGGAAAAAGATGATTGAGATATATAATCAATGTTTCTCCATTAGAGAGATCTAACATGTTAAGAATGCCGCAAATCAAAGTCTGGACACTATTGTATCACCATATGTGTCTTCAGGGCTCCAGACTAACTTTTTACATTGGTTGCACCAGTGCACCTAACTTTTTCACATAATTTAGGTGCACCCAAACATTTTCACTGCGCCCACTTTGACTACCTAGGATGGCTTAGAGTAGACGACAGAGTACAGCAACTTGCAATGGGCCTGGTCTACAAGATACACTACACCACACAGGTACCCATGTACATGTTGAAATACTTCCCAAAGGTCAGTAAATACCACGCCCACAACACCAGAGGGAGTTCCACAAATCATGTGCACAAACGAGGGACTAAACACATTTCGCAATTATGCCACAACAATGTGGAACGCCCTACCCACAGCCGTAAAAATATGTGAATCCCTACATTCAAAACATCCCACCTACGGGAGGCTGCAATTCGAAACTGGCCACCGTAAATGTCCAAACCCCCCCCTCCTAATAGACAGTCTCCTCCCCATCATATGTATATATTCCCTGTTAGGATCTATGGGTAACAGTACTGTATATTTGCATATCGTATGTAACAGTACTATATACTAGGGATGCACGATATTGATTTTGACACCGATACCGATAACTTTATGCTCCTCAAGCCGATATCGATAACCGATATTTATTTTATTATAATTTTCTTTTTAAATGTATATATATATATATATATATTTTTGATACATTTTTTTCTTTCTTTTTAGTATTTATAAGCTCCGACGTCATCGGTACTGCTATCGGTACTTTGAGGAATTTAAACGTCGCAAACTAATCTTGTTGGCCGTTTTCTATATCTCTCCTGCCTCGGTGTCTCTGCCTGCGCGAGGAGCGGGCTGTGCTCACGCACGCACGCACGCACCGCACGCACGCACGCACGCACGCACGCACGCACGCACGCACGCACACACACACACACACACACACACACACACGGGTGCTGCCGAGTACAGACAGCTCTGCTCTCATCATGGCGGACAGAACGAAACGTTCAAAAGTCTGGGTCTATTTTACTAAAGTCGATGCTGACAACGCTCGTTGCCACAAGTGCAACAAGACATTTGCCAGTAATGTATAAGCGCTGGTACTTGTCAATGTGGCTGGCGGGGAGCTAACGTTATTAGCCTGAGCTCCGAGTAGAATAATGGCCGACAATCCGGAGGTAAATAAACGAACGAGAGCTTCTGATTGGTGGTAAGAAGAAGAGGTGGGTGCAAGCGGTGGGACGTAATTGGCAGATCGACTGTCTGCCTCCGAATGTAACGTGACTACATCACAGCCAAGAAAGGGAGCGCTGGATTTGTGAAAAACTCCGTTCCTAAACCACACGCTGTCAGTCGTACCACAGTACTGGCAAAACGGGAGGAGGCTATAATAAAAACAAGCGCCCTTCATCCAAATCCACCCACACCGGATTTCTTTTAACCAAAACATTTATTATATATTATCGGAGCTATCAATAACGTTATCGGGATGACGTCATAATTGCTGATATCGGCCCGATAATTATCGTGCATCCCTACTATATACCTGTATGTCATGTATGTCCCTATGCCATAAATGTCATGTCATGTATGTTGTGTATGTCATAAATGTTGCTGTGAATTGAGGGTGGGGCACCCTGATGTGGACAGGGCGGGCGACGGGCGTCTTTCTCTGGTCTGCATCCCCTTGACAGTTGTGTGTATTGAGCCGTGTGTTGTGCACATTCTCCAGTCTGTTGAATAAAGTTTTCATTCATTCATTCATGCACCTCCCTCGGGTATTTTATGGCCACTTCCGTCCGCGCCTCACTTGACTTGACTTACTCGCATTTTCTTTCTTTTTTTGCAAGAGTCTTGACTTTAGGCACATAGCGAATGATTGAAGGCTTTATTTGGCAGATTGCAGAGTGGGTACAATTAGTGTTGTCACGATACTGGAATTTCGACTTCGATACGATACCTTGAAAAGTATCGATACTTTCGATACTTTCAATACCAAAAAAAAAAAAAAAAAAAAATCTTTTTATTATAATTTTTCTTTTTTTTTAACAAATTTTGCTTTTGTTGCTGGTTGATTCTCCTCAGCTTCTCTCTGGTACTATACGAGAAGATAAATACACTTTTAAAACCCTTTGTTTATCTTTAGATCAGAGAGAGAGAAAGAGAGAGTGGCTGCTGGAGATTTTAGGTCTACTGAGCGCACCTTCCTAGTTATGACGAGAGAGAGAGAGAGCGAGAGAGAGAGAGAGAGAGAGAGAGCGAGAGCGAGAGATTTATCCGGAGCTATGCTCGGAGCATTTATTAGCGTTACGCGTGTACTGGTGTAGGATGGGCTCCGGCTCCGCTCGACCGAACGTTAGCAACGGGGTAGTTGTGTCGAGTTCATGCGTGTACTGGTGTAGTGGGCTCGGCTTGACGTTACTCCGTTTCCATGAAGTGATAGGTGGCCAGCTAGCTAGCATTAAGCTAACGGAGGAACGACAGCTAACGTTAGCTAATAATAGCGTTGTTTACAAACTGAAGACAGGGCTGCCTGCCCGGCTGTGAGGGGGAGGAGGAAGAGAGAGAGAGAGAGATTTCTTCGGAGCTATGCTCGGAGCATTTATTAACGTTACATAGCATAGCATAGCTCCGGAGAAATCTCTCTCTCTCTCTTCCTCCTCCCCCTCACAGCCGGGCAGGCAGCCCTGTCTTCAGTTTGTAAACAACGCTATTATTAGCTAACGTTAGCTGTCGTTCCTCCGTTAGCTTAATGCTAGCTAGCTGGCCACCTATCACTTCATGGAAACGGAGTAACGTCAAGCCGAGCCCACTACACCAGTACACGCATGAACTCGACACAACTACCCCGTTTCCAACGAGGAGGCTGCAGCAGGCAGCAGCTTGTGTCTGTTGCTCTGAGCGAGGAGGCGGAAGGGCAAGGCTCTGGCAGCGCGTCTGTCTGTCAACAACTTGCGGGAGCAGCCAGCTGGTACCGATACTGCAGAAAGTATCGGTACTTCGGGAAATGAGTATTGAAGCCGTTTTAAATATTCAGTATCGATATGTATCGATACTTCGATATTTTTGACAACACTAGGTACAATACAGTGCGGCTCGGTACGCGCAGTTGTTGGGGGGGGATGCAGACCGGAGAGGGATGTTTGTCTTGTTTGCATCGGGGTCACCCATTTTCAATTCATGGTGAACATTGCTGCGGTTGAGTAGTAGTACCTACTTACTGGTCATGGCGGAGGCTTCAATAACGTTTGAATGATAATCCATTTTGTGAATCCATTTGTTGAAACAACTTTGTTGGCCGACAGCTCCTGCTACCTTAACGTTAGCTGCGCTCTAACGTTACATAGCTTAATTAGCGTGCATAACATACCACTGTAACTAGGGATGCTCGATATTGGCTTTTTTACCGATATTCCGATATTGTCCAACTCTTAATTTCCGATACCGATATCAACCGATATCAACCGATACCCATATATGCAGGGTTCCCCCCCCCCCCCCAAAAAAACTAAATAATTTCAGGTAACTTAAATAATTTCACTGGATATATATATAACAAATATTGTTATTGTTTTATTTTCTTTTAAACCGATACCGATATTTTCCGATATCACATTTTACTGCCGATATCGGCCGATAATATCGGTCGGCCGATAATATCGGACATCCCTAACTGTAACGTTAAGCAGCTTGTGTTCCGCTGGGAAAGCATCACTGACTGCATACACTTTGTTTAATCCAAACGACCATTCAGAAACGTTGTATTATGAAACCAGTATGATTGTTCTCTTCATTTTTATTTTATTACGAGCTACTAAACTAAACATGTGGTGTCGCACAATGGAAGTGGACACGGTTTCAGGTTTCACAGTCGCGCATGGCTTTTTTTGTTTGTCCCGTCATTCAGTGAATAACGATCAGAGCCAATCAGAGGCAGATCGGCGCTGGTCTTTGCATAATGCACGTGTTAGAACTAGGGATGCTCGATATTGGCTTTTTTACCGATACCGATATTCCGATATTGTCCAACTCTTAATTTCCGATACCGATATCAACCGATATCAACCAATACCGATATATGCAGGGTTTCCCCCCCCAAAAAACTGAATAATTTCAGGTAACTAATAATTTTACTGGATATATATATAACAAATATTGTTATTGTTTTTCTTTTTTTTTAAACAGATACCGATATTTTCCGATATCACATTTTACTGCCGATATCGGCCGATAATATCGGACATCCCTAGTTAGAACCAATCAAAGGCAGAGTTTTTTTCAAATTTTTATTTTGACCGCACATGGCCGGGAAAAAGACGCTACACACATACACACAGACAGACAGACCTGCTGGGAGGTGCACCAGTGCGACGGAAAACATCCAGTCGCACTGCACTGATATTTGTGACCAAAACAGGCGCACTCTGCAGCCCTGGGCCCTATTCCCCGTACCTGGTTCAACTAAGTCGATCAAGAGTCCCATTATCCAGATTCAGTTAACCCGATGTTTGAAGCCGGGATTTTCCTGTTCCTCAAACGCTGATTCAGTCTCGTTAACTCGAACCAGACTTGAGACTCTGGATAATTGCGCGCGGCCGCTTCAGTTGAAAAGACAGCAGTGTCGATAGCAGAAATCCTGACCTTCTAACGGCATTGATTGATTGATTGTTTTAAAACTTTATTAACAGATTGCAGGCGGCTCAATAGCCTCGCCGACAAGTTAAATGCATAATCTATAGGCTAATTTTAAATCCCTCATTACCCCAATCAATCAGATTATATTTCTTTAAACTTGCCTGCTGGCAGTAGGTTTATGGAATGGATAATCAAATGAGATCTTGCTAGCGAAAATAATTAGTTCAACTGTTTCAGAATAAGGATACGGCTCTCTTACCCATTGATTGATGTATGGTGGATGTTTTACTCATCTGCACTGTGGTGTGACGGTTGGTCGTTTTGACTTTCACGCAGACGACCCGCGTTCGAATCCCCCCTTCTTCTAGTCTTTTTCTTCTTTTTGCAATGTAGGAATAATTCAATTTGGTGCACGTTGAGAGCTATATAAAGAATGACATCCTCAATGCATGTAGATTTATAATATTTTAACTTAAAACTAGGCTACTTTTGCGTATAATCATTAATATTATATTCCAAAAAAATTATATTGGAAACGCAGGGTTTCGAACTCGGGTCGCCCGGTTGACAGGATTAAGCACTAGCCGTTGGACCACTGTGCCAGACGGGATATATCCATTGTGTATCCATCAATGGACAAGAGACCCGTGTTTCGAATATTTTTATTTTTAATGAAGTTTTATCTCTTTATTCTCAAATGCATTAATGTGACGTCAACGGCTCATTCAATTTCTCAAATCCGTCAAACAGCGCATCTCATCAGACATTTTAATCCCAGTTACAATATCACAATAACGTGTGAGTGATGATACAATTCAACAATCCTCAGAGTCCTCGTAATTCATAATCCACAACCACAATCCACGCATAGACACTTCAATTTTATGCTTGAATGAAATACAATCCGGGCTCTCCGTTAAGCAAATCTACAGCGGAGAATATATGAAACTAATCAGTCATTAAAAATATCCCCGCGGGATTCACATTTGCAATGCACCGTTATTAAAATAACCACATGCAGCGTGTATCGCACTCCGAGCGCCGTATATGACGTGCATTATTTTATTTAGGACAAAGTAAATCTATAGGCTGAATATGATTTATTATCAGCATTTAGTTCTATTATTATACATTTCAAAAGCCCCCTCTAGGAAAACGAAGCACAGAAACATAATTCAGAATGGTATAATGCAGATCTAGACTGTGAGAATCATTTCAGGAAGCGAGCTGGCATTTCTTTGCGGGGGCGTGGCCATGGTTCATCCAGCTAACTGAACTTAACCCTGCTCTCGACCAGGCTCAAACTTTTTGATCTGTTGTCATGGTGATTTAGACAATCGAGCGTCGGGGAACAGAAAGGTCCGGCTTAAGTCAGGCTATGCTGGAAATTATCCGGCTAACTCAGTTAGCCAGGTACGGGGAACGGGGCCCTGGTCTTTGGTTTGACAGTATCACCATATTTGACTATTTTGTTTAACGGTACAAATTGCAACATGATATGATTTTTTTTTATTTACGTCATTAGCTTGGAATATAATTGTCATGGTGCTATTTTATTCAAAATGGTTAACTTTTTTTAATACTATAGCAAGAGACGCTTTTTTTTTTTTTTTTTTTTACTTTGACCAGTCAGCTGGTTCTTTTAGCGTTTATCGCTTTTTCTGGTCAAGCATGACCGACAGAAACAGGTTGAATGGGGTATAGATCGGGGGAAAGACACTCTGAGAAAATACGGCGAGTCCGGGAGTCGAACTCGTGTACCCCAGATCCGTGACACGCACGGTTGTCCCCGACGCCGAAATAGCGTCCGAGGTACGCGGTGAGCTACTGGAGCTCCCCTCAAGAGACGCTTTTATATATAGTATGTATATTTTTTTCATGTATATATTGTGGATGACTGTATAGTAAAAATCCATTCCTTGGCATGGATGCATGATGGTAGACCTCCCAGGCCCTTAAATCAAGTAACTTTGCTTTGAGTTCTAGTATAGTACACATTTATTGGTATTGGTAGTATTGGGGAGATTCTCTGATAACGATGCCCTATTTTAGCCTGGTATCGGACTGATATCTAGTACCAGTATGGGTGCATCCTTAGTAAATGCAGCGGGTGTTGTTCTCATGACCTCAGGGATTAAAGCGCTCCGCCTTGAGACGGATTTCCGTCAATTTGATTCAGAGTCGTGATGGATTTTCCGTCAATTGGCTACCTGGTATAATATGATTTGTAGTTGCATACAGATTGCAACTAAATTGAGCCAATCAGCGTCTTCAAATATGATGAAAAAAGGATATTTTTTTCTACTGCAGGATATTGGTGTGGGGGTGCATGGACTGATATTGACGAACAATAATGGACGCAGCGACTCGAGATACAGGATTCCACTAATAGTTCGTCGTCGGAAATGTATAATAATCGCAGGATACATTCAGACAGTGTTCGATCTAACTAAATGGATTTATGGACACATTTATGCCCGGACCACAAAGCTTATCGAAGGGTTAGTGCGACGCCTCTACCGGTGAGTCTCAGCCTGTAGTGCTGTCAGACCCTGATACGGGTTGTCTTTTCCTTTTAGCTAACGCTATTAAATAAAAAATATACAGTGGAGGTTAAAATAAGAATATGACGGGAGATGTTTTTTACATGACGCACCCCCGCGGGATTGACTTTACCATAAATCATAGGCTGATATACGCTACATTCTCTTTAAACATATAAATGTTACATGACAAAAGTAATAGATTTAATCACTTTTATTCTTTTAAACTTGGTCTGATCGACCTTCAGCATACATAGACAATGAACAAGCAGCTAGATCCAGTAGCTGAAACGCATTCACATCATCAGGCTGTCAGAAAACACATCCTGCATTAGGCCTGCTTTAGTGGACACAACCCAAACCAAACAACTTATTTCTCACGCGTTGATCTACCTCTGATACTCATCGGAACCCGTATGAGCGCGGAAACTTGATTTACGTTTAGCTAGTAATGCTATAAGCATGGACACGCGCAAGCTAGCCACAAGACTTGCATTCGTGCTCTCCAGCACACAGCCTCTCTGCCTGGCGTGACAACCACAACAGTAGGGTCTATAGTCAGTCAGGACAGTAGGCGCTACAACACAGTGGTCTATAGTCACAGTCAGGACAGGCTCTACAACACAGTGGTCTATACTAGTCACAGTCAGGACAGTAGGCTACAACACTGGTCTGTAGTCACAGTCAGGACAGTAGGCTCTACAACAGTGGTCTATACTAGTCACAGTCAGGACAGTAGGCTACAACACTGGTCAGGACAGTAGGTGCTACAACACAGTGGTATACTGTATAGTCACAGTCAGGACAGTATGCTACAACACTGGTCTGTAGTTACAGTCAGGACAGTATGTTCTACAACACAGTGGTCTATACTAGTCACAGTCAGGACAGTAGGCTACAACACTGGTCTGTAGTCACAGTCAGGACAGTAGGTTCTCTGGAGCGTAACAGTAAGAAGCATTTTGTATGAAAGTATTCTGTACTTCTGTATGACAACTATTAAAGAAACTTGAAACTTGAAAACTACAACACAGTGGTCTATACTAGTCATAGTCAGGACAGTAGGCTACAACACTGGTCTGTGGTCACAGTCAGGACAGTAGACTCTACAACACAGTGGTCTATAGTCCAAAGACTAGAGGAACCTCTGGATGCAGAAGACTTGTGGATTAAGTACAAGACACATACATTTGAAATCTATATTTTATGTTATGCGTGCATAAAACCCAGAATTATGATTTTTCTGTATGTAAGTTTCACTTTATTTTTTGTAAAATTGCATTATGTATTAAAGCACTGTTTCCCTTGTTTAGTTCCTTGTTCAAGTCATAAGCTTGTTCAGTTGTCACAATGTAAACGTGCACTGAAAAGTTACAGTATGTAGATTCAGTTTTATATGAATTGAAAACGGCATTGATATTACGTAAAAGCAAACTGGCAATAGAAAAGATGTTCAAAATAATCTAGTTCCCTTAACACTTTGAGCGCCAGACCCGAGTATAGTCGGGTTTTGGTCGTTATTTCTTTTATTCGCTATTCCCATTCATAATCCATCCAGGAAGACTGTGCAGGCTGTCCTGAATGGGTCTGAGATCGCAAACGTCCAATACCGCCGCCTGCCGCCTTGCAGCCGGTATTGCCCGTCGATCTAAAAAGTCCGGTCCGGGCTTTCCTAGTCGGGCAGGAGTAACGTTTATAACACATGGATTGAGGATAATCAAGCACTTCTGGTTCATGTTCTTTGGTGGATTATGTTGGCAACACGATCAACATCAATACTTGGAATGGCGATCGGATAATTGGAATATTCTTTTTGGAGCTCATCCTAGTCAAGGTAAGGGCTATATGGTATCAATCTTGCGTTGATCGAAGAATCCCTTCCCCGTGATCGCAGCTTATGTTTGTAATGTACTGTGTAACATATTCTGTTGGTGACGATCGAAGCATAGAACCCCCCCCCCCCCACCCTTTCATGCATGCATGATGAAACATAATACCGATAATATAGCGTTGATTTCAGATTGATTGTTGATCCAGGCGAGGAACGCCACGGTTTCTAGTGAAATGCACTATGCTGCGTTTTCTGGGATTACACAGGATTACTCTAAAACTATACTCATATTCACCACGGTATAAAACGGGAATGTATGGATGAGAAAATAATTTCTTTTTCACAAATTGAACGATAGATACTCAATGTCAAATGGGCAATAGTTTTATATCCATAGCTATGATATTTAATATAGTTTTAGCCCTGCAAACACCGCCATATATCCCTATTCTTTAAAGCGCTGGCATTCTTACTACACTGCCCACAGCGACCTCTGGCGCTGAAAGTGTTAAAACGCTAACGCTATGAAAAAATATATACAGTGGAGGTTAAAATAAGAATATGACTTGGCCTGAAAAAGTTCAGTCAGGAGATTTTTCTTTCTTTAATCCCTGATGAGTTGTCCTTCCGCGTTCGGTTTGCGCGGCCTGATTGGCCACTGACTCTTCTCTCAGCGCCCAATCGCGTTGCGCCTAGCTTTCAGTTCCACAGCCCAAGTCATCGCCCATTTCCTCGTATTGTTTCATCTCTCTATATTAATGTAACGCGCTATTCATATCAATCGACATCACATCAATATATAAATAACGTATTGTTTTCATCTCTCACATCAATAGTCCTCGCCCATTTCCTCATATTGTTTTCATCTCTCTATATTAACGTAGCCCATTTCCTCGTATTGTTTTCATCTCTATATTAACGTAGCCCATTTCCTCGTATTGTTTTCATCTCTCTATATTAACGTAACACGCTATTCATATCAATCGACATCACATCAATATATAAATAACGTATTGTTTTCATCTCTCACATCAATAGTCCTCGCCCATTTCCTCGTATTGTTTTCATCTCTCTATATTAACGTTAGGCTGTAAAGATCTGTTCTATAGGCTATATTTAGTCTAGTTTATTAGACATAAAGCATTTAAAAATACTTTGATTAGTCTACATCAATAGCACATTGTCAAGGTTGACAGAATAAAGTTCCAGCACGGTAGCTATTGAGTTAGTATATTGTGCAAGGCGGTAGCAGTTTTAGTATATTGTGCACGGCGGTAGCGAGTTGAGTGATAGTGAGTTGAGTGATAGTTAGTTTTAGTATATTGAGCGAGTGTATTGAGTGAGTAGTTAGGCGATAGTAGGGCTAACGCGATTGGGCGCTGAGAGAAGCGTCAGTGGCCAATCAGGCCGCGTAAACCGAACGCGGAAGGACAACTGCCTTGGGGAAAGTATTCACGCAGCCTGGCCGCGTGAATATTAAAGGCAACCAACTTGTGTTCGGCTTTTCTCTGATTGGCCGCGCCCCCCCGCCCCCACGCGCAGGCAAGCGCAGCCGTCCCACGTCCCAAATGAAATCCAAAGAGCAAGCGCGGCAGCGCGGGCAACCAACTTGTGTAGTGTTGGGCTGCTGTTCCAACGCACTTGTGTTGGGCTGCGGTAGCAGTGGAGCGCTGCTGACTGATTATTATGTTTCGCGTTTTTATACAGTTATGAAATAATAAACACTGTTAGGACTCGCAATAATAAACACTGTTACGACTGTCTGACTCTTAATAATAAACACTGTTAGGACTATCTGACTCTTACTAATAAACACTGTGTTAGGACTATAAACACTGTTAGGACTATCTGACTCTTAATAATAAACACTGTTACAGTGTTAGGACTATCTCGAGTCACGCGTCACTACTGTAACTAGAAACTCTGGGTGTCACTGTACATCAGTAACGTTATTTCGCGTTTTTAACGTCAGCGGGGCGATGCAGTGGTTTGTCCCCGGCTAACGTGCACCGCCGCCGGCTCTACTCGGTCCAGCTCCAGCAGCAGCGGCCGTTCCTCCGTTGTAGAACGAAGCCCTTCAATGACCGCGCTCTCATATTTTGCGAATGCATAAACTATATCTTAAATTATGGCTATGTGTCTAATATGGCTGTCGCTTATCAATGACTTCGCGACAGCCATATTAGACACATAGCCATAATTTAAGATATAGTTTATGCATTCGCAAATATGAGAGCTCTGTCATTGAAGTGGGTGGTGGCAGTGTAACAGCGTTCACCCTGATGTAAAGTAGCGATTTTTATTGTTTTGTCATGACAACCCAATTACATAATCCAACATATGTGTAAAGAAACAACATATTCCAGTTAACGGTATATTTTTTAATGATTCATTACGGTATAAATTAGGTTAACTGGAGCTGTGGAGGCTTCTTGCTGAAGAGCCAGCGGGGCGACGCGGTTGTTTTTTCCGCGGCTTGTGCGCCGCCCGCGGCTTGACTCGGTTCAGCGTTCACCCTGATGTAAAGTAGCGATTTTTATTGTTTTGTCATGACAACCCAATTACATAATCCAACATATGTGTAAAGAAACAACATATTCCAGTTAACGGTATATTTTTTAATGATTCATTACGGTATAAATTAGGTTAACTGGAGCTGTGGAGGCTTCTTGCTGAAGAGCCAGCGGGGCGACGCGGTTGTTTTTTCCCCGGCTTGTGCGCCGCCCGCGGCTTTACTCGGTTCAGCGTTCACCCTGATGTAAAGTAGCGATTTTTATTGTTTTGTCATGAAAACCCAATTACATAATCCAACATATGTGTAAAGAAACAACATATTCCAGTTAACGGTATATTTTTTAATGATTCATTACGGTATAAATTAGGTTAACTGGAGCTGTGGAGGCTCCTTGCTGAAGAGCCAGCGGGGCGACGCGGTTGTTTTTTCCCCGGCTTGCGTGTGCCGCCCGCGGCTTGACTCGGTTCAGCTCCAGCAGCAGCAGCGGCCGTTCCTCCGTTGTAGGAAGCCCTTCAATGACAAGCGCTCTCATATTTTGCGAATGCATAAACTATATCTTAAATTATGGCTATGTGTCTAATATGGCTGTCGCTTATCAATGACTTCGCGACAGCCATATTAGACACATAGCCATAATTTAAGATATAGTTTATGCATTCGCAAATATGAGAGCTCTGTCATTGAAGTGGGTGGTGGCAGCTTACTAACAGTAGCGATTTTTATTGTTTTGTCATGACCAAACATAATCCCAACATAGATAGGAGGTGTACTGTATGTCAAATGTCGGTCATGTGGTGGAAGAGTTTAGCACAGTCGCACAACAGAACACCAGTGTTTCTAGTAGATATGTTTATACATATACATACATATATGCGCATGCGCAGCCACTCTGCCGCGACTGCCGCGTCTCTCTTGTCTCTCTTGTCTCTCTTGCCGCAAGGCCGCGTGCTAGTGGATTGATTGATTGGCCGTGTGGCCAATCAGAGAAACGCTGAACGAAAAGCTGAACACAAGTTGGTTGCCTTTAATATTCACGCAGCCTGGCCTGCTTCTATAAGTTCAGTGGCCTGACTGCATAAAAAAAAACGTTAACGTGTTAAAACGCGACTTGGCCTGAAAAAAAGCAGTCAGGAGATTTTTTTTCTTTAATCCCTGTGACCTCTTCCAGGCGATGACCTTGCTGAACAGCTGGGAGACGGAGAGTGAGGAGGACCTGCAGACCATTAAAGGGGTACAGCTTCCCATCTACCTCAACCTGGCTCTGATCCAGATCCGTGTCCACAGGCCCCAGAAAGCCCTGGACTACGGCCGCAAGGCCCTGGACATGGACCCCAACAACACCAAGGCCTTGTACCGCTGTGGACAGGTCAGGCACATGAGAACTAGAACAGAATCAGTACATATCTGTACCGCTGTGGACAGGTCAGGCACATGGGAACAGAATCGGTACATATCCATAGGAGGTAGTTGACTTGATCCTCACATCCATTTACCCTATTATTCCCTTGGAGAAGGAGGGTGAGGAGTCTTATTAACCTTGTAAGCACGTCACAAATAGATCAATACAGTCCGTATTAAGTGATGTTGCACTTTTTCAAATGTAGCTAAGAGTAAAGACCCTAACCCTATCAAAACAGCAGTCAAATTGTATCTTTTCAGCACTATGTTTGTTTACCAATGATTTTAAGTGTTATTAGCAAAACATGAGCTTGTAAAAATCTCTGTGCATTGCACCGGAAACCGGATGATCCAGACATGAGGACATGGCGCGGCCATGAAATGTCCTAAGAAAGAGGAGACCCAGGGCTTTTGGTGGACGTTGAAATTTCATAAACCTACACTACAGCTGCAGCCGCTTGATGTGGAGAAAAAAAATATTGACTTGAAACCTCAACGTTATTGCCATAAAATACTTTCTTTACCTTTCTGTGAACGTCTAGGAAAGAAACGCGTCTCAATCCAGTAAAAAATGGCGGAGCTATTTGTCATGCAATTTAACACACACATGCGAGATGGGCGACACACAATCTATGGCCGGCCGCCGCCCTTGCGCGCACAGGGAGGGGTGGGGGAGGGCCTAGGAGGGGGGAAGGACATGTGGCACAGCAGGAGACAGGACATTGGACGAGAGGAGGAAAAGGGGAGGGATTTGCAAGTTCACTCACAGTATCCCCACATGAAGCTAGTTAGGGTTTCATTACTAGAATGAAATTGTGAAGTTGATTTATGAGGGGTGGAATGTTCTCTTTGACTGTGTGTGTGTTATTAGTGGTGTTGGAGGTTATGGTTCACTGCCTTCCATCTATATAAGGCTCATGCAGATGGGTACATTGCACCACTTCTGAATACAGTCTATGGTTAGTTTATGTAAGATGGCAGATGTCTTCTAATATGACCTCTTTGACATGCTGACGTGGCCTTATTAAATGAATGTTATTGTGAATAGGATACAGACGAATACCTTTGCGTTAATTATTCTTAATTGAAGGACAATGACATATTTATGCAGCCCATTACGGTGTGTGATTTTACATTATTATATTGCCATCTTGGGTCCTGTAATCTGATATGGCCCTCTTTGACATGCTGACATGTCTTATTAAATGACTCTTATTGTGAATAAGATACAGACGAATACCTTTGCGTTTAATTATTCTTTATTGAATGACAATGACATATTTAGGTATCACATTACATTGTATGATGTTACATTAATATGTTGCCATCTTGGGTCCTGTAATCTGATTATCCTCCCAATATTTTACGTTCTGGCGGACGATAGATGGAGGTTGACCGCCTGCACCTAGGTACAGACCCCCCGGTCCCGGGGTATTGGGAATGTAACCTGCCCAGTTCTGTTTTGTGTGAGGCGTCTTTTTGATCTTCCATAATATGGATACCTTTACTGTGCAGCTGACAGTTTGTGTCATCTGAGACATACCATCTACACCTAAGGTGGGGAGAACCCGAAAGAATACCTGTGGAGGCGGGCGTCTACATACTGGAACCCCCAGATTGGAACATGACACGTCACTGTTGGCAGGGGCCGGTTTGAATATAGGTCTGTTCAAGTCTATATCTCTGGTATCGGTATTGCCCACTCTACCTCTTGCACCGTCGGTATCCGCTGACCCATACGTCTTTACCTGGCCCACATCGACCGTCCTCTGTACCCTTATTGCTTGTGTGAGCCCTGCGTGATGGGATATACGTCCAGAGAACTGTGGATTGATACTATAGTTTGCGTTGGTATCGTCTGTGGTACGTGCATTCATCAGAAGTGTTCTGTTCTGGAACAGCATGGGGAATTTTGTCTTGTCGTCTAACTCCCCTACTACAGCGGTCCCTGTGCCCATCATGCCAATGCACTCTGAGGGATTAGCCCTTCCCGGTAGAAAAGAGCAGAGCTTCTGCTGGTCCTCTGTCATGATTTTATTGAGGTTGTCATCACTACATCTGTAGGTGTGATCGGGCTGCCATGGGGGCATGGTGTACATATTATTCTGTACCCATTCACAGTCCAAATCGTACCGCACCTTGATGTTCCCCTGCTGGTTGATAGCTTCCACTACACCTGCCTCTATCACTGGCACGCTACAGTCCATTTGTCTGGCCTTCACAGATGTTACGGGTGAATTCCACCACACGTTGAACATCCTTTCGGGTAGGTTGTCTGTGATGTTATCGGGCCAGTTCTTTTTCTTTTCCCATTCCCTAGTATGCTCATTATATTCCATCTGGTACCCTGTCATGACAAAGGGGAATTCGTCATTAGTTCTTCTGGCAACGGCGATGAGACCCGTAGGCATAGGGTTTGTAACCTTGGTCCCACCTATTTCGGTCTCCGTCACGGACTGGAAGTTTGCATACTCTGCTTCCACCATCATAGGCTTGTAACAGTCATAGTCCATTAATAGCTTTTGTATATCATTGGGCTGCCATTGTCCCTTCATGTTGTTATAGTCCGCATAGTACCAGTCATACTTCACAGATCCCTGTGTATGTACGGCTCCATTGGGCTGTTTGGGGACGGTGTTTGATTTCCATGACTGCATCGTGCTTTCATTTAAGAGTCTTTCATTGTGGAAGAAGAACCTCCTTGTGGATGTTGTGATCACCTATCCTCTACAGTGGGACGGTCGGTGGAATGTATCATGTCTTCTAAGATCCCGGACACTAAAGGAAGTATCCCGCAACTCCTATCTTTATACGGTTCCTCCCTGCGATTGGCCTATCCTGTACAGGGGGACGGCCGGTGGAATGTATCATGACTTCTAAACTATCTTAAAAACGATCACCCAACAGAGAACCATGATAGTCAAAAACAGTACACTATTGATGATGAATGTAACAGTCTGATATAATTATATCACACAAAACAGAACTGGGCAGGGTACATTTCCAATGCCCCGGGCCCGGGGGGTCTGAACCTAGTTGCAGGCGGTATCACCCCCTCTGTCGTCGCCCAGAACGCACAATACTGGAAGAGGGATCAAATCACAGGACCCAAGATGGCAACATATTAATGTAACATCATACAATGTAATGTGATACCTAAATATGTCATTGTCATTCAATAAAGAATAATTAAACGCAAAGGTATTCGTCTGTATCTTATTCACAATAAGAGTCATTTAATAAGACATGTCAGCATGTCAAAGAGGCCATATCAGATTACAGGACCCAAGATGGCAATATAATAATGTAAAATCACACACCGTAATGGGCTGCATAAATATGTCATTGTCCTTCAATTAAGAATAATTAACGCAAAGGTATTCGTCTGTATCCTATTCACAATAACATTCATTTAATAAGGCCACGTCAGCATGTCAAAGAGGTCATATTAGAAGACATCTGCCATCTTACATAAACTAACCATAGACTGTATTCAGAAGTGGTGCAATGCAACTAGCTTCATGTGGGGATACTGTGAGTGAACTTGCAAATCCCTCCCCTTTTCCTCCTCTCGTCCAATGTCCTGTCTCCTGCTGTGCCACATGTCCTTCCCCCCTCCTAGGCCCTCCCCCACCCCTCCCTGTGCGCGCAAGGGCGGCGGCCGGCCATAGATTGATGGGGGGGGAGAACAGAATCAGAACATATCTGTACCGCTGTGGACAGGTCAGGCACATGGGAACAGAATCGGTACATATCCATAGGAGGTAGTTGACTTGATCCTCACATCCATTTACCCTATTATTCCCTTGGAGAAGGAGGGTGAGGAGTCTTATTAACCTTGTAAGCACGTCACAAATAGATCAATACAGTCCGTATTAAGTGATGTTGCACTTTTTCAAATGTAGCTAAGAGTAAAGACCCTAACCCTATCAAAACAGCAGTCAAATTGTATCTTTTCAGCACTATGTTTGTTTACCAATGATTTTAAGTGTTATTAGCAAAACATGAGCTTGTAAAAATCTCTGTGCATTGCACCGGAAACCGGATGATCCAGACATGAGGACATGGCGCGGCCATGAAATGTCCTAAGAAAGAGGAGACCCAGGGCTTTTGGTGGACGTTGAAATTTCATAAACCTACACTACAGCTGCAGCCGCTTGATGTGGAGAAAAAAAATATTGACTTGAAACCTCAACGTTATTGCCATAAAATACTTTCTTTACCTTTCTGTGAACGTCTAGGAAAGAAACGCGTCTCAATCCAGTAAAAAATGGCGGAGCTATTTGTCATGCAATTTAACACACGCATGCGAGATGGGCGACACACAATCTATGGCCGGCCGCCGCCCTTGCGCGCACAGGGAGGGGTGGGGGAGGGCCTAGGAGGGGGGAAGGACATGTGGCACAGCAGGAGACAGGACATTGGACGAGAGGAGGAAAAGGGGAGGGATTTGCAAGTTCACTCACAGTATCCCCACATGAAGCTAGTTAGGGTTTCATTACTAGAATGAAATTGTGAAGTTGATTTATGAGGGGTGGAATGTTCTCTTTGACGTAGGTCCTCTCTCTGTCTCTCTGTCTCTCTCTCTCTCTCTCTCTCTCTCTCTCTCTCTCTCTCTCTGTCTCTCTCTCTCTCTCTCTCTCTCTCTGTCTCTCTCTCTCTCTCTGTCTCTCTCTCTGTCTCTCTGTCTCTCTGTCTCCGATGAAATCTCTCTCTGCACTTGACCCATCCCGTTATCCTTCCCCCCAAGGGCAGCCAGTAGCAGATAGGTGCTGCGGCGTGGGCCCGCCCCCGGGGACCAATTAAATTGCTCCTGTCTGTCTTCGTCAGGGAACGCGACAGCGTTACCGATCTGTTGTGCATGTTTTTCCATTGGGTTTATCTTATCGGGAGGGGAAACCCTTGCCAGCACGGAGAGAACATGCAAACTCCACACAGAAAGGCCCAGGAGATACCCCACCTGGGTACCTGGCAACGCGGAAACCTGGTCCCCAAGCGGGAATCGAACTCTGGACCTTCTAGCTGTGAGGCAACAGTGTTAACCACTACACTTACAGTGCCCTGTACCTTCTAACTGTACTTACAGTAGATTTCATTCACAGTCTTTGCTGCCCTGTACCGGACGCCTGGTGGTACTAAATCCAGATTTGACTCTGCTATTGGAAAGAGGAGAGTTGGGCCGATCCATAGATGTATGACTGATTTATAGGCCTGATATTCTATATTCATATTGCATGTGTCCGGATGGCAAAATTCAGTACTGTATCTACAAAAAACCCTGTAAATCATCTGCCCGTTGTTCATTTGCTTAGATATGTTGTACACTTGATCTCAAGAAGGTGCTGCATGTTTCAATTTTGGTCAATGTTAGCATGGTGTTATTCACCATCAAAGATGGAAAGAAACCCTAATAATAATAATAATAATAATTGATATTCTCCTTTTGGTTCATTACAATTTACTCAAGCATAGTAATGGAAACAATTTAGCTGACACTGGGAATACATTCCCTGAGGTCCATATATGTCCCTACAGTAGATACCAAGAACATGCACATGGACCTTGGAGAAGCGGAGCAATCTTCCATTTACTTTTAGGCGAATCTTCTGAAAATATGGCTAGGGCTTATATTACGTAACCATTGACTACAGGAAGGCTCGTTATCTGGTCAATGCTACATAATAAAGATATGGCAGCCAAAGTACCTAAATAAAGAATATTTAATTTATAATTACCATGGTTTTGTAATGGAAATGAACATCAAATAATAAACAGACAAACACAGAACTATACAGACAGGATCAGCACCAGACAGAAGGGATGACAGACTACTTATACACAAGGGAATGACGAGACAACACACACCTGGGGGAATGGTAATTGGGTACACCTGGGGGAGAACAATGGGGACTACACACCATGACAGAGGACTACATCTAGACATGACAACTCACATTAGGAGCGCCTGATCAGGGCACAAACATACCCCCACATAACACCCCCCCCCCCTCAAATTTATGGCTATAACCCCAAAGTGAAATGGGGAAATGGACATAAACAAGGAAAACCGTACATAAATAAATAAAGGGGAAGGAAAGTATAGCGGTCGATAAATGGGGAACCCCGATGCAAACAAGACGAAAGTCGCCCTCCGGACCGCATCCCCCCAACAACCGTGCACATTGAGCTGCACTGCACCCCGCAATCCGTCAATAAAGTCCTTGATCAACCAGGTAAGGAGAATGGGCAGCCTCAGCCTTACTCCTCATCACTCCCGACTCCTGGAACACAGAGCAAAATCAACAAAAAGCAAAAACAATACAACACCTCTCACACAACCACCCCCCCCCCCCCCAGAAACACAGCACAAACCCCACACCCCACCACTGACTACTAGGGCTGCAACGATTAGTCGACATAATCGACGACGTCGATTATAAAAAATCGTCGACGAGAAATTGTTGCGTCGATTAGTCATAAAAAAAAATTATTTAATTTTTTTTTTTATTTATTTTTTTTGTGCACTACCTATCTTTGTGAGAGTGGCTTCTCAGGGTTCCAGACAACATCATAACATGATGATACCATAGCAAATTTTGGACATTGAAAACATTGTTCCCCTGCAGGAGATGATGATCAGACTAGACACACAATACATTACACACGCACTCCTCTCACTCACACACAGCGATTAGAGTAAGACACACACATACACACTCCTCTCACTCACACTCAGCGATCAGAGTAAGACACACACACATACACACTCCTCTCACTCACACACAGCGATCAGAGTAAGACACATTCACACTCCTCTCTCTCACACACAGCGATCAGAGTAAGACACACACACATTCACACTCCTCTCACTCACACACAGCGATCAGAGTAAGACACACACACATACACAAATTACACAGTACACACCTCTCACTCACACAGCGATCAGAGTAAGACACACACACAAATTACGCAGTACACACACTCCTCTCACTCACACAGCGATCAGAGTAAGACACACACACATACACACACACGGACTCCTCTCACACACAGCAAACAAAAGTTATTTAAAGTACACTTCCACTTTAATTTGTATTATTTAATTTATTTATCTTGTTATGAGTGATTGCTGTATTGTTCTTCAAATTCATTTTCATTTAAAGTGGCTTAAAGATCCAAATTCAAATGTTTCATGAGTCATTATTTTAATTTGCTATGGGATCATCATGTTATGATGTTGTTGTTTGGTCCTGACAAGAGTCTCAAAGTCTGGGGTGATGGTAGACAAGCAACTCTGAGGTCATGCTCAATGTCCAATCTGTTCCTCTGCTCTGTCTTCAGCTGGACCAGAGCTGAGAAGCCACTTTCACAAAGATAGGTAATTAAAAAAAAAAAAAAACCTTTTTTTTGTTTTTTTGTTGTTGTTTACATTGGTTTTCGATTAGTCAACTAATCGAAAAAATAATCGGCAGATTAGTCGACTACCAAATTAGTCATTAGTTGCAGCCCTACTGACTACAGTCGTGACAACGCGTCGGCCAATACATTGTCCTTGCCCTTGACATGTACCACCTCCACATCAAAGGCTTGCAGGAAGAGGCTCCAGCGCATCAGCCACTGGTTCGAATTCTGCATCCTGCCTATAAAGACCAATGGGTTGTGGTCCGTGTAAATTCTAATCGGTGATTGAGAGGAGCCAACATACACCTCAAAGTGGGAGAGGGCCAGAATCAAAGCCAATGCTTCCTTCTCGATGGTCGAGTAGCGCCTCTGGTGTATATTAAACTTCCTGGAGAAGTACGACACCGGGTGCTCAATACCCCCGTCATCATCCTGCAAGAGCACTGCGCCAGCGCCCAACTCGCTAGCATCCACCGCCAATTTAAAAGGCCTCGTGAACACAGGCGCCGCAAGGACAGGGGCACTGACCAGAATGGACTTCAACTGTTGAAACGCGAAGGAACACCTAGGCGTCCACTGAAACGGGATCTTCGGGCTCAGCAGATCTGTAAGGGGAGAGGCTACCGCTGAAAAGTTCTTACAAAACCCCCTATAATACCCCGTCATCCCCAGAAAACACCGGAGATCCCGACGTGTAGCTGGCTCTGGGAAACCAAGTATAGCCTCCACCTTAGAATGGACAGGGCGGACCTCCCCCCGCCCCACTACCTTACCAAGATAGGTGACGGTCGCCCTGCCAAACTCGCACTTGGCCAGGTTCAGTGTCAAGTTCGCCCCAACAAGCCGTCCAAACACCTCCCGCAAACTAGCTATGTGCCCCTCCCAATCGTCAGAGTAAATGACGAGGTCATCGAGGTAGGCCTCACAACAAGCCACGCCCGACAGCACATGATTGACCAACCTCTGGAAGGTCGCAGGCGCGTTGCGCATCCCAAACGGCATCACCGTGTATTGCAGGAAACTGTCAGGGGTCACGAATGCAGAAATTAGTTTAGCCCGGTTCGTAAGTGGCACCTGCCAGTACCCTTTTAGCAAATCCAACTTAGTTACAAAATAAGCGCCCCCCACCCTGTCGACACAGTCCTCCATCCTGGGCAACGGGAAACTATCTGGCCTAGTCACATTATTTACCCGACGAAAATCAGTGCAAAATGTCTTATCAGATTTATCCACCAATAAGCACGGCGAGCTCCACGGGCTGAAGCTGGGCTCAGCGATGCCATTAGCGAGCATATATTCCACCTCTTTTTGTAACCGTGCGCGTTTGTGTGGATTCACGCGATACGCGTGCTGTTTAATGGGCACTGCCTCCCCCACATCAATGTCATGGTACAAGATACTCACGCGCGAAGGGATATCAGAGAAAAGTTCGCCATGAGTCCTAACCAGGCCCATGATATCAGCTTGCTGTAGCTCTGATAAATGGCCCAGACGACAGCCAAGAGTGACCAAAGACTCCACAACCGCCTTAGACGGGATAATCACATCATCCTCCAGCCCACCACCGCGTCTGAAAGAGAGAGACTGTCATTACTCATATCGACACTAGATGGGGCCAACACACAAGCCGACACCGGCATAGCGGCCACCACAGTACTGGCCACAGGACCCCTTGTATGAAACGGCTTAATCATATTAATATGACACAGGCGGGTCTTCCGCCCACGATCCGGTGTCTCAATAAGGTAATTCAGCTCCCCTACCTTTTCCCTAACCCGATACGGTCCACTAAACCGAGCCTGTAGACTGGACCCTGTTACCGGAAGTAACACCAAGACCCTCTCCCCTGGCACAAACGTCCTAACCCGAGCCTTCCTATCATACCACCCCTTCATCCGTTTTTGTGTGTCGATCAGATTTGTTCTCGCCAGATCACATGCCCTCTTCAGCTTTTCCCTAAAGCCACAGACGTAGTCCAACAGGTTTGTCGGCTCGCTCTCCCCCAACCACTTCTCCCTCAACAACCTGAGCGGCCCCCTCACAGAGTGTGCAAACACCAACTCTGCAGGGCTGAAACCCAAAGATTCCTGTACCACTTCCCTTGCGGCAAACAACATCAAATGCACCCCCTCATCCCAATCATCCTCTGTATCACGACAGAACGCCTGAAGCATAGTCTTTAACGTGGAGTGGAATCTTTCTAACGCCCCCTGTGACTCCGGGTGGTATGGACTAGAGAAGCTATGTGATATATCCAGCTGTTTCAAAACCTGCGAGAAGATACGAGATAAGAAATTCGTCCCTTGATCGGATTGGACCACGCAAGGTAAACCGAACACAGAGAAGAACCTCACCAAGGCCTGTGACACTGTTTTGGCCGTTATCCGCTTCAACGGAATCGCTTCAGGGAAACGTGTGTTGGCACACATAATGGTCAAAAGAAAGCTATTACCTGCCTTAGTTCTAGGGAGCGGCCCCACACAATCAATAATAACCCTCTCAAAGGGTTCCCCCATTGCCGTGATAGGATAGAGCGGCGCCCGTGGAATGACGTCATTGGGTTTCCCCACCATTTGACACGTAGAACACCCCCTGCAGTGCTGCGCCACATCCCGTTTTAACCCTGGCCAAAAAAAATTACGCAGCACCCTATCAAATGTTTTGTTGACCCCCAAATGCCCTGCGAGCCTATGATCATGAGCCAAACAAAGGATATCATGACGGTACTTAAACGGAACCACAACTTGCGTCACCACATTCCAGTCATTCCCCAATGACGCATCCGGATCAGGGGACCATTTACGCAGCAACACCCCGTCTCCCAGGACATAACAGCTTTTAAGGCCCTTACTCTCTCCCTCCCCCACAGCGGATGCAAAAAGCCCCGACAGGCTTGAATCCCTACCCTGTTCTGCGATAAGTTCCTCACGAGCGAAAGAGAACCCAGCCGCGCTACTGGCAACTTCAGCCGAGGGAATAGTAGGCAGCAACGAACCGGCTGAAACGGAAGAAACAACATCATCAGACTCAAGTTGGTCAACTGTAGGGGCAAGCTGAGACAATAACAACGAGCCAGGCTGCCCCTGGAGCGCCCCCTCCCTCTCAGGCTCCTCGCCGTCAGCCGCTACTATGGTATCGAACAAGTCCACATCGCCCTCTTCCTCGGCCCGAGCTCTAACCACCATGGCTCGCGTCACCGCACATGAAGAGAACACCCTCGGATACACCTCTGCCAGGGTGTCTACAGCACCAGACTGTGCTGGCACACAAGTCACATCTGCCTTCACGAGGACCCTACCCCCTGCCAAATCGTTCCCGAGGATTAATGACACCCCTGCAACCGGGAAACAACTTTCTACCCCAATGACGACCGGGCCCGACACCAACTCCGATGTCAGGTGGACAATGTGAAGCGGGACTTTCATCACATGCATCCCAAAAGACCTAACTGTTATCCCAGCATCCACCTCTGAACTACTGTCGAAGGGCAACACATCCCCCCGAATAAATGACTGGGATGCAGCCGTGTCCCTTAATATGGTCACAGGAACCCTCACCCCATCACTAGCCAAGGATACAAAACCCCGCTGATAAACGGTAGGTAAGCTTTAATATCCTCACCCCTTTTGTCGTACTCAACTGATGTGCGTGTGGGTGCCATCACCAACGAAATCTGCTTACTGGGACGAGTAAGGGCAAAACAATTTTCCTTTTTTATATGGCCTCTTTTCCCGCAGTTAAAACACTTGCGTGTTTCAGACCTCGCGCCCCGCTCAACCGTCTCGCCCCCACTGATACCACCAGTGCCCACAGTCCTGTCGCCGAAACCCCACCTCGGCCTACTCTCCACATTGCGTACAGGGTAACTTGGCCTGTCAAAGAGTGTCTTGTGCGTCAGCACAAATTCGTCCGCCAGGCTCGCAGCCACCGAACACTCAGTCCCCTTATGCTCATTCATGTACATAGCAACATTATCGGGCAAACAATACGATTTGAACTCCTCAAGGAGCACGAGCTCCCGCATCTTAAGCAGGGTGTTCACCTTCTCCGACGCGCACCACCGGTCAAACAACAGCTCTTTCTCATATGCAAACTCCACATAAGTCTGCGAGCTGCCCTTTCTCCGAGCCCTGAACCGCTGTCTGTACGCCTCAGGCACCAGCTCATACGCCCTGAGAATCGCAGCTTTGACCGCCTCGTAGTTTTGGGTATTCGGGCACAGTGACGCATATACATGCTGGGCTTTACCCGTAAGAGCACTCTGGAGCAGCAACGTCCAGTGTTCGGCCGGCCACCTCTGTGTCGTGGCTACATTTTCAAACATGGAGAAATATTTATCCACATCCTTCTCTAAACTGCGGTACGAGACGTAGATATTTGGTCACATCGAATCTATCCTCAAGGTGTGGGCGCACCTCTGCCCCAAGCCTCCTGAGTTCGAGCGTGTGCGCGTGAGTGTGCGCCGCCTCGGCTTGGTCACGGCCAACCCGCTCCAACTCGCGCGCATGCACCCGTGCCGCCTCCGCCTGCTTTAGCTGTTCAGAGGCTCGGTCTGACTCCTCATCGTCATCGTCATGCAACACCTCTTGAGTGGTCAGAGCCTCTACCAATATGCCTCGCTGCTGTGCCTTCCTACCCGGGGGCAGCTTAACCCCATAATGCTCTGCTATCCCCGCCAGCTCATCTTTCGTGCACACGCCCAACAACCCTACTGTCGGCCTATGCACAAAGTCTGTCACTGTCACTGGCATTTTTTAACAGGGGAAGAACAGGGGAGGAGAAAGAGAGATATCTATAGCCACCATATATAAAAAACGAAACAATCAACCCCTAAAGAACAACAACAACAAAAAAAAAAAAAAAAAACTGCTTCACCCTATGTCTGTATAGTCCTGGTCCCTACCTACTTCGGCCACCGCTCCACTACCAAAACACTGGTACTGTATGTAAGAGATATAAGTAGGGCTGGGGGATATAACGATAACGATAAATATCGTGATATAATTTAATAATCGATATCGAATATCAATTTTTTTTTTTTTTTTTTTTTTTTTTTTTTTTTTGACCTGCAACAGGGCAGTTTTAAAACCAGAGGTGGTGGACAGACTTGTCTTTCTTGCCTGCAACTTAAAGTAATGGCTTTGCTTGTCCAAATGACAATACTGACCAAATTGAGATTTATTTTTCTCTTGTCCATTTATTTTGTTTGCTTTCTAATTTAAAATACAGTTTGAAACCATCTGTACACAGTAGGCTATGTGTGCTAGCAGAACTAGACTCCAGTCACGAGTCACGGTGCACATGTGCGGTGGTTTGTCCACCAAAAAAGCGCCAAAAGATCGGAAATAAACGAGCAGAGCCAGAACTGTTCAACTCCTGGAGCCACAGCCAGCAGAGAAGGTTTACTTTCGCTTTTAAACCAGCTGCAGCCTGAGAACTGGAGTGTGAGGGGATGTAACACTAAAGATGGCGGCAATGACAAAGAATTGCTGCAAAATAAACATACATCTGTTAAAAAAATATATATATATATATTTTTTTTAATACTTATAACAATTCGATAATTATCGATATCGAGAAATATGATAACATTATCATATCGTTATCGCAATATGATTTCTTTCCATATCGCCCAGCCCTAGATATAAGCGAGCACTGGCATGACCGCCTAACGCCTCCACACCTAGAGATATTTGCAGATCAACCACTGTCATGTGTCAAAAAAAAAAAAAAAACCCATCCCCAAACGTTCTCAACCCTCACTATAGCACCCCTATATAAGTAAACACTATACATTACACACGCCGGCCTAGGAAGAGCCTGACAGGGTCCTTCTAATACCCCGACCGCATGTGGTGTGTCCCCAGGCGATGGAAGGCACCATATATAAAATGGTCCGACTGCCCTAGCTGGTTGAGAACGCTCCCTATTGGAGAAGTATTTGCCAAGGGGGTCTAAAACATGGGTCACACACACAACAATGTCAACCATACCTCACAGTGTGGATCCAGCCCAGCGGCCACCACCAAATGTTTGCTCCGAGTCGTTTGGCCGAGCCCCCATATTACGTAACCATTGACTACAGGAAGGCTTGTTATCTGGTCAATGCTACATAATAAAGAGACGGCAGCCAAAGTACCTAAATAAAGAATATTTAATTTATAATTACCATGGTTTTGTAATGGAAATGAACATCAAATAATAAACAGACAAACACAGAACTATACAGACAGGATCAGCACCAGACAGAAGGGATGACGGACTACTTGGGGCGGCGTGGCTCAGGGGTAGAGCGGGGCGTCCAATGATCGAAGGGTTGGTGGTTCGAATCCCGCTCAAGCCCATATCCATCCCATTGCCGTTGTGTCCTTGGGCAAGACACTTAACCTACTTGCCTCGTATGAATGTGTATGCATGTGAATGAATGTTGGTGGTGGTCGGAGGGGCCGTAGGCGTTGATTATTCGCCACGCTTCCGTGAGTCTGCCTCAGGGCAGCTCTGGCTGCAATTGTAGCTTACCACCACCGGTATGACTGTGTATGAACGAATAATGGACTCTGTGAAGCGCTCTGAGTCAGAGCAACAGTCAGTCAGAGAAGAGCGCTATATAAATCCAATCCATTATTACTTATACACAAGGGAATGACGAGACAACACACACCTGGGGTAATGGTAATTGGGTGCACCTGGGGGAGAACAATGGGGACTACACACCATGACAGAGGACTACATCTAGACATGACAACTCACATTAGGAGCGCCTGATCAGGGCACAAACATACCCCCACATAACAGCTTAACATGTTAAGACATAATGATATTGTGTCCCAGGCATGCAAGGCCAAGACCTGTTTTTATTTCTGGTACAGTACATTCATTTATTTATTTATTTCTAAAAATAGTTTTCTCCATTCCCTTACCTTGGAAATTGATTGATTGTTTATTTGATTTGATAAACAGAATAGTAGATCACAAATCAAATAGCTGATTCCACTCTGAGAACAGTAAGTCAGCAGAATTGAGAAAGAAATAGTAATAATAGAAATAAAGGAAGAAAAAGAGCAAAATATACTCGAATTCTTTATTCAACGTGGAGAATAAAAAAAAATAAACAAGATAAATGAAACGAACAACGATGACAGACGAACAATATGTGCTAAATTACTTGTCAAACACATGCCAGTTCGATGCCTTCAAATGGAACTTGTGTTTTCCATGTTCATGAGAAGAGTCCATATGAATGACCCATTATTGTGGTATTGACAACGATGTAAGTGGAAAATTGTTCCTGGCCCCCCCCTCCTACCTACCTTCCTGCTCTCTCCTGGCTCCTCCCGCCTACCTACCTTCCTGCTCTATCCTGGCCCCTCCCACCTACCTACCTTCCTGCTCTCTCCTGGCTCCTCCCACCTACCTACCTTCCTGCTCTATCCTGGCCCCTCCCACCTACCTACCTTCCTGCTCTCCTGGCCCCTCCCACCTACCTACCTTCCTGCTCTCTCCTGGCTCCTCCAACCTACATACCGTCTTGATCTCTCCTAGCCCCTCCCACCTACCTACCTGCTCTCTCCTGGCTCCTCCCACCTACCTACCTTCTTGATCTCTCCTGGCTCCTCCCACCTGCCTACCTTCTTGATCTCCTGGCACCTTGCACCTACTGTACCTACCTTCTTGATCTCTCCTGGCTCCTCACACCTACCTACCTTCTTGATCTCTCCTAGCACCTCCCACCTACCTACCTTCTTGATCTCTCCTAGCACCTACTGTACCTACCTTCTTGATATCTCCTAGCCCCTCCCACCTACTTACCTTTTTGATCTCTCCTGGCAACTCCCACCTACTGTACCTACCTTCTTGATCTCTCCTAGCCCCTCCCACCTACTTACCTTCTTGATCTCTCCTGGCAACTCCCACCTACTGTACCTACCTTCTTGATCTCTCCTGGCACCTCCCACCTACCTACCTTCTTGATCTCTCCTGGCTCCTCCCACCTACCTACCTTCTTGATCTCTCCTAGCACCTCCCACCTACCTACCTTCTTGATCTCTCCTGGCTCCTCCCACCTACCTACCTTCTTGATCTCTCCTAGCACCTCCCACCTACCTACCTTCTTGATCTCTCCTTGCTCCTCCCACCTACCTACCTTCTTGATCTCTCCTAGCACCTCCCACCTACCTACCTTCTTGATCTCTCCTGGCACCTCCCACCTACCTACCTTCTTGATCTCTCCTAGCACCTACTGTACTCTACCTTCTTGATATCTCCTAGCCCCTCCCACCTACTTACCTTCTTGATCTCTCCTGGCAACTCCCACCTACTGTACCTACCTTCTTGATCTCTCCTGGCTCCTTCCACCTACCTACCGTCTTGCTCTCCTCTGGCTCATCCCACCTACCTACCTTCTTGATCTCTCCTGGCTCCTCCCACCTACCTACCTTCTTGATCTCTCCTAGCACCTACTGTACCTACCTTCTTGATATCTCCTAGCCCCTCTCACCTACTTACCTTCTTGATCTCCTGGCAACTCCCACCTACTGTACCTACTTTCTTGATCTCTCCTGGCTCATCTCACCTACCTACCCCTTTGCTCTCATGGCCCCTCCCACCTACTCCTGCTCTCCCCTGGCCACACCCACTTACCTACCTTCCTGCTCTCTCCTGGCCCCTCCCTCCACTCTCCTCTGCTACTCATCCCTTGATCCCATCCCACTCTTGAATATTTTCTCATTCTCCTCACTTCTTTCACCCCTATTAACACATTGTGTGCCGGCAGGGGGTGCGCTATTTATCGCTTGGATGCCACCACTCTAGTCAATGAGAGGGCGAGCACATTTGCGAACGCATAAACTATATCTTAAATTATGGCTATGTGTCTAATACGCCCATCGCTTATCAATGACTTGCTTGCAGTCAACATGTACGACACGATGTATGTATGTAGTTTTTTCATCAGTACATTTCCGTTTTATACCATTTTGAATAAGAGTATAGTTTTGAAGATTTCTAGTGAGTCCAGAAAAATCCGTGAAAATAGCCATTTACTGAAATACACAACATGTTGTAATTTTTTGGCCTATTTATGAATCGTTTTCAAATAAATGCTAGATTATCGATAGTATATGTGTACTTATGCACGCTAGAGAAGCGGGCTGAAAAATCGATTATCCATGACCTGGTCAGCGCTAACGTCATACACGCTAGGGCTGAACGATTAATCGATTTAAAATCGAAATTGCGATTTGGAATGATGCAATTAGCAAATCGCTAAAAAAATAAGATCTCAAAATATTTTTTTTTTTTATATTTTATTTATTTTTTTACCAGGACGTTTGGGAGAGGGAGGTAAGGGGTTTTAGATTGTGTGTTGTGAAGTTTAGACTTCAGAGAGGGAGAGTAAAGTACAGAAAAAAAGGTACCGTTGGGTACCGGTATCGATTCCCAGGTAAAAAGAAAAATTTTCAGGCTCGGTGTCCCGAAAAGACCCACCGCGTAGGCCAGATGCAAGCCGCAATTTACAATAAACCTCTGTGGCGCTGCTTACATTTAAAAAAAAATTTAAATCGCAAATTTTATCGCAATCGCAATATCTGTCAGAAAAATTACAATTACCGTAATTTTCGCACTATAAGCCGCACCTGAATATAAGCCGCAGCAGCTAAATTGAATGATGTGTACTGTACATATATAAGCCTCACACTACACTATACGCCGCAGGTGTTTTAATGTTTAATTACCATATGTAATTAGCATTGGGACACAATACTGTCGGACAAATAACAAGAATTAACTCATTTACAAGTTGTAATAACACTTTAATCGCCGGGAACGCCGTAACTCGTCTTTGCTCGCCATGCTCATTCTGCCGAAGACGCCGTAACTCGTCTTTGATATCAATATTTCAAAAATCTGTGATCGAAATCATATTTCTCCTCCGGAGACATGAGATGTACTGGTGAGCTCCACTCAACTGTCTAACGGTTCAAGAGTGCCATCTGGTGGCAGATTGGCCAACAGGACGTGACGCGCCAAACGGGAAGTGCTCATCCATATTTCGTCCGCGCACTCGCGATCGTTAGCCGGACTCCATCTCAACACACTGGATAATCAATCGCTCGCCCTAACTCAATAAACAACGTTATTTGGACGTATATAGTATTATACAACCTGGAAATGGTTCATCTATATCAACATCCCATAATCGAAAACTGTCTACTCCAAGCTGATCGTCCAACGGCGCGAGGAAGATATGGTAAGATCCAGCGTTATTTTCTAACGTGTTCCATATAAACTGCTCTGATGACCATATGACCCACACTAGACGAATGATATAACGTTGCCCACGGAATTATAAACGACCCCCCGCCCATCCGGTCAATATCAGATGATACGTAGTAACTTCTAGAAGTACCTCCAGTTGACATTTTTCATCTGGCACCGATCGCTACCAAACTGTATTTGATCATCAATATAATGCATTTGGGGCTATAAATCAAGTTCTGGAGAAAGCTGCAGAAAACGATAAAAACATACTTATACTTTAGACCATATTTTAGTATGAATATGTGAATGAAAAAGTATAACGTTGCTACACCCTGAACAATGGATATAGGACATTGAATGGGCCATAATAATGTCAATTTAGCAATAGAATTTAAAAAGTTATAGCCCTGCAAAGAAGGGGAACTTCTCCATAGACAAATAGAGCTGGCTAGGGATGGTAAATTATGAATGTAACCATGGCGATCAAAGTGTTAAGTTTAGCAAATAAGGGAACAGATAAATAACATTTCAATGCAGTCAAAAAAGCAATATTTCGATTTTTACATTTTCGGGTTTGGTCACGTCGAGTCACATATAAGCCGCACCGTTATATAAACCGCAGGGTCGAAAAATGGGGGGGAAAGGCGCGGCTTATAGTCCGAAAATTACGGTAGATTATATCCCAAAATCGTGCAGCCCTAATACACGCACACACAGCCGCACACACATACACGTTGTGAATTATGTGAAAAAAACATCTGATTACCCCAAAACTGGTAAAATAGATTCCTTACCTCAGATCAGATGTTCTGCAAAAAGATGATTCCAATTCCTGATCGCCATTCCAAATATCGATTGCGTTTATTAATCCAACGTTGGACCTCGAAACAGATAATCCACGCTGCTTTCAGTTGCCTCAATGAATGCAATAGTCTCAGGTTACATGCCTGAGAAGTAAAATGTGGAATCCGGAGGTTTTTTTTCTCATGCATTTCCATTGAGTCCATTCCAATGGGTGCATTACCATCCGGAAGACGATATGGGGCGGTATTTACCCTTTTCGAGCTCAGAGACAATCAAACGATCATTATTTTTGTTTCTTTATTTACACAAATAAACATTAAATAAAAAAGAAGATGCGGAAAGTGTGGCAAAAGCAGCAGGATTAATTCTGAAGTGTTTTGGACAATACTATCTGCTCATATTCAGCCAAATGCTTCAGAACTCATTGAACGGTGCTTCACAGTGCAGATTGGCAATGACCCGAAGCATACTGTGAAAGCAAGGCAAAGCGGTGAAATGTTATGCAATGGCCAAGTCAATCACCTGACCTGAATCCAATTGAGCATGCATTTCACCTGCTGAAGACAAAACTGAAGGGAAAATGCCCCAAGAACAAGCAGGGACTGAAGACAATTGCAGTAAGGCCTGGCAGAGCATCACCAGGGACGAAACCCAGCATCTAGTGATGTCTATGGGTTCCAGACTTCATCATCATCAACCTTTTATACTCGAAAAGACAATAAGGTCACCCTCATTTTCAATGTCGTCGAGACTCCACAGACATTTCAATGCACACATTTCTACAATATAACAATAATAAATATGAATAACTATCTATATAGTATAAAATTAACATAGGAATAAAATCCGATGCTAATTACTAGATTGTATAATGGAGCTAATGTGCCATTATAATTCCATTGCGAGGGGAACACCTTGAGTGTATTTCCTGTCAGCAAACCGAAGTCATGTGTATTTGTATCATTTGTAGAAGTCATGTGGTGTGGTCAACAGGGGTCAGTAAAGGTTTATCTCATCACTGATATCTTTCTTCGCAGGCCTGCCTGGAGATGCATGAGTATGAGCAAGCCCAGGATTACCTCATGAAGGCTCAAGCTAATAAGCCCTTCGACACGGACATTAACAACTTATTGAGGACACTGGCCTTGTAAGATGATACGTTTCTGTCATTCTCAGTGATTTTATAGTAGGTTCTGTAATGGGCTTTTGTAAGAAGATGGCTGAGTGCTTCAGTGGGAAATCTGAGCCAGCCCCAATATTGCTTTTCAGGCTTTGGATGTTTTTAGTTTTTATGACCGAATATCTAGACATTGGTTTACAAAATGGCCATTAAACAATGACGCACTTTGTGATGGATTCAAAACATTGTCGCATGAATTGAACTTACACAAAGTGCCATGCCTGTGAGCTCCCACTAGGGTCAGAGTGGATGAATGAATGTGGAAGTGAGTTAGTGATATTGCTTCACATCTAGACATATACTGGTAGCTAAAATATCTATATCTAACTCATGTTTGCATGTTGGGCTATGTTCAGTTTTTCTGTCCTGTCTAATCAATGGCAGCTTACTTTCATTTTCACTCTCAAGCTGCATTGTTCTCAGAGAAACCTTATTTTTATATGCAAAGCATTTCTATGACCAGCAATGTCTCTAACTCACTCACATTTAGCCGCTCTGCCCCCTAGTGGTGTCCCACAAGCATTTGGTTGACATTATCGTCAATCACACTTCCATAGATGTAGACACAACGACCCTGGTATGAGGGCTCCTGGCAGGAAAACACCATTACATTTTATTGACATTCTGGCCATGTGTTTATAGGTGTAGCACATTTTTCCATTTGCCCAAAACCAGGGGTGATGCACACTGAGTTTAAGTTAAGTTACTGACATTCTGAGCCGTGTTCATACCATAGCTATGTTGGCTAAGAATTTAATTAAGTTACTGAAGTGTTGCATGCTAAGTATTGAAGTTAGACATTCTGAGCCGTGTTTATACCGTAGCTACGTTAGCTACGAATTTAATTAAGTTACTGAAGTGTTGCATGCTAAGTATTTAAGTTAGAGATTCTGAACCGTGTTTCACTATTGGCTGTTTCATGATTTGGAGGGGAGAGAGGGAGCAAAGGGCTCAGCCTCTTGCTCATGTAGGGCAGTGATTTAGAAGAGAGAAAGGGCTCAGCCTCTTGCTCACGTAGGGCAGTAATTTAGAAGAGAGAAAGGGCTCAGCCTCTTGCTCACGTAGGGCAGTGATTTGGAAGAGAGAAAGGGCTCAGCCTCTTGCTCACCTAGGGCAGTGATCTGGATGAGCGAGAGAAAGGGCTCAGCCTCTTGTGCCACTGTGTGTGTGTGTGTGTCAGGCATGTGAGTGGAATGGAGGAGTGTGAGCAGTGCTGTGATTGGAGCATCCAATAAGTTAAACTGTGCAAAGAGCTCATTTTAATATCAGCCTCTCAAACCGCTCAAGGCCACTCAAATGCTCTCCATTCTACTCATGATGCTGCATTGCCAAAGCCCATTTATTATCCGGCTACTATGGACAAGTTAATGGCATATTAATTATAATGTGTGGGAAATGTGTGTGTGCATGCTTAATTTTTACATTGGTATTCCAATATTAAGATCACGACCAAGATCATATTGCTAGCCTACATTTAGCCTTTGAAGTGGATACATTTCAGGACAAATGGTCTTGCTTAAGGGTTCAAACCACAGACTGGTCTGATTCTAATTAATTAAGCAACATTCTCCCTGTGTCGAAGAACTCCAGAGTGCAGGCAGACGTAGATTAGTATAGTATAGTGCTTTGTTTCACAATGGGCACAATTACACACCTCAGCCACTGTAGCGACACAAGAAATCACTATCATTTTAAAGACATTATTTAAATAATTATAATTTTAAAGAAATTATTAGGGGGATGCTACCCATTTAAAATAGGAGCTTTTTGTTCCCCCAGGGCAGTTGAGTGTTAATACACACCATAGTCTCCTTAAGCCAGGAATCAGACATCTGTGATGTGCCTGGGATCTGGGGCTGCTTCATAGACAATGAATGGGGCTCTGACTTTATGAGGCCATAAAAGGTTTGTGTGGGTTCTTACACCCAAATATTTCTGGTAATGGACCTTCAAGCAATGCTATAATATAAACCTAATTTGGGTGTAAGAGCTCACGCAAACATTTTATGTCCTCATAAAGTCAGAGCCCCGTTCATCATTTATGGAACAGCCCCAGATTTTGCATCCCCGTCACATCACAGATTGGAAGGTTCTCTCTCTGATGTCTAGCTTTAGGAGAGAGTGGTGCGTGTTCACAAATACTGACTTGACTGTCCTGGGGCACAGGAAGAACATATGTGAATTCTTAAAATGGGTGACATTACCTTTTAATAAATCATCATTGTTGTTAATAAATCATTAGCATTTTAAATGAATTATCTTAAATAAATGATCATAAGAAATGAATGAGAAATCATTCTAATGAAGAAAACTTAATTTTGCAGAAGCTTTCAAGACTTCTTGGACAAAGAGAAAGACATGTGCTCCAAGATGTTTACAGAGTTCAATAGCCTATTGAAGAAATGAAGGTAAGTTAAAAAATAAAGATTGCTGCCCATGTGATGTGAAGGTTACTGGCTTCAAATCTATCTGACAATGGTTGTGTTGCTGGTGGTACTTGTTGATAGACAACGGGTACAGTACCACCCGAATTCGGTTACACGTAACCGACGAGAAATGTATTGGCTTACAAAACCCTCCTTGGTTGACCTTTCCTTATTTCATACACCTGTTCAAAGGGGGCCACGCCCGGGGACCAATCCAAGTGCTCCTGTCCGTCTTTGTCAGGGACGCGACAGCGTTACTGATCTGTTCTGCATGTTTTTCCATTGGGTTTATCTTGTCGGGAGGGGAAACCCTTGTGAGCACGGGCAGAACTCCACACACAAAGGCCCGGGAGATACCCCACCTGGGCAACTGGCAACCTGGTCCTTAAGCAGGAATCGAACCCTGGACCTTCTAGCTGTGAGGCAACAGTGTTAACAACTACACCACCATGCCGTGGTGGACGTTAGGGGTGTAAAGGTACACGTAGCCGTACCGAACTGAACCGTTTCAGTGTACCGTACCCTACCGAACGGCTGTGTAGTGTACCGAACGAATACAATGGTATGTTAACCACTAACGACCGCCCCACCATTCGATTATTAATTTCAATATAGAATATTCATTGACAGCCTTACAAGTACAATTAGTTACTGCACACTACATCACCCCTGAGTGGAACATGGAAAGCCAAACTTTCCCCCACTGTACCGAAAACCCGTACCGAACCTTGACTTCAAAACCGAGGTACGTACCGTACTGTTGTTTTTGTGTACCGTTACACCCCTAGTGGACGTACTCAGGAGAGATGTGGGAGCAGAAAGCACCGGCGAGCTAGCCAGATGCATGGAGGATCGGTATGACTGGAAGCACCGATGGAGGGCCCGTCCGAGAGACGACCTACTGTAGATAGATGCTCACCATATATCGCTAGATGTTTCCCGTGTTAACACTTCCTTTGGTCAATCTTTCCAATTTGCTGCTCCCAGTTGAGATGCAAAATACTTTTTACATATTATAAATTTACAAATTGACCCCCCTCACTGTTTTCAAGTTTACACACACCTGCAACTATCACCAAGCCTTTTAACTGACGTGTAAATTGTCTGTTCTGCTTCAGAAAAAATATGTAATTTTATTTGGTTTGTTTGATGTGTTTTAATTATTTCCCTTACCTCTGTGATGTACAGTATGTATAGTCTGTCTCTTTTCTATTTCATGTTATAAAAAATAAAAATGTGTGTGCCATTTCCCTGTTATCCTTTGAGAGGCCCTTTTGTCCTCTCACCAGGCCGTCATTGTAATAAAGAATTTGTTCTTAAAGGAACACCAATTTTTGGGTAAATTAGCTTATTTACCATCTACCCTGGAGTTAGACAAGCAGATACATACCCTTTTCTTCTCTGTGCATGCATTAGGCTTAGGGAACAGCCGCACCATTAGCCTAGCTTAGCGTCATTCACTAGAAGTAGTTGTGCCAGTGTAGCCTAGTTCCCAACAGTCACTCAATACAACTCCAAAACTTTTCCTGTAAACATGAAAGTATTTACCACGTGGAGAAAATGTAATTTACATTTTCGTTTTCTAAGCAGATACTCTGGGGAAAAAAATTGCCGAACCACTGCTGCTTGGGCGCAGGGATTTCATCACCTCAAAAGCCCCGTTGTAACTTCCATCAATAAAACCAATGTGACTAAGTTAGTAGCTAGTGACTAAAGATCCGGACCGGTTGAAGCTATGGCTTCTTGCTCTGAACATAGATTCCAACACACCAATAGATACAGTACTGCATTTTGCAATGCAGCACCTTCTTGCGATCAAGTGTACTAAAGATCTAAGCAAATTAATAAACCAGATATACAGGGGTTTATATACAGTTTTTTTTGTAGACATAGTACTGCATTTTGCAATGCGGACACATGCCATTTGAAATATGAATATAGAATATCAGGCCTAGGAGCAAAACACGATGGTTCTTGATTTGCTCCTAGGCCTGATATTCTATATTCATATTTCAAATGGCATGTGTCCGCATTGCAAAATGCAGTACTATATCTACAAAAAACCCTGTATATAAACCCCTGTATATCATCTGGTTTATTAATTTGCTTAGATCTTTAGTACACTTGATCGCAAGAAGGTGCTGAATGATCTCTGGCAATCTTTCACTTCTGGTCAATGTTAGCATCGTATTATTCACTGTCAAATATTTTAAAAAAAATATATAATTATATTCTCCTTTGGTTCATTACAATTTACTCAAGCATAGTAACACACAATAATTCTGGTTATAATATAATACATTCCCTGAGGACCATAGATGTCATGAACATGCAAATGGACCTTGTAGAAGTGGAGCAATCTTTTAGTTTTTACTTGGTTATGTACTTTTAGGCACATTTTCGACTAGGGCTTAAGATGTTTGATTTGATTTGATTTAATTTTATTGACAAACATATACAGATCACATGTGTATTTGCCTTGTCAGGGATTGAACGAAAAGTCCAGGACTTATTTCCATCGTTGTCCCTGTTGTCAAAGGATGCTTGGTTCATACACATAACTCATTATAGTAATATTCCACAATCATTACATTTGATAGTAATAATGGCACACAGTCATAAATTCACCAACATGCGCATTGATACATGCAGGACTAGCCTTGAGATATGTTAAACAGCGATATGGAGTTTATCATTAAATGCTAATCATTAGACTGTTTAATATTGAGATATTGTGTTGCAGGTGATGGGGCAGAGAGCGAGGTACCGGGTCGACACCAAAAGGCTTCTCCAGGATCACAAGTTTTATGTAACAGCTCTAGTCATGTTCTTTTCAATGTTACGAAGGCCAGAGCTGTTTTAGTTAGTATAACTTTTTGCACATGTTCTTGTGCTACTAAAGAACTAAGATACATGTAGGCTTTTGTGTTGCACCTACATGACCTGTATAAGTGAGTGACCACATGTGTCCATGTATAGCCCACTGCAACAGTGGGGGAAACCAAGGGATTGTATACTCTGAGGAAGTCATGTTTTCTATAAATTTTATATTGTAAATGTTTCTTTTCAACTTTGATATAATGGTGCACTTTGTGTAGAGACTACATCTTGTGTATTAAAGTTGTATCACTTCTTAAATCCAATAGGTGTATATTATTATTTCAACCTCCTTGGTCCTGATTATATGAACAAAATCAAATAAACCCATGTTACCTCTTACTGATACAGTTCCTGTTTTTCTTTATAAATAGTGGTAGTCTGTAGTCATTCCTAATGAACCCTTAGGAAACGGAAGATAATTAATTTTAATGATCCAAAAACAAATGATCCAGTCATTTGATCCAAGGTGTTTGAAGTAGGATTTGTCCTGAACACAGTTGTCAATGTTTGTTGTGCTTTCAGCTTTTAGAGTTTTCTATAGGATTATTTCATTAGTACAGTCATCGTGATGGATAGAGTGATGTCATAGAGATGGATACAATGACAGAGTGATGCACTTATGAAGTGTCCTGTTCCTCACCACATGTTACCATTTGAGTCGGACGATATTCTACAACATGCATTGTGGAAATTAGCTGTACTCCATTGTGTGCATAATGTGTATATCGCCACCTAGAGGCTACATTTATTCTGTATGTAGGTTACTGAACCCCATCACTCGTCATTAACACTTTCAATGCCAACAACGAGATATCCCGTTTGTTCATGGCGACCGTTCATTGCCAACGACGATAGATCTTGTTTCATATGTTTCATATTTCATCAATCTAGTCTCACGTTAGTGCTGCAAACTCTCTCTGAGCTCCATTGGGAAAATACCGCCCCCTACCGTCTCCCTGTGGTACTGCACCCCTTTGGAATGGATTGGATGAAACACATGGGGGGGGGGGGGGGAAATCCAGCGTCCTCATTTTACTTCTCAGGCAAGTCATCCGAGAGGATCGGATTCATTGCCGAGCCCCAAAACAGCGTGGAATACATATTTCCAGTACCCAGCGTTGGATCAATAAACGCGATCGATATTTGGAATGGCGATCAGGAATTGGAATAATCTTTTTGGAGAACATCTGATCTGAGGTAAGGAATCTATTTTACCAGTCTTAGGATAATCGGATCTTTTTTCACAGAGATATCAACGTGTGCCCTATGTGTGTGTGTGTGCTGATCAGGAAATGAGAGAATAGATTTTCAGCTCGCTTCTATAGCGTGCATAAGTACACATATACTATCGATAATCTAGTTTTTTTTTTTTTTCACTTTTTCTCCAATTTTTTTAAATTTTTCTTCCATCCCAATTTCGTATCATCCAATTCAACCCTCCCCTGTCTTTGAACGCTGTTTCATGCCTCCCACAAGCCGGCTGCAATGTGGACTAAGTCACCAGCCTCCAGTATTCGTGGTGAGCGCCTTGCCCACTGCACCACGTAGCCGCCCTGTTCCACTCGACGGGGTCGGTACCGACCCCTTTTGACCTTATTAAATTATAGCCATATTTTTATGAAGATGCAAAATAATTTGTGATTTTAAAATCAACCGTTTTCAAGTATTAATATCACTACTATGTCACAAATACATGTAGAATGTAAAACGTTAGGTTGGCAATAGTTTAGCAATAGGTTAAAAGTGTACTTATATAATTTTAAGTTTTCTATTTGCGATCGTCTATTTGACCCGGAACCGGAAATGGAAATGTTGAACCATCGGAATTGTAGTTTTTTTGCGGCCATTTTGTAGAGGAGATCGCTAGCTATCGGCCTGAGTTGGAATTTCTCCGATCTACACTTCCTGTCACATACTATGGTGGTTCAAAGTTCAGCGTTCTGAATGAATCATATCAATAATTGTTATGATTCGCGATAATAAGCTACAAAAGGTAACGTTTTTGACAAATATTGAAACGCAGTCAGTTTCTCCACACTATTGTTATCATGTAGGAAGTTAGTTTAGAAATTAGTTTCAAAATGGTTACACTGTGGGGGAAATAAAATAGTACAGTCGATTACAGTAAATATCAGTATCTGTTATTATGCAAGCCTGGTGATACTATATCCAAATTGAACTCGGCCATTTGAAAGATACTATATGTATATATATATAAATGTGCGAATTGGCTATAATAAGGTAATGTATAAGCATATTCTATAATAATATTTCAAATTGCATTGGTCCGGATGGGAGAATTCAGTACTGTATATACAGAACCTTCAGTTTGATCATTTTCCCTTTATCAATTTCCTTAGATCTTTTGTACACATGATCTCAAGAGGGTACTGAATGAGCTCAGTGGCAGTTTTTTAAGTTTGGTCATTATTATCATGGTTTTATTCACTGTCAAAGATGAAAAGAAAAATCATAATTCATATTTTCCTTTGTTTCATCACAATTTAAGCAAGCCTAGTAATAGACACAATATTTCTGACACTGAGAATACATTCATTGAGGTCCATAGATGTTCCTAGATACCAAGAATATGCAAATAGCCCTTGTAGAAGTGGAGCAATATTCCATTTACCTAGGTATACATTTTATGCAGATTTTCACCTGGGGTGGAACAGGTTAATCTAGCGTTTATTTGAAAAAGATTCATTAATAGGCCGAAAAATTACAACCTTTTTTGTGTATTCCAGAATATTCCAGTAAAGGGCGATTATCACAGAATCTTTATATTTTCCTGAAACTTAAAAAAAACTAGCGTTTTTCAAAATGGTATAAAACGGAAATGAACCGATTAAAAAAACAATCCGTTTTGACAATGTTGACTGCAAACAAGTCATTGATAAGCGACGGCCAGATTAGACACATATCCATAATTTAAGACATAGTTTATGCGTTTGCAAATATGAGAGCTCTATCATTGAAGTGGGTGGTGGCAAGGAAGCACTAAATCGTGCACAGAGCTCCGGCAGTGAAAGTGTTAAGTGTCAGTAATGCATAAAGTTCAGTGTTTGAACCGCGTGATTACCAAACCAAGCCGCATTTCTCTGAGACGCTCTCTGATTGGCCGACGCCTGTTTCTACACTGGTTAAGCTTAGGCACTCTTTCGAAGTTGGTTAAGGTTAGAGTTTGTCTTAGAGCATGGCGATAGAACGCCAGGTAGTTTGCAGGCTGTTTGACGTGGAAATGGGCAAAGACACAGCTCATCACGGATTGGGCAAACGCGTCAGTGCCCAATCAGAGAGCGTCAGTCAGTGCCAATCAGAGAGCGTCTCCGAGAAATGCGGCTTGGTTTGGTAATCACGCGTTTCAACCACCACTGAATGTCTTCTGGGTAGAAGATAAGATATACCGTAATTTTCGCACTATAAGCCGCACCTGAATATAAGCCGCAGCAGCTAAATTGAATGATGTGTACATATATAAGCCGCACTGGACTATAAGCCGCAGGTGTTTTAATGTTTAATTACCATATGTAATTAGCATTGGGACACAATACTGTCGGACAAATAACAAGAATTAACTCATTTACAAGTTGTATTAAGTTTAGCAAATAAGGGAACAGATAACGGAATTGTTATATTGTTATATCACATGAGGATACTCACATGTAATGTATCGTGTGTGTGTGTGTGTGAATAAATTCATTCATTCATTCATAAATAACATTTCAATGCAGTCAAAAAAGCAATATTTCACATTTTTACATTTTCGGGTTTGGTCACGTCGAGGGCCGGACTGGGGAAATAATTCATACCGGGAGATATAGCGCGAAATATAGCCCCAATCAGGCCAATTTTTAAGCAGGGGGTCTGGGGGTCCCCCACCCGGAATTTTTTTGTTACAAAGACAGCATTCTGGTGAATTTTAGTGCATGTGAATCACAAACTAATGAGCCAACAATTGTTTAGTACAATGTACTCTTATGAACCTCAAATAAAACTACTCTCTCCACCTTCAAAAAGAAAAAAGCAAGCGCACAACATATTTTTCTATTTACTATTATAATACAGTTAACCACTCTCTCCACCTATTCAAACAGAGCAAGAGCACAATACCATATTCACTTTACTGATGCACTACCCATCAACAGTTAAAATAGCCCTTTACACAAACATTAAATAACATACCTTTCATTACAATACTATAATAACAGTAGCCACTGCCAGAATAGTGACACATGCACAACAAAGACAGAAGATTGCGTTGTCTCAATCATTTTAACTATAAAATGAGCTCAAAGTATGAGCTCACTGACTGAAATTTCCAACAAAAAGCATCAATTGTCAAATAATATTGATCACATTAACTAGACTAGATGTTTTTGAGGAAATTAGAAAGGGAACAACAACTTAACCCTTGTGTCTGATCAGATTCTTATTTTTTTGATAACTTTGCAGTGATTATGTTTGTAGCCAATGTGGCAAAGGTGTGTAATCTTTGAATTATCTTTGAATTATTTTGACTCTCTTTATCTGCCATTCCATTCGCCGCCTCCGCTGTCAATCAGTTGTATCGCCTGGTCCCGCCTCCACCAATCACAAGCGGCAGCACGGCTCCATTTCTGTGTGTGATCCGCGTGAGGGAGAGAGAGAGATAGTTCTCCAACTCTGTCGCAGACAGTGAAATCCTGGTTGTTCCCCACTCACCTAGGTTATCTAACTATCGCGCCGCGCCGCCGCCACAACTAGAAACAATGGCCTGGCAAATTTTTTTTTAAAAATTATAATAAAAAAAATATATATATATATATTTTTTTATATAATTTTTTTTTTGTATCTGTGCAGGCCAGGCCACCGGGAAAACTCCCGGTGCTCCCGATGGCCAGTCCGGGCCTGCGTCGAGTCACATATAAGCCTGCACCGTTATATAAGCCGCAGGGTAGAAAAATGGCGAGGAAAGGCGCGGCTTATAGTCCGAAAATTACGGTACCCTAGTTGCTATTGCATGCACTTATTTGTGTTTCATTACACGTATATGTGCATGCTTACCAACCTGTTTTATTGCAACACTACTATCACCGACATCGAAGAAGGGAGATCCCCCCTTGAACGGCCCTTCTAAGGTTTCTCTCCTCCACATTGCCACATTTTTTCCTACTGCTAGGTTTTAGTGAGTTTTTCCTTACCTTCGCTTGGGGTATATAATATATATAAAAAATGGACTTCATGGTGTTTTTGTTTTTTTCTTGATTTATTGTGATGTTTCTTCTTGACTTTAACACTTTGAGCGCCACGCCGGGTTTTCCTTTTTACCCGCTGAATGCCACCATCGGCACCAATGTTAACGTTAATATCGCCTAATCTATGTTTTAAATTATGGCTATGTGTCTAATCTGCCCATCGCATTATCAAAGACTATTTTCCAGTCAGTGCTGTCAAGGCAGATTGTTTTTTTATCGCGTCGTTTCCGTTTCAGAGCATTTAGAAAAGCACCCGTTTTCAGATAAAAAACAGCCCATTATGGAGCATTCTATGAAAATTGTCTTTTACTGGAATATTCCACAACGTTGATATTCGTCGGCCTTTTTATGAATCGTTTTCAAATAAACGCTAGATGATCAATATTATACGTGCACGCAAGCACATTCGAGCCGCGCACGGATAATCGCCCCGTTGATTTCCTCTCGGACTTTTACAGTGAAACCGAAAGAAGGCATTTCACAAAACAGCTTATAACTTCATCAAACTTACTCTGATTATCCTAACACTGATAACATAGAGTCCTTACCTGACATCAGATGGTATCCAACTGGTATATTCCAATTCCTGATCACCATTCGAAAAAATCGATAAGTGTATGGATCCAACGCGATACAGTAGAACTCCATGATCAGCGGGGCTCTGAGGTTCCAGAATGAACTGTGGTAACCCCGGCTGGATCAGTGGTCTGGAAAATGTGGAGTACCGGATTTTTTCCCCCATTCATTTTCATTGAGTCCATTCCAAAATCACTTATGTCATCTGGGAGACGACAGGGGGCGCTTTTTTCCACAATGATCGCCGGCGCCGCTCGGCTATACTCGGGTAGGCTCGGGTGATGCAATATGATTTCAGATCGCTAAAAAGAAAAAAATAATAATAATTCCGAGAAATCTCGTGAGTGGCTTTCAACCACCTATAAATAAACCTGAGTATTCGAGTGTGTGGCACGGAAAGTGTTAAAGAAGATGTGTCCGGCCCATGGGGACATTAACGTGTGTTGTCGGGCCTTACAAATAGATTTGATTTGATTTGATTTAGAAAACAGGTGCCTCTAATGGCGCAGTACCTGTGAGTGACTGTACTGTGTAGATGGGAACTGTGCTGTGTAGATAGGAACCAGCTCAATCTAGCTTCCTAATCTCTGTTGAGTATGATGAGTGACAGGAAATATGAGGCGAGACGGGATGACATGCAACAGAGGTCTCAGGCCGGATCCAAACACACAATGTTGCAATTACATGGTATGTATCCCCTCAGCTGTCATCTCACTGAACTCACTGTACCACTGTCTGTACCCCCCAGTCTCAATCTATCTTCTTCTCTCTTCTCCCGCTCTCCCACTCTCGCTCCCTCACTCTCCATCACTTGTTCGTTCTCTCTGTCTTTCTCTCTCTCTCGCTCACACACACACTCCATACTATATAAACGTGCACGGGAATGCTGCCCCGGTCGCGGCATCCTCGCCACCATGAGGAAACCAGCGAACCCCACGCCCCCACTCCCAAACTCCACGGAGGAATGAGAGGTCACGCGCCCCAGGACCTGCAGCCAAGCCAAAGGAGCCATGTAGCAAGGCAACGACTCCAAACACTCAAGCAGACAAGACACAACAGCGGTCAAATGAGAAGACATGCAGCACCACGGACGATCCGAGACGACACCGGGACACCCAGAATCACAGCAGAAGCCGAAGAGCCCCCCATGCAAGGAATCCCCAAAACGCCAGCGAAGCGAGGGAGCCCAACCATGAGAACCAACCAAAATCGATCAAAGCACATGTAGCACTTGTGTCACTAACAGTAACAGCTGTTCGCCACGGACCAGTTCTAGGTTCGAATGAGGAGAGGAGTAATATTCCTTCCCAGCCCTTCCCAGAGACAGTCGCATTTCTCTCCTCTCCCCAGGCTCCTCAAGGCCGTTCCTACCGCTGCCTCTACTGCTCCATGGAGCCCGACGCTGCTATGCTCTGCTTCGTGCCGGTGGCCGGACTATACTCAAATCAACTCTAAATGGATCTAATCAGTGGATTGCATATTTTCTTCAAGAAGCAGAATAAGGCTAACCCTCTCTGCCTATTGGGACATCATAATCGGGCTACCAACTTGAAGACGTGGTCATTTTTGGATTATCAAAGCTTTTGGACTACAATAAGAAGATTTTGGATCTGTTTACCGCGCACAGGACCTACCAAAATGAACTGATTAAGACACTTGGACACTTGGACTAATGCATTCAGTCATTTGGACGGAGTTGTTAAAACTCACTCCACTCAAATCAATAGAGTTATATTTCACTCTATTCAAATCAAATTTAAAGTGACGTGGCTGGGATAAAAAGTCAGTCAGCCAAAACAAATTCCTGGACCAAGGTCGAACCAGAGAGCTGTGGAGTCGAAGGCCCTCTGGGAGATAAGAGTGGCGAGCGGCTTCCCCCACCCCCAATCCCTACCCAATCCCCCCTCCCGCGTGTACGCCCAGCGCCACTCCCATGTGATGGTGACGGCAGCCGACTAGTATGCATGCTGGAGGGGGGGGCCTAAGACTGTTTCATCACCAAAGTCCTATCCCCCAGTCCATGCCCCCTCCCTCTGGACAATCTTTTCCGCCCTCCCTCCCGCCACCTGGCGCGACGACACTTTGTTTCAGACACTTTGTTGTTGTTGCAGCCGACTATCACATATGGCGTCTCAGGCATTCTGTAGATGACATGTGTCAACAAATGTACATGTCTGCGTGAATTTATGTTGTGCCGTTGTTACTGTAAAAATGTAAAATGATTGTGATATGTTGTTATTAATGAGACGATGAGCTGTATGTGTGTGTCACTGGAATTTCCCCAAGGGGATTAATAAAGGAATATCTTATCTTATCTTATATATACAGTTAAAGGAGTAGTAGACCAAAGACAAGGTTATAACAGTGACCGGTAGTTTATTCACAACAGCGCTAGCTAGACAATTACAATACTACAAACGTAAAGTGAAGTATCCCTTTTTGGTTATTTTCTTAACCACTCCCTCTTTCAGGAAGGTTAATTCGATATCAAGTCCTATTGATTGGATCAACACATTAGGTTTGGTTCAGACGTCTCTGAGGTTGTCACTAGCTAAAAGCTAGGTTTAAAGTTGGACATTAGATGTATCCTTTTTTCGTGAGTAACTCATTATCTTTCTTCTGCAATTGCAGATCAGTAAACTCTATAATAGTTTATCGTTCAGTAAACTATATCAGTTTATCATTTCAATAGGTAAGTGTTTAAACATATTAATTTAAACCTTTAAGTGTGCAGGGAATGCAAGTACCTTATTAGGTGAAATTACCCTTTAAACTATTCCTTTGCAGGTATAATACGAACAAAGTACCAATAGAAATATTCAAGGTTATAGGAATGCAAATACCTTATCAGGTGGAATGACCCTTTAAACCAGGGGTAGGCAACCCTAGGCACGCGTGGGCATTTTCATAGGCACAGGGGGCAGCATATTTTTTTTTTTTTTTTTAATAAATTTTTTTTTTTTTTTCTTTTGCTTTGAACTACTATAGTGAAATATTTTGCACTGTTGTCGCATTTATCTTGTTGAAATCCTCCGACAGGTTCTTTTTACTACCACATATTTAATTGAGACCCTTTATTTGTTTATTATTTCAATTTAGCTGGAAATACATTGCTACATCATTCAGTAACATTTGCAGAGCCTTATAACAAAAACATTATTACGGTCACTATTGTGACCAGTGGGATTAATCAACAAATTTGATAATTTATTTTTCTATTTCATTGAACATTGCACATTTTAAAAGCCATTTTTTTACTCAAAATGTGAGTATTACCAAGTCAACTTGTGTTCTTAAAACAATGACAATAAACATAGTTTTATTAGGTTGAAATAATGTGGTTGTGTACTTATTTTTCTGTTAACTTATTATGGATTGAAAACTGAAAACCTTAATGCACAATAACTGAACTCAATATTTTTAAGTTCTGGTAACTTATTATTATTATTTTTTTTACAGTCTAGTCTTGCGATCAATCAAAACTTATTTACACGATATACCTCACATTCACCCTCCATTCACATCCTGGTGTTCTCCATTAGGCCTGTAGGTGGAGCTATGGCAGCACACGTACAGTACACACACCGATGGTGTGTGATGTGTCCAAAAATGAATGGGCAAATGTGAATGAAATGGTCACACTGTATGCAGCTGTTTGTCTGCATTGCACCCCCGCCCCCCCAACTCAGATTTAGGGTTGATACAACCATCATAATAATATTGTTAATAATAACAATAACAATAATGATGTAAAAATTATCATTAACACTTTAAGTGCCGAAAACGTGTTTAGGCGTCTTTCCTAGCCATGCTAAAGTTGCCGAGGACGCCCTAACTCATCTTTAATATCAATATTTCAAAAATCTGTGATCGGAATCATATTTCCCCTCTGCAGCCTTCACACACAGTTCTGAGCTCCTCTCAATCCTCTAGCGGTTCAAGAGCGCCATCTGGTGGCCGATCGGCAGAAGTGCCAAACAGGAAGTCATGTGGATGAAGTGCTGATCACCCATATTACTTCCGGGCACTCGCTATAGGTCCCGGGACTCTAGCTCGACACAATACATAGCGATCCGTTGCCAATAACTCGATAAACAACATGATTTGGACGTATATACTATTATACAACCTGGAAATGGACCGGGTATTTCGACATCCCATAATGGAAAACTGTCTACCCCACGCTGATCGCCCAACGGCCCGAGGAGACTGGGGTGAGTTTTAGCGTGTAATATTACCGTGTTCGATACTAACTGATCTGATGAACATATGACCCACATTAGATGAATGGTATAACGCTGCCCACGGAATTATAAACGCCCCCTCGCCCATCCGGTCAACATCAGATGACGTGTAGTAACTTCCAGAAGTCCGTCCAGTTGGAATTCTTTATATCGCGCCGATTGCTATCAAACTGTATTTGATCATCAATATAATGCATTTGGGGCTATAAATCACGTTCTGGAGAAAGCTGCAGAAAGAGATGAAAACATACTTATACTTTAGATCATATTTTAGTATGAATATGTGAATGAAAAAGTTTAACGTTCATACACCCTGAACAATACATATAGGACATTGAATGGGCCCTAATAATGGCAATTTAGCAATAGAATTTAAAAAGTTATAGCCCTGCAAAGAAGGGGAACTTCTCCATAGACAAATAGAGCTGGCAAGGGATGGTATATCATGAATTTAACCTTAGGCAATCAAAGTGTTAAAAAGACCTGATTATGAGAAAAAAAATGTACGATGCATGGAATATTGTTGAGGCACACTAGTTACAACTATATTTCAAACAGGCACTCCATGTCAAAAAGGTTGCTGACCCCTGCTTTAAACCATCTTTCTTTACAGGAGAACCAGCAGTGATTCAACTATAATCAATATATTATCAGTGAGATTCAAGTATCTTACTGGGTACATTGACCCTTTAACTCGTCCTCTTTACAGGAGAACATCAGTAGTTCAGGTATCTTATTGGGTGCATTTACCCTTTAACTCTCCCTCTTATAGGAGAAATATCAGTGGTTCAAGTATCTTACTGGGTGCATTTACCCTTTAACTCTCCCTTCTTATAGGAGAAATATCAGTGGTTCAAGTATCTTAATGGGTGCATTTACCCTTTAACTCTCCCTTCTTACATTTACATTTAGTCATTTAGCTGACGCTTTTATCCAAAGCGACTTACAAGTTCTGTACTACAAGACAGCAAGAAGGGTACAACTCTATCAGCTGAGTAACAATGTTCATCAAGTGTTGCGTGTTACAGTGTAGGTTAGGTTCTTATAGGAGAAATATCAGTACCCATATATACAATGTGCATCAATCAAATACAAAATACAATATCAAAATACAAAAGGTGAACGGGCTCAAAGCCCTTGGAAGTCCTTGTGTTCTCGTTCAATCAGTTCGTGTCATAGAAAAGGATATGATGGTCCTTGGAAGTTCTTGTGACTCAAGTTCAATTAGTTCGTTAATTCCTGATCCACCTCCTCACTGGGAATGAGGAAGGCAATTTCACAATCCTACCAGGCTGTTGAGGCAACAGGGGTAATCAGATCAGGCCGGCATAGCCTTGATCTAGATCTGAGGTTCAGTGGGTTGGCTCGCCATCTTGTGTCGGTCCGGCACACCGCCTCGTCCCGCGTGGGCACACGTGCTGAATGGTGGTCGGCCGGGACTCCTGGGAACTTCTTCCCGGGGGTGGAACGGGGTGCTAGAAAAACCTGGCCTGCGTTATACAGGCATTCAGAAAATAAAAGCTATTTACCATCTTTTATCGCTTCATCATCTTTTCATTGCTTTTAGAATAAATAATCAATCAGGGTACTTTTAGCTATGCTAAGCTAAAGTAGGCTACCTTATCACAGCATGTGGGAATATCCATCTGTCCTATGCTAAGTTAGGCTAAAGTGCGCTAGCATATGGGAACATTCCTCACATTCCATATTAAACTCTCAAAAGCAGTCAAAATGTATATAGACCATCGTGCAGCATATCAATACAATTATAAGTACTTCTGAAATGGTTTCTTTCTAGTTTTCATTTAACCAAATTGAGCTTGGAGCTTCGCTAGCATGACTCAGGATGAAGCTACATTATTAGCTGATTAGCCTTGAGCTAGCGATTTTGTACATTCGACAATGGACAGCACAATATTGATGAAACTCACCAAAACCGCTTCCGGAAATGGTATGCTCTTTAACTGCAACAACTTCTTCGGTTTTGTAACTGGGGGAACCTTTTATGACTGTTTGATAACTATTTCGTGGTGCTAGTTATATTTCGTATGGCTTATCGCGTCCCGCTCAAGCCTATTGAGATACCCCTTATCTCCTGTACCTACTGTACTCCACCATGAAACAACTTGTACACCCACACCTGACCGGGTCCCGCCTCTATGGAGGCGTAGCCTATAAGACCATGGCCCTGGTCACCAAACACCCTTCCTCTATTTTCGTTCCATCATATTGGATGCTGTGCACCGTATGTAACTAGTAGTATGAAAAGATTAGAGAAAGTTCGTAATGTTGAAAGCTTACCGGAGGTTTGCTTTTCCCTGGCATCTTCGGAGCATGTTTCAGCGACACATTGGGCCTGTGCTGATGTTTCCTCGGCTGACGGCGGCAGACCGAGGGGCAGCGTACAAGGTTTGGCTATCAAGTCGGCTTGTACAAAGGTAAGGCCTGTGTCATTAGGCATCAATGTCAGTATTGGTAATGCTGTGGAGTATGTTTCGGCGCCAGGGCCGGGGCGGCTTGGTGATCGTTCCACTGCAGTGGACGTTTTCCTGGCAATCCTGGAGCACGCTGCTAACGTTAATGCTACTACTGCTACTTCTGCTAATGCTAACGTTGACGCTGAAATGGGTCGTTGTTCTAATAATCCCCGCCGCGGGATACCGCTTTTCCCTCCTCTTACCAGCTTCATTGATGAAGGTCAGTCGGTGGTTGATGTGGCGGGTTTCGCTGAGTCCTATTTACCTTTTTTACAGGTGAACGGGCTAACAACAGGGTGCAGGCCGGGTGTACCGTGGCTATGTAGCCAGGTAGCTTTGTTCCTGTGCCTCGGTGTTTCAAGTTTCTTTAATAGTTGTCATACAGAAGTACAGAATACTTTTGTACAAAATGCTTCTTACTGTTGCGCTCCAGAGACTGTGCATGACAAGATAAGTATGAAATAAAAACATAGTAAAAATTTGAAGAAAAAAAAAAAGAGGTCACAGTGTTCAGTTTAGACATATGTACAATGTTCGTAGACGTAGTTACCATACAATATACAATACTGTGCAGTGTACTAATATACAATACTATATAGTGCAAGGCATAAATGGACGAGGTGCAGTTTAGGTACAATTCACAGTAGGTGTACGAGTTGTAGTGCAAATCCTTTATCAATAAATATAAAGTGTAAGTGTGTTTGTGTGATCTAAGGTGTGGAGAGTGGGTGCTGCAGTGTGTTGTTTGTTTGAGTGAGTGTGTGTGTGCGTGTGGGTGTGTGTGCTGTGTGCATTTGATGGTTGTTGCATAGTGATTATTGTTCGTTTAGCGATTATTGTTCGTTTAGCAGCCTGATGGCCTGGGGATAGAAGCTCCTTCTGAGTCTTTCTGTGCTCGCCATAAGACTCCGGTATCGCTTGCCTGACGGCAGCAGTTCAAAGAGGCAGTTGTTCGGGTGGCTCGAGTCCTTAATAATTCTCTTAGCCTTCCCCTTGCACCGCTTGTTGTAAATGTTCTGGAGGGTGGGAAGCCCCCCTCTAATTGTGCGTTCGGCTGAACGTGTCACTCTTTGTAGTCTGCTACGGTCTTGTGCAGTGCTATTCCCAAACCAGGAGGTGATGTTGCCGGTCAGGATGCTCTCTATTGTACATGAGTAGAAGTTCCTAAGGATCTTCTGACTGACTTGGAACTTCCTTAGGCGCCTGAGGAAGTAGAGGCGTTGTCGTGCCTTCTTCACAACACTGTCAATGTGTGTGGTCCATGTCAAGTCCTCGGATATGTGGGCTCCGAGGTACTTGAAACTGTTCACTCTCTCAACTGGTGCCCCGTCGATGCTGAGGGGGCTGTAGTCCTTGACCCCCGACCTCCTGAAGTCCACAATCATCTCTTTTGTTTTGCTGACGTTCAGGGAGAGGCAGTTCTCCTGACACCACTGTGACAGGTTCTCTACCTCTTCCAGGTAGGCCCTTTCGTCGTTGGCAGAGATCAGGCCCACCACTACTGTGTCATCAGCAAATTTTATGATGGTGTTGTTGTTCCGCTGTGCTACGCAGTCATGTGTGTACAGGGAGTAGAGGAGGGGGCTCAGAACACAGCCCTGGGGGGCCCCTATGTTGAGCGTGATGGATGAGGAGGTGCAGTTGCCGGCTCTTACCACCTGGGGTCTGCCCGTCAGGAAGTCCAGGACCCACTGGCACAGGTCATAGTTCAAGCCCAGGTCCCTGAGCTTGGCTATGAGTTTGGAGGGGACTATGGTATTGAATGCTGAGCTGTAGTCGATGAACAGCATTCTCACATAGTTCCCCTTCCTCTTGTCCAGATGTGATGCTGCTGTGTGCAGCACATGGGCTATGGCGTCCTCCGTGGACCTGTTGGGGCGATATGCAAATTGCAGAGGGTCCAGGTTGATGGGGAGGGAGGAACAGATGTAGCCCTTCACTAGCTTCTCAAAGCACTTCATGGCTATGGAGGTGAGGGCTACAGGGCGGTAGTCGTTGAGGCAAGCGGGCGTAGATTTTTTGGGTACAGGGATGATGGTGGACTTCTTCAGACAGGTGGGGATGACGGCCTGTTCCAAGGACAGGTTGAAGATGTCAGTGAATACCGGGGCCAGTTGGTCGGCACAGACTTTTAGGACGCGGCCGGGGATGCCGTCCGGTCCTGCTGCCTTCCTGATATCCACTTTTTTAAAGATCCGTCTCACCTCATGCTCTGTTACCCTGAACACTGAGTCTCCATCAGCAGACCCCCCCCCCCCCATTGCCGTGGTTTGTAGGCTGGTGTTGTTATTCACAGCCTCAAACCTCGCATAGAAGGAGTTGAGATCATTTGCTAAGGAGATGTCACTGTTCAGTTTGAGGGGGGTTCCTTTGTAGTCTGTCATTGTTCTGAGGCCCTGCCACATGCCTCTAGAGTCAGCCTGTTCAAACTGAAGTTCAACTTTATCCCTGTAACGCCGTTTTGCCTCTATTACTGCTCTCCTGACGTTGTATCTTGCCATCTTGTGTTCTTCCATGTTGCCTGTCACCAGCCCGGTGTTGTATGCTGATGTGCGCACTTTCAGAGCCTCACGGACGGATTTGTCTACCCAGGGCTTTTGATTTGGGTAGATATTAATTTTGGTGGTGGGGATTATTACTTCTACCTGAGTACAGACATAGTCAATCACCGTTTCGGTGTATTCGTTAATATTGGCTGTGTTATCACGGAATACACTCCATTCTGTGCTTCCCAGCACTGCTTGGAGTGACTCCACTGACGTCACGGCCCAACGCTTAACCTCTCGCGAGACCACCGGCGTTCGCTTGAGACTCTGTTTGTACTTAGGCAAAAGAAAAATTGCGGCGTGATCGCTTTTACCGAATGGACTAAGAGCCTGTGACTTGTACCCATTCTTAAATTGCGAGTATACATGGTCTAATATGTTCTCGCCTCTGGTGGGACAGGTCACATGCTGATAGAAATTCGGCAGCACCTTTTTAAGACGCGCGCTGTTGAAATCCCCCAAGACCAAAATGGCCGCGTCAACGTTAGCTGCCTGGAGTTTGTTTACCTCGTCGTGAAGTTTTGAAAGTGCGACCTCAGTGTTCGCGTGTGGTGGAATGTACACTCCGATGAGGATGATGGACGTTAACTCTCTTGGGAGGAAGAAGGGTCGACATTTTATCGTGATAAACTCCAGGTCTGGGGAGCAGTGGTTAGACATTTCCTTTGTGTTGCCTAAATCGCACCACTCCTTGTTTATCATGAAGGCAATGCCGCCTCCTTTCTTCTTTAGTGACTCTAATGCCGTCCGGTCTTTCCGTAGAACGAAGAAGTGGTCTGCCGGTTCTATTGCATGATTCGGGACATCTGGACTCAGCCAAGTTTCTGTGAAACAGAGGACGTTACAATCCCGAATGTCCCTCTGGAATTGGATCCTTGCTCTGATGTCGTCCAATTTGTTTCCTATCGATTGCACATTGGCCAACAATATGCTGGGCAATGTGGTTCTGTGTCGTTTGGACCTCAGTCTGTTCCGGACCCCGGCTCTCTTTCCTCGTCTTCGCGGCGGCTTTTGGTCTTGTCCGTGGCCGGCATAACAAAGGATCTCGGCGGGCCATTTCTGCTGTTCAGCGATCCGATCCAGAGAGCAATCCAAACGGTAAGTTTTTCTTAATCCAATGTCAATGATTGACTGACGGTCATACACATATAATGCACCAACAGTTGGTGCAAATAAAACTCCTAATACTATAAAAATTAACAAAATAAAGCACAGTCTCGTCGGAGCGATCAGAAAGGCAGCCATCACAGCAGCGCCAGTTACAAGACTCGGTGGGGATGAACGACGTCCCGCCCGGCCGATGCTTGATAGCGAATCGGCTCGGAGGGTGGCAGTATGGACGGATGAGTTGTATACTGCTACAGGATGGTATTTGGTGGCGGCCAGTGTTATGGCTCAGCTGGCTAGTTTCCTATCCACATTGGCGTCGGGTAGTAGGACTTTGGGTCCAGACGACATTGTAAACATGGTTCATGTTTGTGGTGTTATGGAGATCTTGACTCAGTCGCAAGCTATAACTTGGGGAAGAGGATAGGTTTTCTCTCCTCACAACTCCTTTTTCCACAGATAGTCTTTTTGGGCATTCTGTGGAGGCGCAGGCGGTTGTTGATCTGGGTCCTACACCGCCTCACGCTGTGCAACCAGAGGTGGGAGCACAGTCTCGTCAACGACTGTGGCGAGATCCTCGACAGGCGGCCATGTTTCCCCCGCCAGTGGTGCCCTGGGTGGAGAGTCAACAGGGTACCACAAGGCCGACAGCCTTGGCGGCCGAGGGATCGGCCATTGTGGGTGAATTCGAGTTTGGTAAAACAAGCCGTCGTCACTTTGCTCCCCGTTCAATCCTCTCTCTGTTACCCACGGAAGCAGGGCTCTGATCGTTCTCCTTTGGCTGCGGGCCGCGAACCTTCCTTGAAGCGTATGCGGCCCCATTCTTCACTTCTCATGGGGACAGGGGCTGACACCCAGTTGATGGCTGAGCCTGGGTCTGTCCGTGAGAATGTTCCGTTGCGTGGTTCCTGCACCACATGTTGTGTGTTGGATGAGCCTGGTGTTACAGCTGCCACTAGCTACAGTGGTCAGCAGGGGGACTCGAGGCCTCTTCTGTTGAATGCACAGCAAGGGTTACCCCGGCTTCGCCTTCGCCAGGCGGGGTATCGCGCTGATGCCTCCCACTCCCGTCACAGCGGCAGTGGTCTGCAAAGGAGAGGCGAGCGTGATTTGGGTGGTAGCAATATCACTGCAGGGCTTCGGTGTGTAGGAGCCCATGGGGTCCTCATGCCTTGCGTGTCTAGATGCGGAACAACTCCCCAGCATGCGCTAGAGGGGTGTTCAGGGGGGGGTGTGTGTCAACCAGTTTGATAACAGCTTCTCCCGTATCAAACCGGCCCTTTCTGTCGGGGTCCCCCCTTGGGTGCTTTGCACAGCGGGAGGGACCGGGCCAACTATCTACTGTTCCTGGCGGGCCAGCGTTAGTTGACGGCGGGTGCGCTGTGGGATTATTTTCACATATGGCAACGAGAATGCCATCTTGTTTCAAGTTTTTCAAGTTTCTTTAATAGTTGTCATACAGAAGTACAGAATACTTTTGTACAAAATGCTTCTTACTGTTGCGCTCCAGAGACTGTGCATGACAAGGTAAGTATGAAATAAAAACATAGTAAAAATTAGAAGAAAAAAAAGAGGTCACAGTGTTCAGTTTAGACATATGTACAATGTTCGTAGACGTAGTTACCATACAATATACAATACTGTGCAGTGTACTAATATACAATACTATATAGTGCAAGGCATAAATGGACGAGGTGCAGTTTAGGTACAATTCACAGTAGGTGTACGAGTTGTAGTGCAAATCCTTTATCAATAAATATAAAGTGTAAGTGTGTTTGTGTGATCTAAGTGTGGAGAGTGGGTGCTGCAGTGTGTTGTTTGTTTGAGTGAGTGTGTGTGTGCGTGTGGGTGTGTGTGCTGTGTGTATTTGATGGTTGTTGCATAGTGATTATTGTTCGTTTAGCGATTATTGTTCGTTTAGCAGCCTGATGGCCTGGGGATAGAAGCTCCTTCTGAGTCTTTCTGTGCTCGCCATAAGACTCCGGTATCGCTTGCCTGACGGCAGCAGTTCAAAGAGGCAGTTGTTCGGGTGGCTCGAGTCCTTAATAATTCTCTTAGCCTTCCCCTTGCACCGCTTGTTGTAAATGTTCTGGAGGGTGGGAAGCCCCCCTCTAATTGTGCGTTCGGCTGAACGTGTCACTCTTTGTAGTCTGCTACGGTCTTGTGCAGTGCTATTCCCAAACCAGGAGGTGATGTTGCCGGTCAGGATGCTCTCTATTGTACATGAGTAGAAGTTCCTAAGGATCTTCTGGCTGACTTGGAACTTCCTTAGGCGCCTGAGGAAGTAGAGGCGTTGTCGTGCCTTCTTCACAACACTGTCAATGTGTGTGGTCCATGACAAGTCCTCGGATATGTGGGCTCCGAGGTACTTGAAACTGTTCACTCTCTCAACTGGTGCCCCGTCGATGCTGAGGGGGCTGTAGTCCTTGACCCCCGACCTCCTGAAGTCCACAATCATCTCTTTTGTTTTGCTGACGTTCAGGGAGAGGCAGTTCTCCTGACACCACTGTGACAGGTTCTCTACCTCTTCCAGGTAGGCCCTTTCGTCGTTGGCAGAGATCAGGCCCACCACTACTGTGTCATCAGCAAATTTGATGATGGTGTTGTTGTTCCGCTGTGCTACGCAGTCATGTGTGTACAGGGAGTAGAGGAGGGGGCTCAGAACACAGCCCTGGGGGGCCCCTATGTTGAGCGTGATGGATGAGGAGGTGCAGTTGCCGGCTCTTACCACCTGGGGTCTGCCCGTCAGGAAGTCCAGGACCCACTGGCACAGGTCATAGTTCAAGCCCAGGTCCCTGAGCTTGGCTATGAGTTTGGAGGGGACTATGGTATTGAATGCTGAGCTGTAGTCGATGAACAGCATTCTCACATAGTTCCCCTTCCTCTTGTCCAGATGTGATGCTGCTGTGTGCAGCACATGGGCTATGGCATCCTCCGTGGACCTGTTGGGGCGATATGCAAATTGCAGAGGGTCCAGGTTGATGGGGAGGGAGGAACAGATGTAGCCCTTCACTAGCTTCTCAAAGCACTTCATGGCTATGGAGGTGAGGGCTACAGGGCGGTAGTCGTTGAGGCAAGCGGGCGTAGATTTTTTGGGTACAGGGATGATGGTGGACTTCTTCAGACAGGTGGGGATGACGGCCTGTTCCAAGGACAGGTTGAAGATGTCAGTGAAAACCGGGGCCAGTTGGTCGGCACAGACTTTTAGGACGCGGCCGGGGATGCCGTCCGGTCCTGCTGCCTTCCTGATATCCACTTTTTTAAAGATCCGTCTCACCTCATGCTCTGTTACCCTGAACACTGAGTCTCCATCAGCAGACCCCCCCCCCCCCATTGCCGTGGTTTGTAGGCTGGTGTTGTTATTCACAGCCTCAAACCTCGCATAGAAGGAGTTGAGATCATTTGCTAAGGAGATGTCACTGTTCAGTTTGAGGGGGGTTCCTTTGTAGTCTGTCATTGTTCTGAGGCCCTGCCACATGCCTCTAGAGTCAGCCTGTTCAAACTGAAGTTCAACTTTATCCCTGTAACGCCGTTTTGCCTCTATTACTGCTCTCCTGACGTTGTATCTTGCCATCTTGTGTTCTTCCATGTTGCCTGTCACCAGCCCGGTGTTGTATGCTGATGTGCGCACTTTCAGAGCCTCACGGACGGATTTGTCTACCCAGGGCTTTTGATTTGGGTAGATATTAATTTTGGTGGTGGGGATTATTACTTCTACCTGAGTACAGACATAGTCAATCACCGTTTCGGTGTATTCGTTAATATTGGCTGTGTTATCACGGAGTACACTCCATTCTGTGCTTCCCAGCACTGCTTGGAGTGACTCTACTGACGTCACGGTCCAACGCTTAACCTCTCGCGAGACCACCGGCGTTCGCTTGAGACACTGTTTGTACTTAGGCAAAAGAAAAATTGCGGCGTGATCGCTTTTACCGAATGGACTAAGAGCCTGTGACTTGTACCCATTCTTAAATTGCGAGTATACATGGTCTAATATGTTCTCGCCTCTGGTGGGACAGGTCACATGCTGATAGAAATTCGGCAGCACCTTTTTAAGACGCGCGCTGTTGAAATCCCCCAAGACCAAAATGGCCGCGTCAACGTTAGCTGCCTGGAGTTTGTTTACCTCGTCGTGAAGTTTTGAAAGTGCGACCTCAGTGTTCGCGTGTGGTGGAATGTACACTCCGATGAGGATGATGGACGTTAACTCTCTTGGGAGGAAGAAGGGTCGACATTTTATCGTGATAAACTCCAGGTCTGGGGAGCAGTGGTTAGACATTTCCTTTGTGTTGCCTAAATCGCACCACTCCTTGTTTATCATGAAGGCAATGCCGCCTCCTTTCTTCTTTAGTGACTCTAATGCCGTCCGGTCTTTCCGTAGAACGAAGAAGTGGTCTGCCGGTTCTATTGCATGATTCGGGACATCTGGACTCAGCCAAGTTTCTGTGAAACAGAGGACGTTACAATCCCGAATGTCCCTCTGGAATTGGATCCTTGCTCTGATGTCGTCCAATTTGTTTCCTATCGATTGCACATTGGCCAACAATATGCTGGGCAATGTGGTTCTGTGTCGTTTGGACCTCAGTCTGTTCCGGACCCCGGCTCTCTTTCCTCGTCTTCGCGGCGGCTTTTGTTCTTGTCCGTGGCCGGCATAACAAAGGATCTCGGTGGGCCATTTCTGCTGTTCAGCGATCCGATCCAGAGAGCAATCCAAACGGTAAGTTTTTCTTAATCCAATGTCAATGATTGACTGACGGTCATACACATATAATGCACCAACAGTTGGTGCAAATAAAACTCCTAATACTATAAAAATTAACAAAATAAAGCACAGTCTCGTCGGAGCGATCAGAAAGGCAGCCATCACAGCAGCGCCAGTTCACCTTTGTGGGGTGGATGGCGAGAACGTTGAGGCAGGGGCTTGTGTTGCAGTTCGCACAACCCCACCCTCCGTTCTCAGGTTTGGTGCCGACCCTATTGTCAGGGTCAGACGCAGTGACAGCCCTGGCCGACGAGATCCAATCTCTGTTGGCAAAGCAGGCCGTCGTTGTGGTTCCGAGAGAGGATGCAATGTCAGGCGTCTACTCCCGTTATTTTCTGATACCCAAGAAAACAGGGGGGGTCAGACCTATACTGGATCTGTCCGCGTTCAATCGGTTGATTGTAGCGAGACCGTTCAGAATGTTGACCGTCAAACTCCTTCTGCTTGCTGTCAGAAGGGGAGACTGGTTCACCTCCATAGACCTGAAGGATGCGTATTTTCACATCCCCATTTACCCTCCTCACAGGAAGTTCCTACGGTTCCTGTTTCAGGGCGTAGCGTACGAGTACCAGAGGATGCCGTTCGGTTATTCTCTGGCTCCCCGCACATTCACCAAGTGCGTGGCGACTGCGCTGGAGCCCTTACGTCGTCGGGGGTTACGAGTTCTATTCTATCTCGACGACATTCTACTCCTCAGTCGTTCGGAGGAGGTTGCCAGGTCTCATACCAGGCTGGTGGTGGAATTCCTCACCAGCCTGGGTTTTGCTGTGAATTGGAAGAAGAGTACCCCTCTTCCCAGTCAACAGGTGGAGTACTTGGGCTTGACGTTGAGGTCAAGACCCATGATTGAAACCCTCTCGGAGCAGCGCCGGGTGGTTCTCCGTCACACGCTCTGGGGTTTCCGTCTGGGAGGGACGGTCACGGCGCTGCAAGTGATGCGTCTGCTACGCATTATGGCATCTGCTCATGCGGTGGTTCCTCTTGGCCTCCTCTTCATGCGGAGGATACAGAGGTGGTTTCTCTCTATGAGAATAGATCCGGTGAGGGACAAAGGGAAACGGTTGATGGTTCCTTTGTCGATATGGGGAGATCTCGCCCACTGGAGGAGGCTGGGTATCCTCACCATTGGGGTCCCCATAGGCAGCAGGAGCTCAAACGTCACGGTCTTCACCGACGCCTCTCTCACGGGTTGGGGAGGGACGTGTCGGACCCACGCAGTGGGGGGCAGCTGGACGGGGGTTCATGCTGGCCCAGCTACCCCGCATATCAATGTGTTGGAGTTGAAGGCGGTCCTCCTGGTCCTCAAACGGTTCGACCACCTGGTGGCAGGCGAACACGTTTTTGTCAGGACAGACAGTATGATGGCAGCGGCGTATATCAACAGGCAGGGTGGGACTCGTTCCATCCGCCTGCTCCGGGCGGCGGTCGAACTTTGGCTATGGGCATCCCGCAGGCTGCGCAGTCTGAGGGCGCTCCACATTCCTGGTACAGAGAATATGGGGGCGGATATGATGTCTCGGGGCGGTCCTCATTACGACAAGTGGGAACTCCGCCCCGACATAGTCAGACAGATCTGGGATCGGTTCGGGGAGGCCTCGGTAGATCTCTTTACGTGCCGACGCTCTCACAAGTGCCCCTTGTGGTTCTCGCTCAGTCGAGCAGATCATCCCCCCTTGGGGGTGGATGCCTTCTCGACCTTTCCATGGCCGCCCGGTCTTCTGTACGCCTTTCCTCCTGTACAGCTGTTGAGTCAGCTGTTGGAGCGGATACGGAGGGAGCGCAGGACGGTGATCCTGGTCGCGCCGGACCGGGGCAAGTCAGTGTGGTTCACGGTCTTGATCCAGCTTCTGGTCGCTCCTCCTTGGGTCATTCCTTGGTCGGCGACGGCCCTCTCACAGCACGACGGGTCACTGTTCCAGTTTCCGATGTTGGGCCAACGGCTGTTGGTGTGGCTGGTGGGAGGGTGAGTCTGGAGAGAATGGACCCTTCGGTGGTTGATACCATCCGGAGTGCACATGCTCCCTCCACTGTCGCGCTTTACGCGGGCAGATGGCGTGCGTTCCAAGAGTGGTGTAAGGCGGGGGGCTGGGACCCAGTCTCCTGCCCCCTGGATGCTGTCCTGAGTTATCTCCAGTCTCTTCCTGGTAGACTGTCGGCTTCGACGGTGAGGGTATATGCGGCGGCTATATCCTCCTATCATGAGGGAATTGAGGGGACTGTTTTGTTCAGCCACCCTCTTGTGAAGCGTTTCCTGCTTGGCGCTCGACGCGTTAAGCCGGTGCAACGCTCCTTGGCTCCGACTTGGGATCTTCAATTAGTCCTCGGTCGGTTGTCCTTGGCCGTTTGAGCCGCTCGAGCAGGCGCCCTTGGAACGGCTGTCTTTCAAGACCGCGTTCCTGCTGGCTGTCACTTCCGCTAAACGCGTGGGTGAGCTCTGTGCTCTCTCGGTACGTCCAGAGTGCCTGTCTTTTCGGGCCGATTGCGGTGCCACTCTGCGACCTAATCCTGCTTTCATGCCTAAGAATATCCGGCGTTCCTTCCGCTCCCGGGATATTGTGGTTCAGTTTCGTCCTCCTCCTCACACTAGTGAGTTAGATGCGGGCCTTCACCTGTCATGTCCGGTCCGTGCTTTGGGAATTTACCTCAGCCGTACTCAGGACCTCAGGGTTACCGATCAGCTTTTTGTCTGTTACGGTGGTTCTCGTGCCGGTAAGGCACTGTCGAAACAGCGCCTGTCCCATTGGTTGTGCGAGGGCATTGCCCTCTGCTACACATTGGCTGGGCAGGATCCCCCTGGGGGCATCAGGGCGCACTCCACTCGTGGGGTGGCTGCCTCTGCCGCTCCCCTGGGTGGGGCCTCGGTGGAGGACATCTGTGCTGCAGCTTCATGGTCCTCCCCGGGCCCCTTTGTAAGGTTTTACCTCATGGACATGACCGGGGGTTCTGTCTCCCAGGCGGTTCTGGGGTCTGTGGCCTTTCCTGCTTCCCGTCCTTTGGTAGGGTAGCAGGAGTGTGTGGGTATGGGCCACAGTGTGTTAGGTCACACGTGGTTCCGCCTGTGCTGTGTGTTCAAGGGGTTCTAGTTCCCTCTTGTTCGCACTCAGGTGGAGTTGACTGCGCCCCCCCTTCATTAGGAAGGATGGGGTGACAGGGCTCCCCGAACCCCTTGATGTGGGCTTACGGGTCCTCAGGGGGTACATCTGTCGGGTCTTGCGTCCGCTCTAACCCATATCTCAATAGGCTTGAGCGGGACGCGATAAGCCATACGAAATATAACGATAGGTTATGTATATAACCTAGTTATATGAGTATTGGCTGAGCGTCCCGCTCTTAAGCGGCCCTGAGTTCCCTTTTGAGGGATATTTTACTGGAACGGGATTTTGGCGAGGAAGGGTGTTTGGTGACCAGGGCCATGGTCTTATAGGCTACGCCTCCATAGAGGCGGGACCCGGTCAGGTGTGGGTGTACAAGTTGTTTCGTGGTGGAGTACAGTAGGTACAGGAGATAAGGGGTATCTCAATAGGCTTGAGCGGGACGCTCAGCCAATACTCATATAACTAGGTTATATACATAACTATCGTTAATTTCAGTATCCAGCAGCATTCAGCTGTGTCAGTCTCGTTTCAATCTGTAATCTCATATGCCGTATGGCAAGGCGTCATGAGGTAATTTAAAGGGCAGTGAGGCAATTCAAGGATTTGGTCAAACGTTGCTAATCTCATATGAATATACATATGACCCAATAACATTAACTATTTATGTTCTTACACAATAGCATTAACTATTTATGTTCTTATTCAATGGCAGTAACTATTTATGTTCCTATAACTAAATAGTTATGAATCTGAAACCTGGGTTACACACACGCAAGAGACCAGCACCCATCTCCAGGAAAGGTCCAGCCGAAGCCATAGGCACCATAGACTCCAACCAAACCCTCCCCCAGAGCCCCCCCTGGAACAGCCAGTCCCCAAACACCCCACACATCAATCCCCACCACATCCCCATCCAAGACACACACCCTGATAAAGCATGTCATGACCAAAGGAAAACACAAACAGCCCGCGTGCCACTCACACCGCCATGCACGGCGACAGGGATGCCACCCCCGCGGGCCGCCCTGTCTTCCCCGGTCCCGGCGACCTCGCCACCATGAGGAAACCAGCGAACCCCACTCCCAAACTCCATGGAGGAATGACCAGTCATGCACCCCAGGACCTGCAGCCATGCCAAAGGAGCCACGCAGCAAGGCAACGACTCCAAACACTCAAGCAGACAGACACTCCTATTTTATTTGTACTTATAATTGTACTATATTCTATTGTGCTATATTTAATTTAGTTTATATCCCATTACATTTTATTCAACCTCTTTTTATTTAGAGTTGTACAGCCCTGGCCTATATTTTATTTCATCATTATATTATATTATATTGTGCTTAACTTGGTTCATATTTCACTTTATTTTACTCCACCTCTTTATTGTATTATCTGTCTGTTAATGTCTGTCCGCTAATGTCGCACCGAAAACGACCAAAGCAAATTCCTTGTATGTGAAAACTACTTGGCAATAAAGACCATTCTGACAACAGCGGTCAAGCGAGAAGACATGCAGCACCACGGACGATCCGAGACGACACCGGGACACCCCGAAACACTGTGGAAGCCGCAGCGAGCCTCCCATGGAAAGAATCCCCAAAACGCCAGCGAACCGAGGAGCCCAACGATGAGAACCAACCAAAATCCATCAAAGCACACACAAGAGACCAGCACCCAACTCCAGGAAAGGTCTGGGAAAGGTCCAGCCGAAGCCATAGGCTCCAACCTACCTGACCTCCCCCCTGACCTCCCCCAGAGCCGAACACCAGCCTCCCGCACACACCTTGGCGGACGCTGACCAGTCCCCACCACCGAACTCCCCCAACCCACTGACACCCGAGGTACCCCCCGCAATAAGAACCCACCACAGCACCCCAAAGCGTCCCAAAGGTCCCAGTGCCATCCCAGACCACGCACAATGCTACGCCCCCCCATCCAACCACCACCATGTCCATCCCCCCGAACAACCAGAATCATCCAACCACGCACAATGACAGGCACGGTGCCACAATGGTGGCTCGATCACCATACCCAGCAAACAATCCAAGTACACTCAAACTACCCGCGTCCCCCTCCAACCACGACACGCCCCACCAGAAACTGCATCCCAGATGAAGATGCAACAAAGACCAATGCGTGAAACACCTGAAAAACAATATACTGTTTTTAACTAATATAATTCAGTCAAAAACAGTTACAGACTGTTGCAGGCAGGCCTGTAAGTAAGAAGGGGCAGCATTTCTGCATTCCTGTACAGGAAAAAATGTATTGCCTCAATTTACTGGCAAGGTTGTCTACTCTATAGGATATTTAAACAAAAATGTATCATCAAGCCAGATTCCAAGATAGTTACCCTTTCTATGTCGGACCCATTTCTAGTCGATATAAGATCAATATCTCTGGCGAACACCATGAATTTAGTTTTGCTTGGATTTAGTACAAGCTTAAGGCCTATACGTTTATCTTGCAGAGCAATAAATTAATGTCAGTTAATTAATGCGTTTAACCTCTGAGCTTCTTCCTCCTCATCTGTTACATTGTTCTGTTCCTTGCCATTTTTGTCTGTTCTCATTTTATCCTATGCTTTCCTTCCCATAGTATTCTTGTGATCTCCTTCTACATTTATTCTCATGTAAAGAGTCTTTGAGGACCTTGAAAATCACTATACAAATGAAATGTATTACTATTATCATCATTATTAGGATGGACTGCACTATTCATTAAAACAGAGCATAGTGTAATGTGGAAAATTGTTTAAACCAAACATCTCAAGAGACTTGGAATTGGCACTCACGGAATTCCCCAGGATCATAGGAATAACATGTCTGTTCTTTTTAAGGGAGGGAAATGACATCAGCCACATGCCGGTAAATGTTGTCTGGTAAGTCTTCTCTACAAGACATGTTGGCAAGTAAACAATTACATGGCATTACATCCCCTTTAAGTTAGCTACTACCTACAGTACTTGCAAGGTGCTAATGTCACAGGTTGAGGAAATCGAACCTGGACTAGACAATAGTACTGTAGGTAACACAACACAACAACACAATCGATGAGGGTATAACAGAGGTAAATCTTTATTTGAAATACATTGTACATGTACCATATGAACAACAAAGAGGCACTTAACTGGGGGATGATTGTTCATTGGGAATCCCCAGTTAGACCTCAGAGCCTGCAGTAGTGGAGAAGGTTGAGACCCAGTTAGTAGACCTCTGAGCCTGCAGTAGTGGAGAAGGTTGAGACCCAGTTAGTAGACCTCGGAGCCTGCAGTAGTGGAGAAGGTTGAGACCCAGTTAGTAGACCTCGGAGCCTGCAGTAGTGGAGAAGGTTGAGACCCAGTTAGTAGACCTCGGAGCCTGCAGTAGTGGAGAAGGTTGAGACCCAGTTAGTAGACCTCGGAGCCTGCAGTAGTGGAGAAGGTTGAGACCCAGTTAGTAGACCTCGGAGCCTGCAGTAGTGGAGAAGGTTGAGACCCAGTTAGTAGACTAGAGCCATATGAAATCCGCGATCACGGAATCGCGGACGGAATCGCGGAATTGAGCAATAAAAATGGAATCAACTGTAAAAAAAAAAAAAAAACATTATAATGTTTTTTTTTTTTTTTTTTATGTTGTGGGACTTGTACAGCAATTTGTTCAACTTTGTCAGTGCTGTAAAGTTTAAACCTGGTCATGCAGCTTCAGCACTGGAAGTGGGGGAGGGTTAGAGCCTTACAGTGCCTTACAGTGTATTGCAAGGTCTGACATTGACCAAACTTGATATGCATGACCTTGGTGGGCTCTAGGTCAACTCCTGAAAAGGGGGTCAATGTCAATCAAAAGTTAGGGGGCGCACTGAAATTATAAAGGGTTATTAGCCCCCTAACTTTTGATTGCAAGGTCTGACATTGACCCCCTTTTCAGGAGTTGACCTAGAGCCCACCAAGGTCATGCATATCAAGTTTAGTAGACCTCTGAGCCTGCAGTAGTGGAGAAGGTTGAGACCCAGTTAGTAGACCTCGGAGCCTGCAGTAGTGGAGAAGGTTGAGACCCAGTTAGTAGACCTCGGAGCCTGCAGTAGTGGAGAAGGTTGAGACCCAGTTAGTAGACCTCGGAGCCTGCAGTAGTGGAGAAGGTTGAGACCCAGTTAGTAGACCTCGGAGCCTGCAGTAGTGGAGAAGGTTGAGACCCAGTTAGTAGACCTCGGAGCCTGCAGTAGTGGAGAAGGTTGAGACCCAGTTAGTAGACTAGAGCCATATGAAATCCGCGATCACGGAATCGCGGACGGAATCGCGGAATTGAGCAATAAAAATGGAATCAACTGTAAAAAAAAAAAAAAAACATTATAATGTTTTTTTTTTTTTTTTTTATGTTGTGGGACTTGTACAGCAATTTGTTCAACTTTGTCAGTGCTGTAAAGTTTAAACCTGGTCATGCAGCTTCAGCACTGGAAGTGGGGGAGGGTTAGAGCCTTACAGTGCCTTACAGTGTATTGCAAGGTCTGACATTGACCAAACTTGATATGCATGACCTTGGTGGGCTCTAGGTCAACTCCTGAAAAGGGGGTCAATGTCAATCAAAAGTTAGGGGGCGCACTGAAATTATAAAGGGTTATTAGCCCCCTAACTTTTGATTGCAAGGTCTGACATTGACCCCCTTTTCAGGAGTTGACCTAGAGCCCACCAAGGTCATGCATATCAAGTTTAGTAGACCTCTGAGCCTGCAGTAGTGGAGAAGGTTGAGACCCAGTTAGTAGACCTCGGAGCCTGCAGTAGTGGAGAAGGTTGAGACCCAGTTAGTAGACCTCGGAGCCTGCAGTAGTGGAGAAGGTTGAGACCCAGTTAGTAGACCTCGGAGCCTGCAGTAGTGGAGAAGGTTGAGACCCAGTTAGTAGACCTCGGAGCCTGCAGTAGTGGAGAAGGTTGAGACCCAGTTAGTAGACCTCGGAGCCTGCAGTAGTGGAGAAGGTTGAGACCCAGTTAGTAGACTAGAGCCATATGAAATCCGCGATCACGGAATCGCGGACGGAATCGCGGAATTGAGCAATAAAAATGGAATCAACTGTAAAAAAAAAAAAAAAACATTATAATGTTTTTTTTTTTTTTTTTTATGTTGTGGGACTTGTACAGCAATTTGTTCAACTTTGTCAGTGCTGTAAAGTTTAAACCTTTTTAAATCTTAGACAAACAAAACACTTTGCTTTCATGAAATATTGTAAGCCGTCATTTGAGGCTTTATAAAAGCAGCACAATGAACACAAATCTGTCAGTGCCGAGTCTGACCTCATCTTAAATAACAAACAGCATTGCTTGTTGTAATTAACAAAGAGAGGCAGAGTTTATTTTGCAAAAAAATATATATATATCATTTATATTTTTTAATAATCAAATTTTATTTTCATATTCGAATCCCATGCCCATCGAACGAAGCTTCGAAGCTTCGAAGTATTTAAGACAGCCCTATTAAATGGACTGTTATATCTTATTAAATTGTGGACATTTATTCATTCCCACTTATTAGACACTATTTCTGATGGTAAAATGAGCGTACAAAGCAAAATACAGAATTCTGAAATATTAAAACGGAAAAAACGGAATTTGGAAAAAAATTAAATGGAATTTGGAAAAAAATAAAACGGATTTCATATGGCTCTACTCGGAGCCTGCAGTAGTGGAGAAGGTTGAGACCCAGTTAGTAGACCTCGGAGCCTGCAGTAGTGGAGAAGGTTGAGACCAGTGTTAATTTTGTTGACTAAATTGATGACGAAAGATGTTCGTCAACGAAGGTTTTTTTCATGACGACAACGAGACATGACGTCACGTTATTGAATACCATGTGACGCTAACGAGACTAAATCGTTTATTAAATATCGTTGACCACAACTGACGACACAAAAATTTAATTTATAAAAACCAGGACGAAATCTCTCTTCATGTATGTTGATATTGTTGACTAAAACAAGACGAGACAAACTAATTATAACTTTTCTTAATGCCATCGTCCCGAGTAGAGCAGTGTGACGGGGAGCTCTGTTATTAGCATTAGCTGGAGCTATTTGAAAAGCTAGTTTTAGCTTAAAGGGGAACTCCAACATTTTGGGAAATTAGCTTATTTAACATCTTCCCTGGAGTTAGACAAGAAGATACATACCTTGTTTGTCTCTGTGCGTGCATTTTAGCTTTGGGAATAGACGCTCCGTTAGCATAGCTTAGCTTCAGCACTGGAAGTGGGGGAGGGTTAGAGCCTTACAGTGCCTTACAGTGTATTGCAAGGTCTGACATTGACCAAACTTGATATGCATGACCTTGGTGGGCTCTAGGTCAACTCCTGAAAAGGGGGTCAATGTCAATCAAAAGTTAGGGGGCGCACTGAAATTATAAAGGGTTATTAGCCCCCTAACTTTTGATTGCAAGGTCTGACATTGACCCCCTTTTCAGGAGTTGACCTAGAGCCCACCAAGGTCATGCATATCAAGTTTGGTCAATGTCAGACCTTGCAATACACTGTAAGGCACTGTAAGGCTCTAACCCTCCCCCACTTCCAGTGATGAAGCTAAGCTATGCTAACGGAGCGTCTATTCCCAAAGCTAAAATGCACGCACAGAGACAAAAAAGGTATGTATCTTCTTGTCTAACTCCAGGGAAGATGTTAAATAAGCTAATTTCCCAAAATGTTGGAGTTCCCCTTTAACGTTACCTTGGCTAAAGTTGGGACTATTCATAATCCAGCTGCAGACCTGCAAGCAAAGTACAGCAAGTTGGCAAAGGAGTATTCCAAGGTAAATCACTTTGTCACCAGTAACGTTACATTGTTTGTATTTCCATCTAGATCGCGTTAGCTAGTGGCTAAGCTAGCTGCACACAATTGACACAATGCAGACAGCCATACCGGTGACAATGTTTAGCTTTTAGTGCCAAATGATAAGAGTCTGAGGCGGAGTCTCAAAAGAGAATGTTGAATGTTTTATTTTGCATTAAAAATCACAACAGTGCCTCTGCTAGGAGCTAACTGAACCGGAGCCGACTGGATAGGAAGTGCGCAACAACGTATAATGTCCGTGTGGAACCAATGTGCTAACAACCTTTCCGTGGGTGAAGCATAGTTGAGCATAGTTGTCATTTAATGATACTAATACTAATACAACCACCTGTTGTTGAATAAATACCATTAATTTCTAGTTATTACTAAAAAACAGTATATATAAAACAGTAGCTGTAAAAAAGAAAAGAAAAAAAGTGTTATAATTTATATAATATAATCTTTTTTATGTATGCACTGGTATCGGATCAGTATAACCAGACCTAGACCACCTCTAACTCTAACCCCTAACCAGACTTAGACCACCTCTAACTTTAACCCCTAAGTTAGGGTTGTGACTTAGAGGTGGTCTAGGTCCGGATAGGTTAAGAGTTGGTCTAGCCCAGGGGTCGCCAATTAGATTTGCCCACGGGCCAAATTTTCCCCAAGCCATTTTGTGGCGGGCCAATGATAAGTGAACATTTTTTAACTGTAAAAAAAAACGACATATACATGTTTGCACTGTCTTTTTTCTATTATAAAGTGCCTCTCAGACAGTGCATTACACATGAACAGATCAGTAATTTGATTTTAATGCAGGTGCTCGCATTATAAATCGAGATCAGTAGGGTGCATTTGATTTTAAGCACCACAGCGGGTGTATTATACATCGAATGTATTATTATTATTATTAAAACACAACACTCACCGGCATAATGCAGGCAGCCCTGCCCTGGACTTGATATTGTTTCTGCTTCGGTCCTCCAAAATCCATGTTAATAACATGTTAAATGTCCACTCGCGTTGAATGCCCACCCAACTTGAACAGAGTTGCTTGCTCGTGTTGCCATGTCAACAAGCGAGAGTCACCGGTTGCTTATTGCAAGAGTTACCTGTTGCGATAAACCCGTATTTTAAGAATGACACCTGTTTATTAAAATAAGCTTTATAGGTCGTAAGCTCCTCTTCTGGCTCATCATATTTCCCCGTTGCATTGCAAAGAAGTTATTCAAAGACGTTTGTTTTGTTTTTGCAAACGTTCGCTCGCCGGCATGATGCGGCATCCCAAACGCGGAAGTGAAAGTGAAATTCCATTGGTTCTCCCAGTCCATGTGACCATTTCTAGCATTTCAATTGGCTATAGTGACAGCCATAGATATGATGAATAGATACAGCTTCAAAAGACACTCTGGCGTCACAACGAGTGAATATTTCCTGCGCGTAAAATAAACATCATATTCTCAAAATAACCTGACGGGCCAGAAATTATTGCTGGCGGGCCCATTTCGGCCCGCGGGCCGCCTATTGCCGATCCCTGGTCTAGCCCTTTACATCCATCTATCTAAATAATAATAATACATTATAATGAATGCTTAACTACCCCTAAGTTACCCTAACCAGACCTAGACCACCTCTAACTCTAACCACTAACCAGACCTCTTCCATGTGGCACTTTAACACTGACCTCAGAATGTGATTTTATATAATGTTTTTATGCAAGCAGATTGCAATCAGTGTGTACTACTACTAGTACTACTGTGTGTTCTGTTTACTTAGTTTACAGTATCCTGTTATAGAATAAACCGCTGCCAGACACAGCAGAGAGAGAGAGGACAGACATGACAGAGAGGACAGACACAGCAGAGAGAGGACAGACAATCATGGCAGAGAGAAAGGAAAGACACAGCAAACAGAAGACAGACAGAGTTGAGTGTCGTCTCTCTGGTCAGAAACAACGTCACCACATCCGTAATGCTCTCTAAGATGCATACATTGGACCATGTCTACACCAACATATACTATAGGTGCAACAATACATTGGACCATGTCTACACCAACATCCTACTTCCTGTGTATCATTTGTGCCGCCGACTCAGATTCCCCTAGGTTAAAAAATAAATACGCAATTTAAATCAGAAAATGTTCCATGTTGACTATTTCTGACTTCTGACAAGTTTTTTTCCATTAACAAAAAATAGACAAAAATGTCATCCGTTTTCGTCGACTAAATCTAGACTAAAACAAAAAAGACAAAATTGAGACAAAAACTGACTAAGACTAAAATGCTCAGACATTTAGTTGACTAAAACTGACTAAACGAAAAATAAATGAAAATGACTAAATATGATGAAAACGAAAAAGGAGCACTTGACACATGACTAAGACTAAAACTAAAATGAAAATAGCTGCCAAAATTAACACTGGTTGAGACTGGAGCCAAATGTCAAAGATGGAGACAGACAGCATGCTGTTGAACGAGACTTCCACCCTGGAAACAGTCTCCATCCTGTGGGCTGCCATTATAAAGCCCCCCCACCCCACCTACCCAACCTCATCCAATGTACAGTTTCTTCCCCCTCAAATGTACTCTTTTTGTACTCATAAACAGTACTGTATATTTGTAGATCTGGTATGTCATAAATGTCTAGATGTAACAGTACTGTCTACCTGTATGTTGTGGAATAATATATTGATTCCCCAACTCTCTCATGTAAAGACATCCCCCAATACATTAATCTCACCCACATTATAATAGAGAAAAGTGAGTAACTGTGGAATAATATAATGCCCTCATGTAAAGATATTCCCCTCCCATGTGTCCCCTTACCTGTGTGCCCCTCCCCCACCCAATTGACCTATCAAATGGGACCACATCCCCCCCCCCCCCCTTTTAACTATATAGGGCTCCTCCCGACCACAATCGAGGTCTTTACCTGGGTCATTTCAGCTGATCACCTGGGGAGAGCCCCTCAGCCATTCTCTCTATGTACTATGTATATTTCTATCTGTTTGGTTAATAAACCTTTGTTATTATCCAAACCTCGGTTGACTGAGAACATTCTTCTTCAGGATATCCACAAATATCCCACAATGTCATGTATGTCATATATGTTATGATGAATTGAAAATGGGGGACCCTGATGTAAACAAGATGAAAGTCTTTCTCTGGTCTGCATCCCCTTGTGTACTGAGCTGTACTGTATTGTACCCATTCTGCAATCTGTTAATACAATTTTCAATCAATCGATCTATCAATCAATCAATGTGTATCTCCATTACCTCATCATGCACCTATGGGAGACTGGGAAAGAGCTGGGGGAGGTGTCTGGAGATTGTCTTTCAGCCAATATCCAGGTCCTCTCCCAATGAGGTTAAATGCCCACAGCAGTGCTTAATTATGTACCATTTAGTCAATAATGTTCTAGGGCACATATGTGAGGAAACACACATGAAATATCAGTATTTTTATACTGGTCATATATATCTCCACACCTTTCATGCTGTGTTCAAGATATGCAGGTAATCCACAGTTTATATTCCAGAGGTTATATTCCACACAGTATATACAAGACACACGGATAAACAGCACTGTCAACCTATGACACTAACATTATTTGTGAAAAGATACAATGAATGGCAGATGTATATAACCTCATCCTCCTCTTGGGGGAACCTTGGTGTTCCTTCTTTTCAACACCTCATGATTAAAGGTTAAACATGTAAGTAGTATTGATGGGGCTGTGGTGGTGTCATAGAGATTAACATAAATTATATGATGATGTCATGACGTTTTCAACTCGTCCTTCAGAAGGACACTGCTGACTCCTCAAAGGGAATCACACACAGACAAGCACAAACACACAGATGTACGTGCACACACACACACAGATGTACATGCACACACATATAAACATCATGTAGGCTATTCTAATGCACACATTAATGTTACGCATGAATATCCACCTTCCTACAACATGCACATATCCATGGTGTGAGCGTGCATGTGTGTGTGTGTGCACAAGCATATGTGTGTTACAGATTCGATAAGGGCCGAATGAGACTGATCCTCCATTTCCAGGGGGATCAGACATCGTCACGTACAGCTTCTGTCAGCAAATCCTGTTCACACACACAACCACACATACACGCACGCACACAATCTCCTGCTGAACAGCTACGTACAGCAGAGGTCAGCATGTAATCCCTTTGTCCATACCTCTCTTTCCTTCTCTCCACCTGTCTCTCTGCCTGGATCTCTATTGCTCTCTTTCTTTTCTCTCTCACCCCCCTCTCCATCCCACTCTTTCTCCCTCTTTCTTTCTCCCCCTCTACCTCTGCCCATCTTCTGCTAGCTTATTTGCCATCTACCCTGGAGTTAGACAAGCAGATACATACCCTTTTCTTCTCTGTCCATGCATTAGGCTTAGGGAACAGCCGCTCCGTTAGCCTAGCTTAGCGTCATTCACTGGAAGTAGGTATGCCAGTGTAGCCTAGTTCCCAACAGACACAAATACAACTCCAAAACTTTTCCTGTAAACATTTTGTGATCTGTGTATTTACCACGTGGAGAAAATAATCTTTTTTGACATTTTCGTTTTCTAATCAGCTATATACTCAGATTTGTTTTTGCCGAACCACTGCAAAAAAAAACACCTCAAAAGCCCTGTTAAAAAAAATGCATGATAGTAGAAGACAGTACGAAGGTTAGTGTTTTTTGTCTCTCCTTTATTTTATATTGAAAAGTGAGAGAGGTGGAGGAAGAGTAAGAGAGAGAAGCAGAGGAAGAGTGAGAGATAATCGAATAAAGATTGAGAGGCGGAGGAAGAGTAAGAGAGAAGATAATAAAGAGAGCGAGGCAGATGCAGAGTGAGAGAGGCAGATTAAGAGTGAGGTGGAGAAAGAGTGAGATATAGGTGAATGAAGAGTGCGAGAGAGGTGAAGGAAGAGAGAGAGGCGGAGGATGTGAGAGATAAGCGGATAAAGAGAGAGAGGCGGAGGAAAAGTGAGAGAGGCAAATGAAGAGTGAGAGATAGGGCAGAGGAAGACGGCGAGAGGTGGATGCAGGGGAAGAGAGGTGGAGGAGTGAGAGACACACTTAAAGAGTGAAGTGGCAGACAGAGAGAGAGATATATATAGAGAGAGAGATAAACATTTAGGGGTCACAGCTGTCTCTCTCAGCTTGCTGGACCACTGGCATCCTTAGAGATGACACACACGCACAAATACGCACCTGTGTCCCCAATTACTAACCTGGCATCTTGACTCTCTTTCTGAACCAAACAGAGAGTGACAAAGAAAGGAGAGAGAGAGAGGAGAGATGCCTGTGTCTGTGCACATGCGTGTGTGTGTGTGTTTGTGCATGCTTATGTTATGTGTACGTGTGTCTGTGCATGTGCAAATGTGCGTGTGTATATGTGTGTCCGTGTACATGCATGTATGCGTGTGTGTGTGTCAGATTTAGGTTGTACATTTAATTACCAAGCTGCTGAAATATCAACAGCAGAGTAGGACCTCTGGTTGAACAGTCGTTCGACTGTCATTTTAAAGGGTCATTTACATGTATGTTTATGAGCTGCCTAGAGCTGCAGACAAATAGGCCTATTTCCTAATGTATGTGTGTGTGTATTCATGTGTTGTTCCCAGGAGACTAGAGGATCATGGGTAACTAGCAGCAAGAGCTACTCAGATGGATTTTTTCTTTCTCGTTCCTGCCTCCCTGTATCTCTCCCTCCATGGGCGAATGCCCATGTCTACTTTTTTTTTCTTTTTTTTGTGTTTTTTGTATCTGTCTCTATTATTGTCTTGTCATTATTGTAATAAGTTACTGTCCTGTGATATCTTTTTATGTATTATTATGATTATTGTATTGTGTTGTGTCTTGTTTCATGTGAAGAAAAAAAAAATAATAATAAAAAGATTTGGTCACAAAAAAATAACTGGAAGCGCGTTCTCATACACCTGCATTTGCATACAGACACGGCCCCGTGAGGGCCGTGTGAAAAACGGAAGCGAGAGGCTCAGCATTGCATCTGTGCAGTGTTGACCCCTGTATTCAACAGGTAGCGCGGAAGCGATTTTCGACTGACAGTAAAGTGCAATAGTAAATGGTAAATGGCTGCTTTTTTATATAGCGCTTTTATCCAAAGCGCTTTACAATTTGTTACTCACATTTTTACCCATTCACTCACACATTCACACACCGACGGCGGAGGCAACCATGCAAGGTGCTCATCGGGAGCAATTAGGGGTTAAGTGTCTTGCTCAAGGACACATCAACACGCTACCTGGAAGGAACCTCTGGATTGCCAGACGACTGCTCTACCTCCCGAGCCACTGTCGCCCCCCAATAGTAACATACAATGCACAGTGATGAAACTGGTAAAAGGCTTAATTTGGGATAAATAGTTATCCCAATAGTTCCGAGACATCCTCGGAATAAAATTATTATAATAAAGATAAAAACGACAATATTGTATCAGTGTAAAACTTAAATGTAATGTAAAAAATCTTAAATGTAAAACATAATTGTTAATGATACAAATCATCAAAGTATTATTATCTTATCATTATAATTATTTTATTCCACGGATGTCTGTAGAATCGAAGTGACTGCAATCCCGAGGACTTCTCCCAAATAACGCAGTTAAAAACTTGGGTGCACACCAATACATCGAGACATAATCGATTTATTATCATTATAATTATTTAATATAATTATAATAATAATTGAAATCGAGTTACAAAGGAATTTCTTGGTAACTTTCTCGTATGTCCGTTCGAGAATGAGGACCCCTGTCTGCTTGTACCCTTTACCGCACTAAGATGTTCTCCCATCTTTCCTCTGACTCTACAGTATCTCATAGAAAAGCCATACACCTTCCATAAACTAACAGACATGCCACATAAACTACCAGACATGCCACATAAACTACCAGCCATGCCACATAAACTACCAGACATGCCACATAGACTACCAGACATGCCACATAAACTACCAGACATGCCACATAAACTACCAGACATGCCACATACTAACCTGAGAACGAATCAATGCAGTGAAATGGTGATGGGAGACGAAAAGGTCAGGATGAACACACTGTGTTTCTATATTACAGCATGACGTGTATGTATCGATACCACCTTGAGATGAAGTGACCTATATTTATCACAATATGAGACTGGGGAGAGAAGCAGGGAGATGGGGGAGAGATGGGAGAAATAGAGGGAAGGAGAGAGGGATAAAAGGAGAGAGTTGAATTATTGATGGCTTGTTTTCATCTAAATGAAATTAGAGCAGCACACACACAGTCACGCAGAAAAACACAAGCATGCACACACACACATGCACACACAGGGGAGTTGTGCAGCAGACTGCAGACAGGTAGGGACACAGTGCAAGGTGAGACCAACCTAATTCTATCAGAGCATATTACATCTTGTGTGTGTTAGTACATGTGTGTGTGCTTGTGCTTGTGTGGTTTCTGGAGGACCACATTGATAAAGGTTTATTTTTAGAGTTAGGAGTTAGGAGATACACACAGTGAGTCTGTCTGTCTTTGTGTGTGTTATTTTAACACATAACTTCCAGGGAGACAAGGTAGGGGAGTCACAGGAGAGAAAGTTCTTTATTGAGACAGTAGGAAGGCTGAGAGAGATACAAAGTAGACGATACACAGGAGAGAAGGTTCTTTATTGAGACAGTAGGAAGGCTGAGAGGGAGACAGAGTAGAAGAGACACAGGAGAGAAGCTCAACATCAACCACTCCTGCTCCTAACCTTAACCATAACCTCATCCTAACCAGGAACACACTATTAACCACTCCTGTTCCTAACCTTAAACATAACCTTGTTACGGTTTCACCTCCACAACCCTCTGTACCACCGTCACACACCTCTGTGTCTGTCTCACCCTCCGTGTCTGTCTCACACACCCCCTGCACTTCGGCGTATGAGTCTAGGGGTGCGCAATTGGCACAGGTGATACAAATCACGCTGATGGATGGAGGCTCCGCGCCTGTCTTCTAATCATCACGCTACACTACAAGATACCTGGATCTCCATTCATCAGCGTCAGATCTTCTTAAAATATTTCCTGGCAAGTATCCTCTACAGGATTCGCCGTAATTATGTTTTTTGTATCTTTGTTTTATTTACATGTATACAACCTTCCCGTAATTTTTGACGTTCTAATTCTATCGTGTTTTTGTCGTGTGCAATAGTTTTCCCTGTGAAGACATATTCTGGTTTCTCTCTCTGTGTCATCCAGAGTTCTAACCCCAGAGCTCTCCACCGGCCACGGTCGTCCGCCCGCCAGGCTAAAGACGCACACACACCACACTTGTTTTTTCTCCTTCTCAACCTATTATTAAATGCCCTACGGGGTTGAACATGATCCTGTCTCCCGTGTTGTGCATTTGAGCCCACCTGGTACCGAGTCCTAACAAACCTCACCTTAACCAGGAAAACATCACTAACCACTCCTGTTCCTAACCTTAACCATAACCTCACCCTAACCAAGAACACATCATTAACCACTCCTGGTCCTAACCTTAACCATAACCTCACCCTAACCAAGAACACATCATTAACCACTCCTGTTCCTAACCTTAACCATAACCTCACCCTAACCAAGAACACATCATTAACCACTCCTGTTCCTAACCTCTGCTGTTCACAAGCCGCTCAGTCTTATCCTCCAGGTGGGAGATCCACCCTTCTGCTTCTTCCCATCTTTACTTCCCTGTATTCCATTTATTGTGTTCCTCAGTTCAGTTGTTATTGTTGCCTTGATAGTTAATATAGCCCTGTAGAGCTGCTCTCATTTTGGTGATTTCGTCAAACATCTTCTCCATGCTTGTATTTTGGCCCCTCTGTTTTTGTGGCATGAGTTGGAGGGTTCCTTGTCTTCGGTTGACAAGGGTATTTTTCTAGTAGCCATGCTGCTCGCCACTTTGTCACTTTGTCTCCAACCGGAGGATGTGTCATCATACTTTGTTTGGATGCGTTTGGTGATGTTCCTGCTCTCACTGTGCAGTCTGACGACCGTAGAGCAAGGAGGATGAGGATGTGGGGGTGCATGGAACGATTCGCCTGATATGATTGGTTGTTTGAAAAGAAGCGATAGTGATGACACCACTCAGTCAACACATTAGAGTGACAACACTCGGTCTGATCATTAGAGTGACAACACTCGGTCTGATCATTAGAGTGACAACACTCGGTCTGATCATTAGAGTGACAACACTCAGTCAACACATTAGAGTGACAACACTCTGGCCTTGTCCAGACTAAAACGATTTACACACCCTGTGTGTGTCCAGTAATTTCGACTAGCAAACGTTGTCTGTGTTTAACGTTACCTCAGGATACCACTGTCTATTGTATTTAGTTGGTTAGCTATTTAGCTAATGTGGATAGCATTTTGAATAGCATCAATGCTAGCTGGCTGGCAACAGCTTTATTTACTAATGTATGGAGGCTTTTTAATCGTCAAGATAAGAGAGGATTTGTCATGATCAACTGAAGGTGTATGCTATGGAACAATATGTGCTTGGGTTTTCAGAAAAAGGCCAGCTATGTGACGCTAATCTCTAGTTAGTATCGTGTATTGCATCAGTGTAATAAGTGTAAGCACAGCAGACCCCGCTCCGCTTCAGACAGATGAGAGCACAGCGTGTGTGTGTGCGCCTCAGTCGGGAGTGTGTAAGCACAGCAGAGCCCCCGCTCCACTATTGCGTCATCCGTTCAGGAGAAGACGCGTTTCGATTGTAAAGATGGTGACACAATGGGGGCGTCTTCAGGCGTCTTCAGAATTGCGCACTCTGGGAAATGGTATCAGAAAGTACCGTCTTCAGGCTGCCAGAACGCAGTTCCGTGTGGCAGAAAGATGCAAACGATCAAATACTTTGCCTAAAACGACCAAAATCGTTTTAGTCTGGACATGGCCTCGGTCAACACATTAGAGTGACAACACTCAGTCAACACATTAGTGTGGCAACACTCAGTCAACAAATTAGTGTGGCAACACTCGGATTAGAGTGGCAACACTCGGATTAGAGTGGCAACACTCGTTCCTATCATTAGCCTGGCAACACTCGGATTAGCGTGGCAACACTCGGTCCTAGCATTAGAGTGGCAACACTCGGTCGGATCATTAGTGTGGCAACACTCGGATTAGCGTGGCAACACTTGGTCCTAGCATTAGAGTGGCAACACTTGGTCCGGTCATTAGCGTGGCAACACTCGGTCCGATCATTAGAGTGGCACGCTTGCGAGGGACTGTATGACAACGTAGTAACCAGTGGATCTCAAATCTCCTGTTAGGAGCAACATTCATAAATCCCTCTCGATATTTTATAGATAGATAGATAGATAGATAGATAGATAGATAGATAGATAGATAGATAGATAGATAGATAGATAGATAGATAGATAGATAGATAGATAGATAGATTCCATGTGATTTGTGCTGTTCACACTGTCATGAAAGAATAAGATCTGAATCACATATGAGCAGTGAAATCAGATTTGGGCCATTTTCATCTGCAGTGTGAACTGCAGTGAGAACGAAGGGGTGAGGGAGGATGGGGGGTGGGGGAGGGGGTTTGATGAATCCTGAAGATGATAGCTCCGTAGTTCAAAGGTTTTCAACTAGAAGTGATCGGAGCAGCCACACAAAAAAGCTCTGAAAAAAAAGACTGGATGCAGCGTTTTTCCTCTAGGTGGCCGCATGCTGTCGCATACGTTCACTGCTCATTGGGAGGTGTAGTCTGACGTCACTTTAGTTTCCCACGCAGTCCACCCGTATAGGGATTTATCATTAGGAAAATGGATTATCGGCTATTATAACAATTCTGTGAGGGCTGGGTAAACACTGCACGCTTCCCAACAGGGGGGGCGTGCCGAACAGTCAGCTTCACGCACCTGAGAGTGGTTGGCAATCAGCTCGTCGGGAGAGTACAAGTATTGCCGACTGCCTTCCACTCGCTGCCAGGTCGTCTTGTATGCTACCATCTACTGCCGCGTCTCCGGTGTGAGACGTCGTGCCATCTGTACACTACCATCTACTGCCGTGTCTCCGGTGTGAGACGTCGTATCTGTATTCTACCATCTACTGCCGCGTCTCCGGTGTGAGACGTCGTGCCATCTACTGCCGTTTGGTGCCGTGTACTGCCGCGTCTCCGGTGTGAGACGTCATTGTCGCTCCCTATTTTCCCCGGGGAGGATTCCTGTGTACTCGCTCTTTTTCCGTGGCCCCTAGTTTGTTGAGTTGCCCGTCAGCAGATCAAGCTAAAATTTACGTCAGATAGTCCTTAACTGTTCTTTCCCAGCGCTCTGCCACCGACCAGAAGCTGCACCCCTGCGCCTTTTTCTCACGCCACCTAACCCCAGCCGAGGTCAACTACGACATCGGGAACCTGGAGCTCCTGGCTGTCAAGCTAGCCCTGGAGGAATGGAGGCACTGGCTGGAGGGATCGGAGGTTCCCTTCCTGGTTTGGACGGACCGCAAGAACCTCGCCTATGTCTCAGGACCATTTAAAAAAAAAGTTTGTAAATGTTTATTCTACGTTCTTATGGAATAAATGAGATTTAAAAAAGAAAATGTATTTAAATTCATTTGTATTTTTTATTAAAAATTTTTTTAATAAAATTTTAGTTAATTTTCATAACGCGATAATTTGCTGTGTAATTAATTAATCTAATTAACGCCATAAACTGACAGCCCTAATGAAACATAAAAAATATGTTTTACAACATCATTTCTGTAACACGGAATTTATGTCAGAAGTGCCCATCAGCATCCACGTATATCCCGCTTTCACTCAGGCAGCACACATCTGTGGGCAATGGGCATTCATTGTGAGGTAAAATATCACCATATTATCACGAGTCTTGTTTGATAACTGTATTCAAATTTGTACACGTTGACATTCATTCACGATTGTCATTTGTATGGAATAGACAACGTTACACAACCTCAAATCAAGATTATTATCTAGCAAAGACGATTTCAAACTAGAAATGGTAACAACAGCTGAGGTACTCTGAGGTAAACTGAGCCCAGGGGCGGAGCTAGGGGGTGGCTACCTGGGCTCAAGCCCCGGATGTATTCTGAAAAGCCCCGAATCTATTTAATTTTTTTTTTAAACAAAAAAAAAATAAAAAATAAAAAAAAAGATTTTTTTTTTTTTTTTTTTTACAATTCATCATTGTTACATGAAAATATGTTTGCACCAGATTTAGCAGAAGCTAATTTCCATCTGTGGTCTATCTAGCTGCTAACTGTATTTGAGTGAGTTAAGTCTTGGTGTTATGGTAGACTCAGACCTAAGCTTTAAATCACAATCAACAAGTTGACAAAAACTTAATTCTTCCACCTTAGAAACATAGCTAAAGTACGGCCATTTATAAATCAAAAGGACGCTGAAAACCAGATCCATGCCTTTATCTCAAGCCAACTCGACTACTGTAATGCACTCCTTACCGGCCTCCCGATTAAATACGATGATAACTATTTTATTGCAATGCACTATTGCATTATTTTATTCTATTTTACTAACTATTTTATTGCACTGCACTATTTTACTTTGTATCAGTGAATCATAGACGCCTGGCCATAAGAGCATTCGGAGCATCTCTGCTCTCCCACTATTGAACTTGGGGGAGCAAAGGTATAATCTTGCTCCACCACTTTTTGATTATATGAAAAATATGATATATCCCCCCCCCATATATAAATCTAACCATAACTACGTTATGGTTAACTGAGTTTTATAGTGAAAAGAGCAGCTTTATTGGTCAAGATTGAAGGCTCTATATTGCAGGAAATTGCACATACAGGTTCATTAAATTCAAAAAAAATCTGTCGTGGAGGAGGTCGTGCCTGAGCCCCTCCAAACCACCTCTTGCCTGCCAATTTTTTTTAAATTAAAAAAAAAAAAAAAAAAAAAAAAAAAAGGGGGGCCCATCTGGGCTAAGCCCCGGATCTCCTACAATCCTAAATCCGCCCCCAACCTAACAAGGCCACTGGCCATGACAATATCCCCTCCAAATTCCTCAGAGACGCAGCAGCCGCCATCACCCCAGTCATCACACACATAATAAACCTCTCCATAAAACAGGGACACATACCCAAAGACTTCAAAATTGCGAGAGTAACACCCCTGCACAAAATTCAGGCCATTTGACGTTGTGTCACAACTTGACATAATAATAATATTATTTAATAATTTAGGATCTGCTCAGAGGTCATTAATCGGCATGCATGCGATGCATGTATGCGATTCGTCTCTGTGATTAACCCATCCCGTCGTCCTTCCCCCCCAAGGGCAGCTGGGAGGAGACAGGCGCAACGTGAGCCGCGCCAGGGGACCAATCCAAGTGCTCCTGTCCGTCTTCGTCAAGGACGCCACAGCGTTAGCGATCTTGTTGTTGTGCATGTTTTTCCATTGGGTTTATCTTATCGGGGGGGGGGAAACCCTTGCGAGCACGGGGAGAACATGCAAACTCCACACAGAAAGGCCTGGGAGATACCCCACCTGGGTAACTGGCATCATGGAAACCTGGTCCCCAAGCGGGAGTCGAACCCTGGACCTTCTTGCTGTGAGGCGACAGTGTTTAACCACTACACCACCGTCACCGTACATCACCGTCCGTGACATGATTTAGCATTTAATTTCAGAGCCATACATTCCCACATTATTTACTTATATTGGTAATAAATGGCTTGTTTCATTAATCCCAGATGTAAATTCTGACATAAGACTTTCCTTGAATTTTCCTTAGAAGTGTGAACAAAAACCCTTGCGTTTGAAGTGAGTTTTAGCTTGTATATTAAATTCTCACCATTTCTCAATACTGCATGGTTAAACACCAATGGAACTTGATTTTGACATGTTTTTTGTATATTGGTGATTATTGGCGTCACTATGATCATGGGCTGGTGGTCATAGTTCACATTCTATTTGACCACGGCATCACATCATATCTCCATTTGAACCGAATGACTATAAGGTGCTTCGTGTGCTCAGTCAGTAGGGCTGGGGAGTAACTGATTACCATGTGACACCATTATAGTAATGTGATTTCTTGACAGCAGTTCAGGGAAGTTGAATCCAGGCATCTGCTGCTTCCAGCATCTCTCCCAGGTTTCATGTGATTTGGCAGCCTGAGCAACCTCTCCGTCGCTCCAATGACTCCAAATCTGGTGATGGAACCAGGCCTGGTCCTAGGTACCCTTGGTGGCGCAGTTGCCGAGATGACGGTGCATAACATGGTGGATGCCATGCGCCCCTCTGCTGCCAACTATGTTCGCTCCACACATACATTGCAAGCAGAGCCATAATTTGTTGAGTCATTGTGATATGTATTCTGATAATCTTCACAAAAAAGTTAGTTATCTGTATGTGAGCAAGATGGATGATGACTTGGGGACATATCAGTTTCAGTATTTTATCCAAAGAGATACAAGCTAGAATGTGCACATCCCAGTGTTGTAGTCGAGTCACTACATCTCGAGTCTGAGTCGAGTCTCGAGTCCCCAGTGTCCGAGTCCAAGTCTGAGTCACCAAATAAGAGCCAGAGTCAAGTCAGAGTCGAGTCCCCATTACCCTAGTCCGAGTCCAAGTCATCAAGGTTGAGTCCACTCCACTCTGGCAGTCAAAGAGCTGACATACTGTACAAAAAAAAAATAAAAAAAAAATGACACAGTGGTCACCATTTCAAAGGGAGTTTATTTACTTTGTGACACAATAGCCAAACAAATGCACTAGCCATCAATATATTATGCCAAATTATTAGGGCCTATTACAAAAAAAATCTAAAACAAAGAACAACTGTATCAATTAACAAGTCTGAGTCCTCGTCTGCACCTTCCGAGTCCGAATGCAGTAAATTCTCGAGTCCAAGTCCAAGTCCGAGTCATCAGTGCTCAAGTCCAAGTCGAGTCACAAGTCCTGAACATCAGCCCAGGACTCGAGTAATACAACACTGGCACATCCTATCTACCCAATACAGCCAAAGTGTCCCATTGCTACCGTGCCATTAGAGACAGGTTCAGAAAACTCCACCTGCTTTCTACCCAGAAGACAACACCGCTTATTCGTCATTTGAGACTCAGTGGTGGTTGGAACACTGCATTACTGCCACTTAGTGGAAAGTGTGATGGGGATCAGTAACCTCTTTACAGAATAGATCAACTTCTGTAGGTAGTGGTCTACACATGATCAGAACAGTCAATGTCCCCTACACGCGTTGTAGAAGAAGTTCATCTGATGCCATTGGGCCATGAGGTACTCACTCTAGCTCTCTATGATTTTATCTCTTATCCAACTCTGCCACCTGGTGGCCTGTTCCCACAGCTGCTCCAAGGCGGAAGCATTTTCAGAGGAGCCTGTATTACAGTAATTGACAGAAGCTGACATTGTTGTTTGACTACTGTGCTTGTTAACTGTTTGTAGGGTGTGCTATATGGACATGTGTGCACTCTAAAAATTAACTACAGGTGCAATGTTAGTGCTAAGTCTTTTTTGTGGTATGTGGTACCTTTTATTAATTGTGTTTTATCATAGTGACACCAATATCTTAAAAAAATTTAAATTACCAATAACTCACTAAGGACATCTGTTGTTAGTCTAGTACCCTAGTGAGGTACCGACAGTCAGGACTCCACACAATCAGCATTCTCATTAATCATAAAGGCTTAAGATTTTAGATACATTTTTTTTTATTTATTTGCAGTAGTAAATCTAAGTAGCTTTCTACTTTGGGTCATGTAGTTTAGGTAGTTATTTACAAACTACATTATTTCCCTAGAAACTACCTCAACGATTGCTCCCTAATATCCTCTCCTACAGTAGTCTCCTTAAAACACATCTGGGCTGCCTAAATGAGGATTGGCCTGCCCTAGTCCCTAAATCAAACGCACACAGACACTTAACTCAGTTCAGTTGTACCTCTGTGTGACAATATGAGATTCCAGAATCACATAGTAATAATTTCCTGTGATGTAGCTACAAAAGTACTTTTTTAAAGTTGTTTTAGTTTGACAAGCAACATCTAGGCAAGGCCTAGAACATAAGGTTATCCTATAACCATAGTTATATGAGTATAGCGAGCGCTCTGCTCTTAGTGGAACTATCCCTTTATCCAATCTAATAATGAATAATTTTTCTCCACATGTACACACCCATCCGCCTGGCCACACCCACATCCGCTCCTCTACATAAGCGGGGTCGTGGCCACACTAACAGCTCCTTCCCAAGTCTTTCACCACCGAAGGCAAAGACCACGGGGTCCTCAGTGAGTCAGAGCAGAGCGCTTGCTATACTCATATAACTATGGTTATAGGATAACCGTATGTTATATTATCGTATAGCTTACGCTCTGCTCTTAGTGGAACACAGGAGCTGAGCAGAGCGGAAGCTCGACAGATGTACCCGCTGAGGCCCCCCACAACCATCAGAACCGGGGAGGACCTGGTATACAGGACTGAGAGGGGGCTGGTATACATGACTGAGAGGAGGCTGGTACATGACTGAGAGGGGGCTGGCTGGTACATGACTGAGAGGGGGCTGGTACATGACTGAGAGGGGGCTGGTACCATGTATTGTGCATCATTGTAGGTCAAACCATTAAAAAGTTAATTTCCACGGCAGCCATTTTGGATTTTGGTCTCTCACAAATTTCCCCCGCCTTTTAAAAAAATACACCCCGGCTAAATTAGTTTATTAACCCTCCTAGATGACAAATCCATTGAGAAACGAAGTGCCACAGATGACCCAACTACTAGGTCCATATCGTATCATCATAATATTATTTTTTAAATCATTAGGATAAGGGTTCCCTTGATAAAGATGCATGGAAAGGCTGTATAATATACAACACCTGTAGCTCAACTGCAAAAACAGCTTTTTTGATTTGATAAGATTTATTTGGAAATTAAAAAACACATCATAAAAACAAATTATCTTGACCAATTTGTATTCCTGAGGATATCACCTAAAAGCATTCATTAAAACACTTATTTCCAAGGTGGTCCTCGATGGAAGACATAAAAACACAGCATATATAGCCTACTCAATTGCAAATTTTTGCTCAACTGCAAAAATGTATGTATTAGCCTACAGGGAAAAACACATTCACAACAGGCAGCAAAGTTTATTTTCAGCCAAGTTTGGTAATAAGGTAACTATTAGGATATATATGGTATGTATTACTTACTCTTAATAACTAATTACTATCTGTGGTCGCTCTAGTCTCCACCTACACAAATTGTTTTTGTGCTGTCCATTGATCATGCACCTTCACGTGGTAGGCACATTAACTGTAGGTCAAACTCTCCAAACAAACACACCATTGATTTAATTGCCATATAAATCACATACAAAGATCTAACTATTACTCCTCTCTGAACATGAATATAAAACAAGAAGGTGATCTATTAACTGTGTAAACCTTATGCAATATTCATCATTGATATTTGAATACTTGAAATATGTATGAACTGAGTAGTTAGTATCAAATGAAATAAGATGGAACAGCTCCATGCATTTATTGAATAAACAACGATTTGCTCATTACCAGTATGGTATTGTTTAAATTGTACAGATTTTTGCACATCTTTGTCAGGGAATTCCAACAATTCTGGACCTGAATGTACCAGTTAATTGTAATCATCTCTCTCATTATGTCTAGTCAAGCCAGGTTGTGGAGGAGAGATACAGGGATGAACAGGCTATAGACTACTTTGCCCATCCTGAGCCTGCTATGATGCAGGTGTTTTTACATCACCACCCAAAACAAGATTCAGCCAAGAGCGAGTGAGTACACTGGTCCACTGTCCATGGCACTTACTACCCAGCTTTGTAGTGGGTTCGGGGAATAGTACAGTAGGTACGCATATTTAAGGCGATCGCAAGGATGGTGTACTGGTGGGTGGTGTCCGACCGATTATAGTGGGCCGGTCTGGGCCAAAAAAATAAATGGACCTCTCTAATTTCTAAACCCTGGCTACGGCCCTGGTGTTATGAGTTGTCACTAGACTGGATTTAACTAAATACACACGGCACACAGTAGAAGCAGGAGGAGGGGTTAGTGTGATCGTCAGCCAGTCCGTAATTCCAGAGAAGCGTCTTGGTCCATTAGCGGGGTTCGGTCCACAGATGATCCGGGAGAAGAGACGTCAGACAAGCAGGGGTCGCTAGTTGCTACACAGGCGGGTTCTCATACGATCAGGGGATATAGCACACAGCAGGGTCCTCCTTCCAAAAGCAGATAAACACAGCATGGGGTCACACAGATAGCAATCTTCCTCCTCTTCTCTCTTACTCACGTTCGTACAGGTTTCGCCTCAGCTACTCCAATTCATTCTGTCACTCTGTCTCCATTTTCTATCTTCCTTGATGGTGTGGTGATTGCGCTCACCTGTCTTCGGCGCATCTGGCACACGTGCGCTTTATCTGCACAGATGCGCTCTGCGCTGCTGGGAGTTTCTCCGTAACTCCTAATATGGGCATATGCCCCAGTACCTTGGCCGACACATAGCGGCTGTCTATTACCACGCCAGCCGGTCTGCTACAATAGAAATAGATTAATAAGGTATCCACCTCTAGGGGAAGATGTAATCTTTTCAATCCCCCAGAACTTGAGAGGCACATTATTGATTAATAAATTTATCTTCAAAAGAAATTTGCAGGTCCAAAATCAATGTTGCGTCCCTCCTTCCCATTTCCCCATGTGGAATGCACCTGATTGGACAAATTACATGCTGCTGCTCTAGTGCAACATCTAGTGGCTGAATGTTATCTATAGCACCTTTAGTGAAGAACTAAGCCTCAATGCATAATGATTGTTTTGATACAAGCGATTTATTATTGTCACTGAATAATATATGATACCAGTTGATACCGTTTATTGTATGTTGTTACTGATGTAATGTCATGAATATGGATGTATTTGTTTTTCTTCTTTTCTATTTTTGGTTAATTGAGTACCTCAGATTAAGAAACATGTATGTCTGTATGACATGTTCAGACGAATAATGTTTTCAAACTTTATTATCTAAAGGTGGTAAGTTAGAGTCTTGTGTTCATTCATAGTTAAAGACAGTCGAGGCTGATTACTTTCTGGTGATATATAACATTCACACTCCAAGTGATTTGGATTGATTTTAAAACTACAAATACATGGGCTGTCCAAAATATTTCTAAATGGACTTATATGCTTCTCCAGTGCAAAGGTTCAATTGTGAACCCTGCCTATATGCAGCCTAAGACCCCTCCTCAAAAACACCTGATTGGTTATTGATCTGAGGATGGGATGGGTGGGGTTATTGATATGCTCTATTGGAACTGTCCCTTTAATCATATGCTATCATGAAAACTTTCAGCCACATGCACGCTCCTCACCTGCCTGGCCACGCCCACATCCGCTCACACATAAGCGGGGCCATGGCCATACTACCAGCTCCTTCCCCAGTCGTTTACCGCCGAAACGGAAGACACGTGGGGTCCTCAGTGAGTCAGAGCAGAGCGCTCGCTATACTCAAATAACTAGGGTTATAGGATAACCTTCGTTATTTTTCGTATAGCTTTGCGCTCTGCTCTATTGGAACACAAGAGTGGAGCAGAGCGGAAAGCCCGACAGATGTACCCGCTGAGGTCCCCTACAACCATCAGAATACCGGGGAGGATCCGGGCCCCCCCTAGCCAGGGGCGGGAGGGAGACCGGACCCGAACTGTGCGAAGAGGGAACAGTACCTCAAACGCACAGGGTGAGCAGACCGTGGGACTTACCTTCGTATAGAAGGGCCCGTGACTACTCGGACGCACATCCCGCACGCCACCAGGGAACGGACGTGAAGCAAAAAAAACCTGTCACAGCCCCCAACATCGTGGGGTCGGGGTCAAAAAGCCCCAACCCCGTGGGAAGGCCGTAGCAGCGGGGCGCGGAGGAGGTCCCAGCCCCAGGCCACATCCCGGGGGCTAGGACCCCCTGAAAAAGGGGCCTGGTGAGGTCAACAAGGCCGCGGCATCGAGACCCCACCAGGCGGTCACTGGTGACACCAGCCCCCACATCGCCAGTGTATCGGACAGGGCCTAAAATAGGTGAAGGCCCTTCTCCCCCTGGCACGCCGCTCCGAAGCGCTCCCAAGGAGGCTTCCCCCCCACAATGTCGTGGGGCCAGCTGGCGCGCCGGGGAGACAACCCTCCAAGGAGGTCGATCCCTCAATCCAGGTCGACAGGTCTAACCTGTTAAGCCTGTAGGTCCCCCTTTAGGGGGACCCTGCTTTTCTTTATCATAAATCGATCAATAGAGACCGTATTAGATCCCCAATTATCATATCATGGGGTATCATTGGAAAGCCACACTCATTGGCTACAACCCTGTCCAAACATTTTCGAGATCGGCAAATGATTGACGGAGCTAGAGCCCCCGGAGGTCGGGGGTGGTAATGTGTACTTTGGCGCACGCCTCACATATCGGCATGTAACTCGAGAACCGCTGAACGGATTTTGTCACCTGAAAGGGCAATTGTATTATATACAATATATATATTGTATTAAAAGAAATGCACACCGAAGCCGCTAGAGGTCGGCAAAGTGGCGCGTCGCGAATCGTCCTCATGAGGGCCCACATGTGGGCCCTTGGATGTTAAGAGTTTTCTTTGTAGCCAAGAGTAAATACCATAACCCTATCAAAACAGTAGTCAAAGTGTATATTTAAATTTTTACCGATGTTTTATACGATTTACCGAAAATACGATTTTAGCTAAAATACGAAAAAATGCTAATTATATCTCTTTTATCATAAAACCTTGAGGAAATGACTAAATCCAGATTCAATTGGAAAGAAGAGCCCTTTCCCTATCCATAGATGTATGATTTGGCCATAATAAAGTCACGGTCAAGTTCAAGGTAAAATATGAATTTATAATTAAAATCGATTATCATTTATTACTGTATCTACAAATCCTTCTGTTTAATCATCTTCAATTTAGTAATTTGCTTAGATATTTTTTACACTTGATCTCAAGAAGGTGCTGAATGAGCTCAGTGAGACAATTGCTCACAATTGTAACATGGTGTTATTCACCGGCACAGATGCAAAAATAAATCATAATTTATATTCTCCCTTGTTTCATTACAATTTACTCAAGCCTAGTGACAGACACAATATTTCTGACACTGGAAATACATACCCCCAGGTCCCTAGATGTTCCTAGATACCAAGAACATGCTAATTGGCCTTGTAGAAGTGGAGCAATCTTCCATTTACTTAGGCATGTACCTTTTAGGCGAGTTTCTAAGGGCAACTCGTAGTGGCACCTATATGACACACACATTCATGACATCAACCCCTGGGACGCCTGGCCCGCCCAGGCATTTTCCCCCCGGAAAAGCTCAGGGTCCTTAGGGGTACCAGAACTTGTCTGCGCCCCGGCGGACAACGGGTTAAACTGATCCGGTCCGGTGCGACCAAGACAAGTCCCGTGCCCTTGTCACGCCGGCGCCCCCAGTCCTAAGAGGGGGGTAGGTACGCGTGTCGATCCAAAACATCACAGAGGGCGCCACCAAGACGGTCAGTACGCGAACGCACTGCTCCCGGTGGCCCACCTAACGGGCATGAAACCCCCCTGCCAATGTTTGATCTACTCCGTCATCTCCCCTCGGAGACGCACACGAGTCCTTGAGTCTAACCTAGTGCACTGGCGCTCGGTAGAGACAAAAAATCTCCTTCCCAGCCGACCACATAAAAAACGCAGTTTTTGTGATGTTGGGCAACCAAGGCGCGCCGGTCCCAAAAAGCGGATTCAATTATTGAAAAACACCCTGGGCCAGCACTGATCAGTCTCGTAAGACCAAACACTGATTTATGAAACAGCGTGTATGCTCGTAAAGAACCAGGGAACAGTGATGGCGAATTTCTAACAAGAAAGAGCCCCACAATGTTTCCCCTCGCTGTCTGGGACAAGCAGCAGGAAGCCAGTACTAGAGACACAGACACGGGCTCTCATACGACGAGCCTGGGAATAACAACCGCGTCAATTCTGCTCTTTATGTAAGAGGGGAAGACAGCGGTTTTCCCAGAGAGACCTCAACGTGAGTAATACAATTGAAAAAGGTTCATGTAACAATTGGACTAAGTAGACTAAGACTCCTCTGAGGAGGCTCTCTCACTGAGAGGGAGACTCCGAAACCCTCTGAGGAGGCTCTCTGAAACTCTCTGAGGAGGCTCTGAAACTCCCTGACGAGGAGGCTCTGACACTCCCTGAGGAGGCTCTCTCACTGAGAGGGAGGCTCTGAAACTCTGAGGAGGCTCTGAAACTCTCTGTGGAGGAGGCTCTGAAACTCACTGAGGAGGCTCTGAAACTCCCTGAGGAGGAGGCTCTGAAACTCTCTAAGGAGGAGGCTCTGAAACTCTCTGAGGAGGAGGCTCTGACACTCTCTGAGAAGGCTCTGAAACTCCCTGAGGAGGTGACTCTGAAAACTCTCTGAGGAGGCTCTGAAACTCTCTGAGGAGGCTCTGAAAACTCAAAACGGCCCAATATACATCACTGGTAGGGAGCAGAGCAGAAGAAGAACCAATAGTCTCGACTGCATTGCATCCCCTCCTTTACAATGACAGCGGCCTGTAGCACAGGCACTGTAACTCACGGACATGTCTCTTGGCCAATAAGAAAACGCGCCTGTGACGTCTTCAAATGGCCGGGGGGAATCCCGTGTCCCACCTATCCTAATTTGGTGTGGGAAACAGGGAAATCCCCCCCCCCTTTCCCGTGACGTGAGAGAGAACACCCTCGTCAGGGAAACTGATGGGCAGAAAGGCACAACGTCCCGGCCAATCAGTTTCGTAAAGGATATAACTATATCCGGGGGGAGGTTTATTCTCCCCCCTCAACACCTCACCCCTGATACGACGCCATAAAAAAGCAGAGCCGTGACACCAGTTGCATAGCGCGCTACATGAAAGCACATACTTACCTGTAGAGTAAAAGCTTTACATCATGCACGCCAAGCTCAGCCGATAACCTTGTTTGTGTAAAAAACTGGCTTTATCCACCGCTCTCTTATGTGCGAAAAAACTTGCCACCTGCTATTTTTTACCTTTACTCTTAAGCAAAGAAAAAATTAACAGACTGAAGAGAGGGACAAAAAGACCTTGATTCACATGCATACGTATAACTCTGTAAGCTAACAATAGCACACCAGTTGCGGACTCAATGCTACGTTTTAACCTAAAAAAACATCATACAATGAAGCCGTCAAGTTCACTCTTACCACGTAAGAAAAACACTGGCTTAGAAAGGACATAAGCCCCGGCTAAGTGCTAGAACACAGCCTTGCAAGTTATACAACAGCAACCAAGCATATTTCAGAGAAATCTGCACAAACTCCAAGCAAGAAGGCGCCCCCGGACACAGGATGAATGGCCGCAACAATGGCTGGTCCACCTCGTTGACAAGGCCTCTTGCTGGCAGGGCCAGAAGTGGCGACGGCTGGAGTCCCGCTCCGGCGTTTCGCCCACATCCTGCGGCCGGCCACGGTGCAGGCTGACAACATCTTCTGCCAGAGATGACGCCGAATCAGAGTGTTCAGGGCCCGCTACCTCCACACGGCTAACGCCAATGGTTAGCAACAAGCTAACGGCTAATTCCAGGCTGACGGTTAGCCCCTTACCGGCCCACCATTAGCTACCGGCTAACGCAGCAGCAAGCTAACGGCTAGCTCTCAAAGGCCCACTGTTAACTACCGGTTACTACTGAAGCTGTGTTATGTGAGGAATAGCGATGCAGGCCTGATCACTTCAGACAGCCGACTGCCTCTTCTTTAGCCCAAAGAAAAAAAGGGCAGACAACACCCGCCTCCCTCACAGGACGGCGTTGCCAGAGATACAGTGGCGTCTGCAGCGAAGCCCCGTTTTATGGTGGCTGACCCTGAGCTCGGGCTAAAAAACACGCAAGCTCGCACCCCTCGCTCCGGGAAGCACAACCCACTTTATTTTTGAAAGGCGGGGGCTAACGTCCAGTGCGGATGGCAGAGGGCATCCCTCCTCAGAGACTTGGGACTCGAACCCAGACTTGGAATCGGGGCTCCCAGGAAAACAAAGCCTCTGTTTTCGTGGGGCGTCAAACAAGAACCCCTCGTCCCCTCCACGCAATCCCAATTGTCCATAGGACATTACCGGCTAACAGCTAGCTACAGGCTAACGGCCAGACCTGTATCTCGGACGTGATGGAGAGGTAACGGAGGAATCCTCGCTTGGAGCCGGCTGTTCTGCGTGGCCGTATGCCTGAGCAGCCGACATCGCACAACTGACACATCCAAATGTGAAGCGCCGGTGGAGGTCAGAATAATCCTCTAGACTCTCCGGTGGTGACGACATTATCCTTTCTTTCTCCCGTAAATTAGTGAGAGAGGGAGAAACAAAAGACGATGCCAACACAGCTCCTATAAACTAACTACTTTAAAGCACTGATCTTGAAGCGGTGCTATACACGGACTTCACGGTGGTGAAAGTAGGGAAGGAGCTGGTAGTATGGCCATGGCCCGCTTATGTTTGAGCGGATGTGGGCGTGGCCAGGCAGGTGAGGAGCGTGCATGTGGTTGAAAGTTTTCATGATAGCATATGATTAAAGGGACAGTTCCAATAGAGCAGAGCGCAAAGCTATACGAAAAATTACTTCAATTATCATATTAACAAAGTAGGGCTGTCCCCGACTAAGGATTTGGATAGTCGACTATGATTGGCCAAAATGTACCGTTAGTCGACTATTAGTCGACAAAAAAGATTTTATAAAAAAAAAGTATAATTTTATTATTAATTTCTTTTTATCATTCCATTTGGGCTGTGGGGGTTGCTTAATGTCTGAAGGAGTCGACTGAAGGCTTCTTGTCCTCTGCAAAAGCATGCAATTGGTCCACTGATGGATACATCTTGATATTTGTCTAGTCTAGTGTGTTGTTCATTAGATGGGTGAAATCCTCTTTCAGTGCCTCTGTGCCTGTTTTCAGTGCCTCTGGTATGCGTGCCATTAGCGTTAGCCACGCTTCTAGGCCTCTTTTCTTTTGGAAAGAATGATAAAAAAAAATAAATAAAAATAAAATAAAAATAAAAAAAAATTATTCAACAAGAGGTTGGCAGTCGACTATGGCTCCTTTCGACCGATTAGTCGACTAATCGACTAATAGGGGTCAGCCCTATAACAAAGTGACCAAAACATCGTTCTTCCATCTCAGAAATATAGCAAAAGTACGACCATTTATTAATCAAAACGATGCTGAGAAGCTAATTCATGCATTCATATCTAGCCGGTTAGACTACTGTAATGCACTTTTTACAGGTCTCCCTAAGAAAACCACAGAGAGGCTTCAGCTAATCCAAAACTCTGCAGCCCGACTGCTTACTAGAACCAAAAGGAGAGATCACATTAGTCCAATCTTAGCTGCTCTACACTGGCTTCCTGTAACATTTAGAATTTACTTCAAGGTCCTTCTCCTTACATACAAAGCTCTAAATGGACAGGGACCTAGCTACATCGCCAACACTCTAATAAATTACAGGCCAGCAAGAACACTGCGATCATCAGCTGCTGGACTACTAGAGGCTCCCAAAAGAGGATCGGTAATGCAGCCTTTATCAACTATGCCCCAAAACTATGGAACAAACTACCCCAAAACATCAGGGAAGCCAACTCGCTAGACATCTTCAAAAGACAGCTTAAAACTTAAAAAAGATCTCTTTGCTCAGGCATTTAAATGAAACATCAGGGATATCCTGACACAAATTGTACTTTACCTGCACTATTCTTACCCTACCTACACTTCCTATCAAATTCATGTGTCGGTTATATGCACTGTAATTCTAAGAGCACTGCTCTGTTGTAATTCAAAATTGAACTATTTTATCACACTTTTTACTTCTTACTGATGCACTGCTCTGTTGTATGTTAAATACCCTGTTGTATGTCCATTCTATTTGATCATTTTTAGCCTATTCTTAAACTGAATCCAACCGCACTTTGTTTTTACTCTGTCTATTCTATTTTTATTATTTGTATTACTGAATGAAACTGTAAACAGAAAGGCCTATTGGGATGCTAGACCTTACCTTGCTACCTCTCTATCTTTTTTTATGCTAGCTTATGCCTGTATTTTTTACTGTTGTGAAGCACTTTGAACTGCAACTTCTGTATGAAAAGTGCTATACAAATAAAGTTTATTATTAAAGTTTATTATTGATATGAAGTTGGGGTGGGTGGGGTTATGAACTTTTCACACATCCCCTCTGCATTTTGTACAATCAAGCTTGTTCTCTGGTCTGCACACAGAAAAATAACAGGCAGGTATTTGTTTTCTTATCTAATCAGGTGCAAGGAAGTGTGTGACATTGCTATTATATGGGCCTATAAGGATGGTGCGGTGAGGGACATGTCTCCCTAGCGCCATCTGGTGGCCAACACCAGTCTAAATTGTATCCCTGCTGGGAACAATAATACTTTGAGATGATTATTTTTCATGCATCTTCATCACAGTTTTTACTATTTTAAATATTAAAAACACATACTGTACATGACAGGATTATTATACTGTTATGAACCGTTCATTATATTTTGATAAACTGTATGGTTTTCTGTGTCTTTCCCTTTGTAAATAAACCATTAAATACATTAAATAAATAAACAGATAAACAAACAAACAAATAAATTAGGGCTGTCAAAGTTAATGCTTTAACTTTGGAGATTAATTTAAATTATTTAAAGCATTAAAATAAATTAATCTAGATTAATCTATGGAGTGAAAAATCTTCAACGTTCTCAACTTTCAGTAGTATATTTGCTTGTTATTTTTTTGCATCGACTCACGCACCTTTTTGAAAATCATCTGACATGAAGATGGAACACATTTTTGTTGTTAATATGATTTATATTACTGGTAGTTCATACAAGACATTATCGTCCTCGAGTCTAAGCCAATCTGCACTTTAACACATTGACCGCCACAGCAGGGGGCGCTAATACCACATTCATTGCCAGGTTTTTTTTTTTTCAATGGATATAGTTTTAGACTGTGGCATTTGCGAGTGCTTAAAATATATCTTATATTATATCTATGGGTCTAATAACGCCGTCGGGTCTCAGTGAGCTGCTTCTAGTCAACATTGCCGAGACAGATTGTTTTTTCATTTGTACATTTCCGTTTTATACCATTTTGAATAGAGTATGGTTTGGGTGTTTTTCAGTAATTCCAGGAAAAAGCGAGAAAAATGCATTTACTGTAATCCAGTCATCATGTTGTAATTTTTCGGCTGATTATCTAATCATCCTGAAATCAACGCTAGATTATCACTATTATGTCTCCTCGTCCATACATGAAATTACCGTCGTAGCAGGGCACCCCACCCCCACCGCAGCCAACGGTAATAAGCACAGATACACCTACACACAGATCGCTTTGATCGCGGTAGAAATAAATGTCAGATCAACGATCAAATTCATATATGATGTTCTTACAGTACCTTGTATCTGATGTAATGCAAAAGAGATAATCCAAATATCTTATTGCAATTCCAAATAATTTTCGTGGAGGTCCGCACCACACTACCGACCGTTTCACAATGACGGGCGGGCGGGCGGGAATATTTCAACCCCGCCCGCCCCCCGCTCCGATCGCCTCCTAAAAGACACAAGCCCATTTTGAATGAGATGCAATAGCTCCGCCTGGCAGTAGACGGCGGTGTTGACCGTCTGCCAGCTCAGACAGGGTCTGAAGACTATACCAGAGGCTGCGGCTATGAATTATGAATAGATATAGCGAATAAACTATATAACGATCCCAAAAACGAGTAAAAAAGTACCCCAAAATCACTAATGCATGTGATTAAGACTCACACACCCGGGATAATGCCGTTAACATTGAGTGACAGAAACCCCCATCCCAGAGACTCACACACACCCAGACACCCCCACTCAGCCAGAGACCAAACCAGTTTACCCAGGTAGTGATTAACGAATCACATCACAGCATTTAGATTCGGTTGAAACAAATATAAGCCACACATCTTGACATTAGAGGGGACACTCGATAGAACCAAACTATCTGTGTCAGGATGGACCACTGTTGCTGTGTAAACTATGCTTGTATGCTGAATTAAATCACTTTCTTCATCAACTGAGCCATTGCCTCTGAAAACCATCTCCGGTCTGAATTCTTCTTGAAACCAGCGCCTACCCTCATCAAGAATCTACTTCAAAAATACACGATAATATCAATTCTATTGACCATATGAACATAAATTGTTAGTTCATAGTTTATTAGGACACGTGCATGACAGTAAAGTTAGTTAGGGTTAGATTTTTTTAATTATTTCTCTTTTTTTCTCTTTCCATTATTTCAGATAATGGTTGAAGAAGTGCGTCTTTAGTCGACGGCGAAAGATTGGACGGGTTTCGGCTGTCCTAACTGGGGTGGGTAGTTCATTCCACCATTGTGGGGCAAGGACTGAGAATAGGCGACTTCTCTTTGATGACCCTCCCGGAGCTTGGATAGGAGTAGGTCTGAGGCGGCCAGAAGATGCAGAGCGTAGGGGTCTTGAGGGTGTGTAGTTAGAGACCATTGACCGGAGGTAGGCGGGAGCGGTTCCCTTTGCCCCACGGTATGCTAGGTCGATATATATATATATATGTTATATACATATGTTATATATAAGGTCATTCTATAGACCCTGTTATTGATCTGTCTTTGTGTGGCACTTATGAGTTATGGTGTCAGGACTCTATGAGTATACAGATCCAGCTCTTAAAAATCGAACCTCTACTGCAAGGGTGCAGTATCGTTAACGGCTTGTTAGCAGCACTGCCAGGTTAATGGTGCATGATTACCACAGTAGCAGAGCAGAGCAGAGCTCAGAGTCCTGAGAGCTGCATCTGTAACTGTTGCTAAAGCTTAGACTTGGGCAAGAAGGCCTTAAAAATAGATCAAATAGTAAATGATGCATTTATATAGTGCTTTTATCCAAAGCGCTTTACAATTTTGTTCTTCACAGTCACCCATTCACTCACACATACACACACCGACAGCAGAGGCAACCATGCAAGGTGCCAACCTACTCATCGGGAGCAGTTAGGGGTTAAATGTCTTGCTCAAGAAGGACACTTCGACACGCTGCCAGGGAGGAGGAACTGTAACGATTCATTATGCACGCATCATCACTAAGCCGTTTCTCCACTGGCACTTAGATATGCGCAAGCAATGTAAGAAATAAATAAAACCAACAATAAATAATATCATAGAGAACAAGACGGTATATGGAATATTAATAGTCTATTCCACTATAGCTAATTCAGTTCTTGAGTGCCCCAGGCTTGTGTGTAGATTAATTGCGTCATATCACACATGATATTAGCATGATTTTAACTAAAAAGCATACTGTTTAAAATACAGAGTTCCCAATTTTGTCAGATGTCCTATATCAAAAGGCTGTTTTCCAGAGGTTATTTAAATTAAAATGTGTTTAATGCCCCCGGACCCTCTAGCCCTGGGGCCCCCTAGGGTCATAATCCAACCAATGCGAACAGCTGAAACAACCGGAAACCTTGATACAAGAATCATCACTTTGCTACAATCGATTCTTCAAATCCTTGAAAAAGCTGAACTAGATTGGAACAAAATTAACTGTCTCACCCCATTGGCAGTTTTCTGATTTAAAATGTAAGACTCAATAAGAGGTCTGCCGTGTACATGTATCCTCTCGGCACCAAACCAGGGGAATATGAACAGGAGAAAAGAGAGACATCAATAGAATACGAGGATAGTTGAATGAAGTGAATCTGACATTGATCCCTATTAGTTTTCCGGGTGTGAATTCCAGGCTAAAGGAATGTGTGCTGAGTCAATGTCCCTCTCTCTGGTCCACATAATCTCCCATCGATATTCTTCCACCAGGCCTCATACCTGAAAACCACAATTTTTTCTGTAGAATTGATAGTGAGAATTGGGGTTTCAGTGTCTGGTGTGTGTCTGTATGTGTGTGTGTGCATTATGAAGCATTTTCCATGTCAGCAAACACCTAAATGCCTCACAAACGCCTACGATCTGACATCAAACCTCTGAACGCACGTCTGCAATTTACATAGACTCACAATGGACACACATCGCGCAGGCGGTGGCCGTTTCATATTGATGTCATGTTCACACGATTTGAGAGGGCACATGCGTGTAATCTGTTATCTGGGTTATAATCTGAGGGGAGAACTCAATTTAAAAGTGCTAAATGTACGCACTACCATGAGAAGACACTGCATCTCGATATGTGGAGTGAAACTGTGGAACAGTCTAAATGTGGTGCTAAAGCAATGTCCAAACATGAGACAATTCAAACTGATGTATAAGGAAATGATGTTCACAAGGTACAGGGATGAGGAAGGGACTTGATATTCACGGGTGTTTACATTTTATTTTATTTCTTTCATGTTTTACATATATAGTTTTTGTTTTTTTGTTTTGCATATATATATCAAGTTTCAAGTTTCAAGTTTCTTTAATAGTTGTCATACAGAAGTACAGAATACTTTCATACAAAATGCTTCTTACTGTTACGCTCCAGAGACTGTGCTAGACAAGATAGTATCAAACATAGTATACGTGTAATTTAGAAGAAGAAAAAGAGGTCACAGTGTTCGGTATAGACATATGCACAATGTTCTGAGTTACCATATAATATACAATACTATGCAGTGTACTAATGTACAGTACTATCTAGTGCAAAGCAGAAATGGGATGAGGTACAATTTAGGTACAATTTACAGTTAGGTCTACGAGTTTTAGTGCAATCCTTCATCAATAAATATAAAGTGTGGGGAGTGGGTGCTACAGTGTGTTTGTTTAAAGTGGGTGTGTGCTATAAAGTGTGTGGAGTGGGTGCTACAGTGTGTTTGTTTAAGTGAGTGTGTGCGTGTGGATGTGTGTGCTATGTGTGTTTGGTGGTTGTTGTTGTGTAGTGTTCATTCATTGTTCGTTTAGCAGCCTGATGGCCTGGGGATAGAAGCTTCTTCTGAGTCTTTCTGTGCTCGCCTTGAGACTCCGGTATCGCTTGCCTGACCGCAGCAGTTCAAAGAGGCAGTTGTTCGGGTGACTGGAGTCTTTAATGATTCTCTTAGCCTTGCCCTTGCAACGCTTGTTGTAAATGTTCTGGAGGGTGGGGAGCCCCCCTCCAATTGTGCGTTCGGCTGAACGTGTCACTCTTTGTAGTCTGCTTCGGTCTTGTGCAGTGCTATTCCCAAACCAGGAGGTGATGTTGCCGGTCAAGATGCTCTCTATTGTACATGAGTAGAAGTTCTTAAGGATCTTCTGACTGACTTGGAACTTCCTTAGGCGCCTGAGGAAGTAGAGGCGTTGTCGTGCCTTCTTCACAACACTGTCAATGTGTGTGGTCCATGTCAAGTCCTCGGATATGTAGGCTCCGAGGTACTTAAAGCTGTTGACTCTCTCAACCGGTGCCCCGTCGATGCTGAGGGGGCTGTAGTCCTTGACCCCCGACCTCCTGAAGTCCACAATCATCTCCTTTGTTTTGCTGACGTTCAGGGAGAGGCTGTTTTCCTGGCACCATCCCGCCAGGACCTTGACCTCTTCCAGGTAGGCCCTCTCGTCGTTGGCAGAGATCAGGCCCACCACCACTGTGTCGTCAGCAAATTTGATGATTGTATTGCTACTCCGCTGAGCCACACAGTCGTGTGTGTACAGGGAGTAGAGGAGGGGACTCAGAACACAGCCCTGGGGGGCCCCTATGTTGAGGGTGATGGATGAGGAGGTGCAGTTGCCTGCTCTCACCACCTGGGGTCTGCCAGTCAGGAAGTCCAAGACCCACTGGCAGAGGTCATAGTTCAAGCCCAGGTCCCTGAGCTTGGCTATGAGTATGGAGGGGACTATGGTATTGAATGCCGAGCTGTAGTCGATGAATAGCATTCTCACAAAGTTCCCCTGCCTCTTGTCCAGGTGTGATGCTGCTGTGTGCAGCACATGGGCTATGGCGTCCTCCGTGGACCTGTTGGGGCGGTATGCAAATTGCAGGGGGTCCATGTTGATGGGGAGGGAGGAGCAGATGTAGCCCTTTACTAGCTTCTCAAAGCACTTCATGGCTATGGAGGTGAGAGCTACAGGGCGGTAGTCGTTGAGGCAAGCAGGCTTGGATTTTTTGGGTACAGGGATAATAGTGGACTTCTTCAGGCAGGTGGGGATGACAGCCTGTTCTAAGGACAGGTTAAATATGTCAGTGAATACTGGGGCCAGTTGGTCGGCACAGACTTTTAGGACGCGGCCGGGGATGCCGTCCGGACCTGCTGCCTTCCTGATATTCACTTTTTTAAAGGTCCGCCTCACCTCATGCTCTGTTACCCTGAACACTGCGCCTCCATCAGCAGCCGACCCCCCCCCCCCCATTGCCGTGGCTTGTGAGCTGGTGTTGTTATTACCAGCATCAAACCTCGCATAGAAGGTATTGAGGTCATTTGCTAAGGAGATGTCACTGTTCAGTTTGAGGGAGGCGCCTTTGTAGTCTGTCATCGTTTTGAGCCCCTGCCACATAGCTCTAGAGTCAGCTTGTTCAAACTGGAGTTAAATTTGATCCCTGTAGCGCCGTTTGGCCTCTGACACTGTCCTCCTTACGTTGTATCGCGCCACCTTGTGGTCATTCATGTTGCCTGCCACTAGGCCGTCGTTGTATGCTTTGGTGCGCTCTCTCAGAGCTTCACGGACGGATTTGTCTACCCAGGGTTTTTGATTTGGGTAAACTCTCATTTTGGTAGTGGGGATTGTTTCTTCCACCCTAGTACAAACATAGTCCAGCACTGTTTCCGTGTAGACATTAATGTTATCTGTGTCGCGGAACACATTCCAGTCTGTGCAGTGAAACACAGACCGGAGCGTCTCCTCTGACGTCAAATCCCATTTCTGCACCTCTCGCGAGACTACAGGAGTACTTTTTATTCTCTGTTTGTACTTTGGTGAAAGAAAGATTGACGCGTGATCTGATTTACCAAAGCCACTATCAGAATGAGCCTTGTAGCCACCTTTAAATTGCGTGTAACAGTGATCTAGGATGTTACCGCCTCTGGTGTTGCAAGTCACATGCTGATAGAAGTCAGGCAATACCTTTCTCAGATTGGCGCTATTGAAATCTCCCAGCACCAAAATGGCGGCGTTAACGTTCGTCGCTTGTATTCTATTTACCTCGTTGTGGAGTCTGGAGAGCGCGGAGTTGTTGCTGGCTTGCGGTGGAATATACACTCTGATCAGGATGATCGCCGTTAACTCCCTCGGGAGGAAGAAAGGATGGCACTTGATGGTTATATACTCCAGGTCTGGGCAGCAGTGGTTGGATAATTCCTTCACGTTAGTTGGATCGCTCCAATTTTTGTTAAACATGAAGGCAATACCTCCTCCACGTTGTTTACCGGACTCTGCTGCTGTCCGATCCTTGCGATGGATAAAGAAGTGATCGGCTGGTTGAATTGCGTGGTCTGGAACCTCCGGCGTGAGCCACGTTTCGGTGAAGCAGAGAACGTTGCAGTCCCTAACGTCTCTTTGGTATTGAATCCTTGCTCGGATGTCATCCAGTTTATTGTCAATTGATTGTACATTGGCTAGCAATATACTGGGCAATGGTGTTCGGTGGCGTCTGGATCTCAGCCTGTTACGGATCCCAGCTCTCTTCCCACGCCGTCTGGTTCCTCTGTCCCTGGGATCAAGGAACAAAGGATCTGGTCCTAATCTCCGGAGAATCTCTTCAGGCCATTGTTGTGGTTCGGAAAGCTGGTCCAGTGAGTAATCCAGTTGGTAAGTTTCCCGTAATCCAATGTCTATGAGTGACTGATGGTCATACACATTAAATGCACCAACAGTTGGTACAAACAAAACTCTAAAAACTATAAATATTAACAAAAGTAAGCACAGTCTCGACGGAGCGCACAGACAGGCAGCCGATCGTTGCGGCGCCATCTCTATATATATATATATATATTTTTTTTTATGTCTTAAAATAGTACACCCATTTGAGTAGTGGAAAAGGGGTAGGATTAAATAAGTGTATACTTCTTCCTACTCCTTTTTGAACATGTAGATTGAGTTGTGTTTTGCTTTTGTTATTGTTTGTTTGTATTCATTGCATGTTCGAAATAAAGATTTCAAATCAAATAAAAAAAATCTGCGCTACACCAGGTTTGTTGAAATATAATTATGCAAGATATTTAATTTATGTTCTATTCTGTTATTGATACTGAGATTATTAGAGGGAGTTGAGCACCCTTTTTGGGTTGTTTTGGGGAAGAGCTTGTCCACACATCCATCCACTTCCTGTTGTGATATTTTATTTTGGAGTAGTAGAAGAAATATGTTAATAAAGGTGAATGGAGAAACCGTTATGTGAATGACCAGATCTCAAGTATCCCATGTTATTATTCTATTATAAATATAAGTATAAGTGGACCATTACTCGGTTATAATTATATACGTAGTATGACTAGAGTTAATGTTAATACTCGTGTAAAGAAAGAATATGTTTATTTGTTATCCTTCTTACCATTGTACAGTATTCATTCAGTTTGTTTTCTATTAACTGTTACTTTGATTAAGTACTTGTACCATAAGCTGGCAGTTAGAATAACACCAGCCAAGCCATTGAGGACCAGTTACTGTAACACAATTTTTCTCTTTCATTTATTCTCTCAGAATCAATTGTATTTCTAAAATACAACACCCCTGAATCAGCCTGTGTTCTCTGGATGCTTTCATTTATTCTGATACATTTATGCCATTAGACCTACTATCAATGTTCAGCACCATGGACAGCAACAGTGATCATGCACAGGAACTCAAGACAACTGCTTCACTGAAATAGGCTGCCAACACCAAACGTTCATACTCTCAAAATGGACACAAATCTGGCGGAGATGAACACAGATTCAACCCTATCCAACAGATACTCTTCATTGAAAATGAATTAAAAACACATGTATACGGACGTATGCAATGGATGAATGTAGGCAGCCAAACACATCAAACACAGTTGTCACAATAACTGTAATACATTTATGATATGTTACTATATTTATATTCCTATTGATGCTGGAACTCACCATCATCACCATTACCATGACGTTTTAAATTAAAATGTTTACATTTACATTTAGTCATTTAGCTGACGCTTTTATCCAAAGCGACTTACAAGTTCTGTACGACAAGTCATCAGGAAAGGGACAACTCTATCAGCTGAGTAACAATGTTCATCAAAGTGTTGAGTGCTACAGTGTAGGTTAGTTTATTAGGACAAGTGCATGACAGTAAGGTTAGTTAGGGTTAGAATTTTTTATTAATATTTATTTTATTTATAATATTATAATTTTTTCAGATAATGGTTGAAGAAGTGCGTCTTTAGTCGACGGCGAAAGATTGGATGGGTTTCGGCTGTCCTAACTCGGGTGGGTAGTTCATTCCACCATTGTGGGGCAAGGACTGAGAAAAGGCAGGTTCTCCTTGATGACCCTCCCGGAGCTCGGATAGGAGTGGGTCTGAGACGGCCAGAAGATGCAGAGCATAGGGGTCTTGAGGGTGTGTAGTTAGAGACCCTTTGCCGCACGGTATGCCAGGTCGAGGGCCTTGAAGCGGATTTGTGCAGCAATGGGGAGCCAGTGCAGGTCCCTAAGAAGTGGGGTGACATGGGCCGACTTCGGTAGGTTTGAGATCAGGCGGGCCGCTGCGTTCTGAATGAGTTGACGAGGCTTGGTGGCAGTGGCCAGGAGGCCAGAAAGCAGTGCGCTGCAGTAGTCGAGGCGGGAGATGACTGTTGATTGGACGAGGAGTTTAAATGTAATGTATTAGAATCCCCATTAGCTGTAGTAAAAGCAGCAGCTATTCTTCCTTGAGTCCACACAAAACACAATATTCTATACATGACAGTAATCACAATACAATATCACAACACAGGACTTAGCTTGGTGAAAACGGAAAACAAAAGGACTTCTACAGATATAAAATTAAAGATGTCTCAATAGATGTCAAAAAGATGTCTCTTTATTAAAATAGCCCCTGCAAAAAACAGGACATTTCTGAAAAGTATCATGTTATCAAATCAAATCACATTTATTTGTAAGGCCCGACAACACACGCTAATGTCTCCATGGGCCGGACACGTCTTCTTTAAACAAGTCAAGAAGAAACATAACAATATGTCAAGAACACCATAAGGTCCAACACATTTTAAATAAATGCAAATAAATAATAGAATTATTATTCTATTATCATTATAGGGAGGTGTAGTGGGAGGTGTAGTGGTTACGTCATTTTCGTTTTTTCCTGTTCCACCCTCTGTTCCACTTAATGTATTTCCCCATTGACCATTTCTAAATCGGCTCGTTTTAGATAAATAAAGCATTAACGTTGGCATGGTGTACCTTTCTGTGCGTATTTATCCACAATCTATAGCTCAACATGAAAATATTCGCAATTAATCGTAAAGGTAGCAAAATAACAACGTTTATGTTTTCATTCGCTGGGAAACTACACTGCTATTTGGCGCTGCTGACTGACGTCACCACAGCGTAGCCTCCTCACAGACTAGTCACAGACCTAGGATAAGATTTCCCTTACATTCGATAAAAGCTTAACAATTCGTACAATGGGAAAATAACTGACCCTGAATCTGTGGCTAGTATCTCTCTGGTGATCATATCCATTTATCAGATGAAGCCAAACACCATTTCTAAAAGCAACAACCACGTTATCATTATTTGTATTCACTGCATATTAAATCACTGTAAATACTAATGTAAATCATTGTTTCGTTGTACATATTGTGTATAGTTTATAACGTTATTGTTTTTACGGCGGGCTCTTCATGCCCCGATTTAAAATGGTTATCTCCTCTTTGTATACTTTTTTAGAGAATATGCTATACAGCGTTATATATATTGTTCTTATTTACTTTTGTCCTCACAGACAAAGAATTCTGCCAGGGAACTTATGGACACGACAGTAGTAGTTATAAGGTTTTTGAGCTTGTAACATTAGTTAGCTATCGTGGCATCAGCCGGCTGTGACGTGTAGCTAGCTAGCTTGCTAGTCGGCATGATGCATGCAGTGCACAGGTCTGAGAAGAGGACCTGCACATTTTACTCTGTCCCGAAACGCCTCTACATGCCCCGATTTAAAATGGTTAACGACAGTAGACATTGCTAACGTCTAGTATGTTTAGCGAGGTAACGTTAACGTTAGCTAGCTAGCTAGCTTGTTGGCCATGACGTGGATCAGGCGACAGCACTGAACAGGCTGCCTAGTGGTAAATGTAGTTCTTTTTTTACGACAAATTAAAAACCTTATAACTACCTTTATTTCAACCAAAAATGCTTAAACAATAATGTTAGTGGTAGAAGGGAACTCATTTTGTGCAAAAATGGAAAGCTTGCCAATGTTCATGCGGCAGAATTGTTACAATAGCCGATAATCCATTTTCCCAATGATGAATCTCTATACGGGTGGAACAACCAGTGATCAGACTACACCTCCCTATAGTGACCCAAGACAAGACCAACACAATCAGTATTATTAAATAGGATTATACCATGGTATTATTAAATTCCAAAGGTGAAATCTCTTGCGTGTTTGCTGGAATAGGTCGGAACGGCCCTTTAGAAAATAAAATAGGTTTTCAACTAGAAAACACAGGATTTCCATTAAAGGAAGGAGAGGAACAGAGGCTTTTGTATCACCAAAAAAACACATTAACTCACACTGTAAAAACATACAACAAAGAGCTGACAATGACAAAAGAGGTGATTATTCTGTTAGAGGAAAAACAATAGACTGAACCTAAGTTTCAACTATAAAAACTCTCTCTCACACACACAGCGAGGGAGAGTGGGAGAGAGAATAAACACATTTTGGACACACACACAAAGGCCCCTCCATCAATCCTCTCTACTCTGTTATATCTATGGAGTAGATAGAGAAACAATTGGAAATATAGAAATAGATAGTTTGTTAGAGAAATTCAATAATCTAACCATTATGCCTTTATTATATGCCTTATGCGCACTGCCAGCAGTGGCGTAGCATGGGTAAAATGACAGAGGATGCCAAGTCAGAATATTTTTTTCACAACCTATGATTTGCTAATGCGTTAAAACCGCTAATTAGGGTTGGGCTCAGAGAACCGGTTCTAATAGGAACCGGCTCCTAACTGTGTGTGTCAGTGGTGGCTGTGAGTTAAAAATATTGGGGAGGATGGGAGAGATAAATTTTTTTTATAAAGAAGTACAGACACACAGTGTGGTTATGAAGACAGCAGACAGACACTACAGTTAAAGACAACAGGCACTAGTAATAAATACCTTGGAGTAACTCTTGACACACACGCCTCACTTACAAACATCACAAGCTTAGTCAAGAAGGCAAATCAAAAACTATTGGGCCTGATCTCTGCAAACGACGAGAGGGCCTACCTGGAAGAGGTCAAGGTCCTGGCGGGATGGTGCCAGGAAAACAGCCTCTCCCTGAACGTCAGCAAAACAAAGGAGATGATTGTGGACTTCAGGAGGTCGGGGGTCAAGGACTACAGCCCCCTCAGCATCGACGGGGCACCGGTTGAGAGAGTGAACAGCTTTAAGTACCTCGGAGCCTACATATCCGAGGACTTGACATGGACCACACACATTGACAGTGTTGTGAAGAAGGCACGACAACGCCTCTACTTCCTCAGGTGCCTAAGGAAGTTCCAAGTCAGTCAGAAGATCCTTAAGAACTTCTACTCATGTACAATAGAGAGCATCCTGACTGGCAACATCACCTCCTGGTTTGGGAATAGCACTGCACAAGACCGAAGCAGACTACAAAGAGTGACACGTTCAGCCGAACGCACAATTGGAGGGGGGCTCCCCACCCTCCAGAACATTTACAACAAGCGGTGCAGGGGCAAGGCTAAGAGAATCATTAAGGACTCCAGTCACCCGAACAACTGCCTCTTTGAACTGCTGCGGTCAGGCAAGCGATACCGGAGTCTCAAGGCGAGCACAGAAAGACTCAGAAGAAGCTTCTATCCCCAGGCCATCAGGCTGCTCAACGAACAATGAACACTACACAACAACCATCAAACGCACATAGCACACACATCCACATGCACACACTCACTTTAAACAAACACACTGTAGCACCCACTCCCCACACTTTATAGCACACACTCACTTTAAACAAACACACTGTAGCACCCACTCCCCACACTTTATATTTATTGATAAAGGATTGCACTACAACTCGTACACCTTACTGTAAATTGTACCTAAATTGTACCTCATCCCATTTCTGCTTTGCACTATATAGTATTGTATATTAGTACACTGCATAGTATTGTATATTATATGGTAACTCAGTTACGTCTATTCTGCATCGAACATTGTACATATGTCTATACTGAACACTGTGACCTCATTTTCTACTTCTAATTTACATGCTATACTATGTTATTTGATACTTATCTTGTCTAGCACAGTCTCTGGAGCGTAACAGTAAGAAGCATTTTGTATAAAAGTATTCTGTACTTCTGTATGACAACTATTAAAGAAACTTGAAACTTGAAACTTGAAACTATTTGTTTACAGCCAGATCAGACCATTTCTCACCCTCACTGTTTCAAACACATATCTACATGCAATTTTTCTTTCACCAATATCTTACTGTCTCCCAATCTGGTCCCTCACAACAAAGGAAATTATAGAAGAACCCATAGCAAGCAAGACTGTACAATAGAGCTTATAAAATTCACACACACACACACACACACACACCTAGACACACACACACACACACACACACACACACACACACACACACACACACACACACACACACACACACACACACACACACACACACACACACACACACACACACACACACACACACACACACACGCAAGGCCACAGCGGACCCACAGAAAGGCAGAAACCAACGCATGCAGTAAAATACAATTCGAATAAAGATCTTAAAATATGAATTATTATATTAGGCAAATTAATCTCTTCTTTTCTCGATGTCAGTCTCTTTCAAGTCAAGTTGCACACAGTCAGTCTCAGAGTGGTGATGATGACATGAGAAAAATCTAGAACATTAGCTATTGACGCCTGGCGCCATTCTCTGATTGGGTGTCAAGTTTGTCAACACAATGTAACATGGCGTGAAAGCCAATCAATCAAGTGCGCTAAGCCTCACTACCCGCCTTTTTGAAACTCAAATAGCCTATTTTAATTGGATTATTAGATTCTAATGCCTGGCCCGTGCAGCTAAAATGCAGTGAATGATTGACAGCTGGCCATCAATGTGTTATGGGATCAGGGTCAGAGAGCTGTCACTTGGACATTTTTGAAGAAAAAAAATTCACTGGCATTGTTTTTTTTCACAGAGGAAAACATTTCTAAAAAAAAAAATCTGTATATTACTAGTGAAGCACTGCCTCACTAGTAGTCATGCAATAACCTCCACTGCCCCAAATGCAGTTTGTTTATACCAGTCAGTCTGCAAAAAAGCTGGGAGTTACCATGGCTAGATACTGTAGTTAGCCATGGACTCAAGTTTACTCAGTTTGACATAGCCGCTTACATACATACTGGTGCACCCATACTGTCTGGGTCGCGCACCGGCATTATATAGTCCAGTGGAGGCTGCTGACCAAATTTTTAGGTGAAGCACAAATTATTATATTATATATTAAATTATATTTTTTAAACATCCCCAACGCTGCAACACCCCCATTCCTCCCAGGTGTCAGGCTCCTCATTCGCTTCCATTCATTTTGGGGACCATGTTTAAATATCATCCTTCTGAAGTATAAACAAACTATACTGCTGTGACGATTTCAATAAAACAGACCATTCTGAGTCAATGGTATGCAGTGGCGTTGTGCAAAATGTCGGGCCCCCCCCGCAGGGCAGACCACTCCCCTAAATCAAACCAAGCAGACCATGTACAGTATACAGTAGTGTTGTCACGATACTGGAATTTCGACTTCGATACGATACCTTGAAAAGTATCGATACTTCGATACCATTTCGATATAAAAAAAAAAAAAAAAAAATATTATATATATATATATATATATATATATTTTTTTTTTTTTTTTTTAAACAAATTTAGCTTTTGTTGCTGGTTGATTCTCCTCAGCTTCTCTCTGGTACTATAAGATAAGATAAATATAACACTTTTAAAACCCTTTGTTTATCTTTAGATCACACATTTAAAAAGAACTGTTCATCTCACTTCAATCATTTTTATTGCAGATGCAGAAGTTAGAACATAGTATTTTCTCAAGCAGACAGATGTAAACACTCACTGTAATCTGTGTTGCATGTACCTGACAAACTGAACTGTTTGTATTACAGTTGGTAACAGTTTTGATAAAGATAACAGGGCGAGGGCTATATGTGTAACATATATAACTTCACAACAGCAAAATTACTAGTACTAGTAGTAGTAAACAATAATTAAAACTTTTTTTTGCATTAGTGAAAACAATAAGGACACATTCAAAAGGCAGGGTAAGAAAAAAGTGCAATCTTATGCATTTTCAAGTCAAGTTCTTCTTAGGTAGTGCATTACCTTCTCATACCATTACACCTACTAATACCACCTTCTCATACCTTCTCATACAACCTTCTAATACCTTCTCATACCACCTTCTCATACCACCTACTAATACCTTCTCATACCACCTTCTAATACCTTCTCATTACACCTACTAATACCTTCTCATACCACCTTCTAATACCTTCTCATACCACCTTCTAATACCTTCTAATACCTTCTCATTACACCTACTAATACCTTCTCATACCACCTTCTCATACCTTCTCATACCACCTACTAATACCTTCTCATACCACCTTCTAATACCTTCTCATACCACCTTCTCATACCTTCTCATACCACCTACACCTACTAATACCATTACCTTCTCATACCAACTTCTAATACCTTCATACCACCTACTAATACCTTCTCATACCACCTTCTAATACCTTCTCATACCACCTTCTCATACCTTCTGTGTTCTGAGCCCCCTCCTCTACTCCCTGTACACACATGACTGCGTAGCACAGCGGAACAACAACACCATCATCAAATTTGCTGATGACACAGTAGTGGTGGGCCTGATCTCTGCCAACGACGAAAGGGCCTACCTGGAAGAGGTAGAGAACCTGTCACAGTGGTGTCAGGAGAACTGCCTCTCCCTGAACGTCAGCAAAACAAAAGAGATGATTGTGGACTTCAGGAGGTCGGGGGTCAAGGACTACAGCCCCCTCAGCATCGACGGGGCACCAGTTGAGAGAGTGAACAGTTTCAAGTACCTCGGAGCCCACATATCCGAGGACTTGTCATGGACCACACACATTGACAGTGTTGTGAAGAAGGCACGACAACGCCTCTACTTCCTCAGGCGCCTAAGGAAGTTCCAAGTCAGCCAGAAGATCCTTAGGAACTTCTACTCATGTACAATAGAGAGCATCCTGACCGGCAACATCACCTCCTGGTTTGGGAATAGCACTGCACAAGACCGTAGCAGACTACAAAGAGTGACACGTTCAGCCGAACGCACAATTAGAGGGGGGCTTCCCACCCTCCAGAACATTTACAACAAGCGGTGCAAGGGGAAGGCTAAGAGAATTATTAAGGACTCGAGCCACCCGAACAACTGCCTCTTTGAACTGCTGCCGTCAGGCAAGCGATACCGGAGTCTTATGGCGAGCACAGAAAGACTCAGAAGGAGCTTCTATCCCCAGGCCATCAGGCTGCTAAACGAACAATAATCGCTAAACGAACAATAATCACTATGCAACAACCATCAAATGCACACAGCACACACACCCACACGCACACACACACTCACTCAAACAAACAACACACTGCAGCACCCACTCTCCACACTTAGATCACACAAACACACTTACACTTTATATTTATTGATAAAGGATTTGCACTACAACTCGTACACCTACTGTGAATTGTACCTAAACTGCACCTCGTCCATTTATGCCTTGCGCTATATAGTATTGTATATTAGTACACTGCACAGTATTGTATATTGTATGGTAACTACGTCTACGAACATTGTACATATGTCTAAACTGAACACTGTGACCTCTTTTTTTTTTCTTCTAATTTTTACTATGTTTTTATTTCATACTTATCTTGTCATGCACAGTCTCTGGAGCGCAACAGTAAGAAGCATTTTGTACAAAAGTATTCTGTACTTCTGTATGACAACTATTAAAGAAACTTGAAACTTGAAACTTGAAACTTCTACATTACCTAGTGATACACATAAAGCATAAGAGCCGTGGAAGGCTCGCCGTCGTCGGGTAGAGTAATCCAATATACAGGTCCAGTCGCTCTTGACCCGGAGCTCCTCGGATGCAATCACCACTAGGGGTCTGACCAGCCTGGATAAGCGTCCAGATAACGTCAGGAACGATGGGGGTACTGATAACTGTAGGACTCGAACCGAACGATGCACAATACCTACTTAGTACTTATACCTTATCATACCTTATATAAAGGCCTCAAGTAAAAAAAAAAACTGCAATCTTATGCATTTTCAAGTAGCAGCCAGCAACTAGCAAATGAAACAATATTCTTCTTGAGGTAGGGCATTTAGACAGCAGAATGACTAAAACAATAATTCAAACTTTTTTGCATTAAGCACACATTCAAAAGGCACTAAAGTGCAAGTACAAAAAAAAAGTGCATTTTCAAGTTAAATTCTTTTTAAATAGGTAGTGCACTTATTCAACGGCCTCAGACTAATCACACATAAGGTGGTGCAAGTAGTGTAATAATGTACTAGCCTAAAGTTTCTTTACAACTTTCAGATTTTTTGCTAGGAACACCAGCATGTCAATGTGCTCCTCTGTAAGCCGTGCCCTTCTTGGACTGCAAATGAGCCCTGACGTACTAAATACACGTTCTGAAGCTGAGCTTGAAGCAGAGATGCACAAATACTTTTTCGCCAGCTGGGCAAGGTGAGGTAAAGTTCTCTCATGTGTCCTCCACCATGCGAGTGGGTCGTCTCCTGCGCTGAGTTCAGGCATCTTTTCATATATTGTGAACTCGTTTTTTAGTTCAGCCTCTGCGTCCTCTGCATCCTCGCCACCACCATGTTGACCCTTCTTTTCCCCCTGTATGCTGGTTAACAGTCCCTTCAGATCCGTTCTACTTTTCTTCGCTGGTACGCCTGGTAGTGGTAGTGGTTGCATGGCAGTGGCACATGGAGGAGGAGGAGCGGGTGTTTGTCTTCCTGTTTCAGTGCGAGTGTCCATCAGATTTCGTTTGACCTCGTCTCTTAACATAACAAAACTGTCCTTGAACCTTGGGTCGAGAAACGTGGCTGTGTTCAACACCAGCTGCAGAGCCCCGTCGACGTCGTTATATCGTTCGTTGAGATCTGTACCAATATTTTCTTTAAGTTCACATTTGAGGAGGCTGTCATTTTCCTCAATGGTCAAAGTTGAAGATAACTTCCAAATTAGGGGCAGGACAGAGGAGAGTGTGGTGTGCTTTTCACCACTAAGGGCATCAGTGAAAGAGCTGACAGGGCTCAATATATCTTTTACAGTCTCAAGAATTGTAATGTCTGAATCTTTAGGCATGAGGTGCCATTTCTTCCGATCGTCGGCTAGAACTGAACAGACCGCTTGCTGCTGTTCCAGAAATCTCGCCACCATTTGATACGCTGAGTCCCAGCGTGTCGGCTCATCATGGATCAGTTTGTGTTCAGGCAGTTGCAACTCTTTTTGCTTCTGCTTCAGCTGTCGGGACATCTTTGGTGACCTGCTGAAGGCAGACACTGTCTTTCTCAGCCTCGACAGTGCTGCAGACACACGGCCTATATCCAGACCCTTGCTAATGGCTAGGTGAAGGTTGTGCCCAAAGCAGGGGACCCATGTGAAGTCCTGCTTAAATGCTTTCTTGTTATTTGAGGCATTATCAGTGGTGATGCCAGCCATATTTGACATGTCCAGCTTCCATGTTTCATGTACCATCTCCTCCAACGCCTCTCTCAAACTGTCCCCCGTGTGCTCTGAGTGCAGCCCAACACAGCCCAAACACCAGCTCTGCATGTCCCAGGATTCTGTAATAAACTGCAGAGTTACTGCCATGAATGTGGACGTGGCCCTGCTGGTCCACAAGTCAGTGGTGCATGAAAATAAGGGTTTCCCCCTAAGGCTCTCCATGATTTTGTCTTTTGTTTCATTATATAGGGCAGGGATTTCAGTTGACATGAAGTGGTTCCGTGAAGGAAGGGAATACTTGTTATTTAACTGTCCAAGCAGTTGTCTGAACCCATGTTTCTCAACAGTATAGACAGGGACCTGATCCATGCATATGTACTCTGCTACAGCCCTGTTAAGTTTCTTGGCTTCCTTTGAGTTTGCATGATACTTCCTTTGTTGTTCAAGTAATGCTGGTAGGGTAGGCTGCTGTGCTGTTGCTGGTCGATTCTCCTCAGCTTCTCTCTGGTACTATAAGAAAAGAGAAATATAAGACTTTTAAAACCCGTTGTTTCTCTCTAAAGAAAGAAATACATAGCAAACATGACTTAGTTATGCAATAGTGCTGCTGATTTTTATTTGGTTAAAATATTTTAGTTAATAAGACTAAAATATATGACTACAACAATTTTCATTAGAGAGAGAGATTTCTCCGGGGCTGGTAACGTTAACCTCAGAGAGAGAGAGAGAGAGAGAGAGAGAGAGAGAGAGAGAGAGAGAGAGAGAGAGAGAGAGAGAGAGAGAGAGAGAGAGATAGAGAGAGAGAGAGAGAGAGAGAGAGAGAGAGAGAGAGAGAGATTTCTCCGGGGCTGGTAACGTTAACCAACCTCGTGTCGAGTGTAGTATTGTATGACCTCGACATAACGTTTAAACGTAATTTTACTCCGTTTCCATGCGGTAGCCGGCTAGCTAGCATAAGCTAACAGAGGAACGACTAGCAGTAGCTATCTAACGTTAGCTAATAGCTGTAACGTACAACGAATCAGCTGTTGATATGATGCGCCATCAGTAGACAACGTATCTTGTATTAAACTAGAGTTAGTGGTTTAATGCTTCAATCACAAACCTCTTTCATTTCTTTGTGGAGATCCGCGTGCCGGTCCTTCAGGTGTTTTGCCATATTTGAGGTGTTGGCACCTTTCGTTGGCACTGCCCTGTAACACCGCTTGCAAATGGGCATTGTGACATCTTTAACTTTCCCTTCTGTGTTTACTTCAAAACCGAAGTACTTCCAAACAGCACTTCTGCTGTTTTCTTTATCTTTAAGTTGTGGAGGCGCTGCATCTGCCATCTTAGTTCACTCAGCTAAAATGTTTACTGAAGAGTGAAGACGCCGACGGCTCGCTCTGTGAGGGGGAGGGCTGGAGGGGGAAGCGTGCTCTGAACAGCTGGAGGGGCAAGCGTGCTCTGAACAGCGTGTCAACAAACTTCCGGTAGAACACTGCCAGCGGGTACCGATACTACAGAAAGTATCGGTATTTCGGGAAATGAGTATCGTAACTGTTTTAAATATTCAGTATCGATATTTATCGATACTTCGATATTTTTGACAACACTAGTATACAGTGGCTCGGCGGCCCGATCAAACCAAGCAGACCATGTACAGTATACAGTGGCTCGGCGGCCCGATCAAACCAAGCAGACCATGTACAGTATACAGTGGCTCGGCGGCCCCTGATCAAACCAAGCAGACCATGTATAGTATGGCTCGGGCCCATCAATAAATAACACAGTATGCTATGACTGGCCCCTGTACTGTAAATGTCCTAACACAACCCCCTCAATGTACAGTAAATGACCAAGTATGGTTTTGTCAATATTCCAATGTACAGTTTTGTTTGTACAGTTGTACAGTGTATGTCCCCCACCCCCACCTCCAATGTACAGTCCCCCCCCCCCCCTACCCAACCTCCTCCAATGTACAGTTTCTACGTCAAATGTATATACTCCCTTTTCTGGACTATTTTTATATCACAAACAGTACTGTATTTGCAAGTCTGGTACATGTCATAAATGTATAGATGTAGCAGTACTGTCTATCGGTATGTCATGTTATGATGAATTGAAAATGGGGGACCCTGGTGTAAACAAGACGAAAGTCTTTCTCTGGTCTGCATCCCCTTAACAATTGTATGTATTGAGCTGTACTGTACTGTACCCATTCTGCAATCTGTTAATAAAGTTTTACAATTCAATTCAATTCAATTCACGGCAGAATGTGTAGACAATAGACAGACAGTGAAAACAAAGTTCTCCTCCAAGTCCTGTGGGTATTGTCTCCTCAACGTTTCTGCAGCTGAGCGAATTGCAGTTCTGCTCAATGAATGAATCCGAGAGGAATCCGAATTTCCCCTCTAACTAGTGCTATATGCTTCATTGCGTCATAATAAAGTTTTCAATCAATCAATCAAACAATGCCATTTGTTTAGACATTCACAAGACTTGCATAACGTTACAACTGCACGGCGGCAGTTTAAACAACAACATTATTATTGTCCCTTACCTTAGATGCGCCGCGCCTGCTGCATGCATCCCACAACGTCATCTTTTCCATTCATTCATTCCAGATAGGGCCATGGAGAGGCATTGTTGTTATTGATATCATCTTCATCAATGCCATCAGCCCTGTTTAGACATTCACAAGACTTGCATAACGTTACAACATAACGTTAGCAAGCAAACTAGTCGACAATATCTCCTTCCTCCATTGCAACGCTATCTACAGTACTAGAGAATTCAAAGTGCCCACGAGGCGATGACGTTGTTGTTGTTGTTGTCACGTTTATCTTTTATCGCAGGTGTATATATATATCATCAAACGATGCACAATAAGTTCATGAACAATAACAAAACACTCCACCCTGGGCCTGATAGCTGCGGTGGTAGCCCTTTAGCTACGTTAGCTCCAACAAGTTATCTTCTTAAACTGAGATAAAAATTATTTTGTAAACAAGCTCGCTGCAGAGCCGCAGTATGGCACAAGAGAAACCATTATCTGATTGGGCCACAAGGCTGTCAATCATGCTAGCTGCAGAGCCGCAGAGCAGCAAAAGAGAAACCATTAGCTGGTTGGATAACAAGGCTGTCAATCATTCAATCCACCATTCAATGGCAAGAGTTTAACTGCACAGACCGTGCTTAGATGACGTTAATAGCCTATTTTGATTGGCTATTATTTATTTAACCCTGGTCAACCTGTGCAGATATTCTGCACGAATAATTACTGCAGTGCAGGCCTGCTCAAAGCGCTCAATTTTGGCAATTTTTTAAGAAAAGAAAATATTCACTGGCATTTTTTTTAGAGGAAAACATTTATAATAAAAAAAAATAATAATAATAATAATAAAATATATATTATATATATATAGGTATATGTAAATTAATAATAATTATGAATTATGAGTGAATTTGTATTTCATGTGTTGTCATAGAGAAACCTCCACTGATATAGTCCCTACTGCATATCACTGTGCTGATAACAGCTGGTGTGCTGTTATCTGAGAATAATACTCATTGCACTGGGGTAATTAGCTAACGTTAGCCCTTGGCCAAGTTTGGTTTGCATGGAAAGTAACGTTAGCTACATAACGTTAGCTAACAAGCCATAAAAAGGAAACAGTTTAATGTGACTGATCTAGTGAGCTAGAATCAGAATATTCTACCCATAAATAGCTAATGTCAAATATAAATAACTTGACGGTCATACCAAACCATTCATTTTGACAGGAGCTAACTAACAACGCTAGTTAGCCAGCTAGCACCGGTGATTGATTTCACTCACCCAGTGATGTCGTTCTTTGACTTGCCATGTCTGTCAATGGACCTGGACAGATTGGTCAGATCCGAATATCCAGTGGTGGTCCAGGGATTGTTTAGGACACTTCCTGCTTTGTCAAACAACAGACATCTCCAGAAAAATAATTGTCCTCTGTTAGCCGAACCAATTAGCCAATCTGAATATCCAGTGGTGGTCCAGGGATTGTTTAGTCCCGCGGCCGCTTTGTCAAACATCAAACATCTATTTCTGAATTACGCAACATTTTGGGATGTTCAGAAGAATCGTGAGCTCCTTAACCTGTTAAGCCCTAGCCATATTTTCAGAAGATTTGCCTAAAAGTACATACCTAAGTAGATTGAAGAGTACTCCACTTCTACAAGGTCCATTTGCATGTTCTTGGACATCTATGGACCTCAGGGAATGTATCCCCAGTGAGTAGGGATGTCCCGATCCGATCACGTGATCGGGGATCGGGGCCGATCACATGATTTTCAGAAGAGTTCAATCTGGATTTAGTACCACCAGGCACCCGTAACAGGGCAGCAAAGTCTGTGAATGAAATCTACTGTAAGCACAGTTACTTTTTTATAATGTAAATAGCTCCGACATTTTTCATCAGATTGGGACATGTTTCTTTTCTAGACGTTCACAGAAAGGTAAAGAAACAAACTACGTTCTATTTTATGGCAATAACGTTCAGGTTTGTTCGACCCATGAGACATAATCAAGAAAATAACGTTCAAAAATTATTTCATGCCAGACGGCTCCAAGTTTGACTGGGGCTGGCGTGAGCTGGGTAGTGTAGTTTTAGGAAATTCGAAAGCATATTGAAAGCGCTGGGTCTCCTCTTTCATAGGACTACATATCAGCCAGTTTCCGATGGAATGCACAGAGAATTCTATGAACTCATATTTCGCTAATACGTTTAACACACTAACTAACACACATTGGTAAACAAACGTAGTGCTGAAAATGTACACTTTGACTGCTGTTTTGATAGGGTTAGGGTCTTTACTCTTGGCTACATTTGAAAAAGAAATTCAACATTAATTAATGCAGACTGTATTGACCTATTTATGACGTGATATACATTTTGTAGTGGTACCGGACCGCTCTGGCTTAACTCTTTGACTGCCATGCTGTTTTTCCATCTTTACTCCCTGGCGCCAGCGTTTTTTTTTTTTTTTTTTACCATTTTCACGATGTTTGCAGACCCATCATATATTCTATATTATAGCTATGGAGACAATAGTATGGCTCATTTGACAGGCAATATTTATACTCCAACAGGGAAGAGAACGGTTATTTCTACATACCTTCGTTCCTGCGCCATCCCAGGCTAAAACCTGTCCCGTTTCAAAATAATCCAGTCTCGTTTTCTGGAACGCAAGACATGACGTGTGTTTTCGTGCGGGTTGCTCGCCTGACAACTATATTATTTCCAGGTCAAAGGTGAACACGACCATATATAGAATGTTTCTATTCACAAAGCCACCAAAAGGGGGGGGGGGCCTCGTGGGACTTGTTTTCCGACGCTGGGATCATTACAAAGGCATGTTTTATGATGGGGTTCGGTAAAATAGACGTTACCTTTGTCAGCAGGTCCACCAAAACCCTGTCCATGATTTATGATTTAACAGAAGTGCTGAGTCCAATGTAGTCTGGTGAAAACGCACGTTATCATCCATAAGTGTGATAATTTTGTCCTCTTCATAATAATCTCCAAAAGTTCGCGATCGCCATTGGTACCTCTCTACCACTGCTCGAGTGCTCTCAACTCCGGCGTGTGACACTAAACTAGCCCAGTTTGGGATTCGTTCGTCATTTAAATTCCAATTCCCTCAGAGATTCAGGGATAACACACCAAGGTCCGCCTGACTGTTTAGTATAATAATAAATAAAAAAAAAAAAATTATACTCTAAAAGTATACTCGTTTTGGCGTTCAATGAGTTAAGGGGTTAACAACCCGACCTAGACAGTGGTGGGTCACATATATTGTATATAATCAGAATATATTCTTCCACATAACTCTGGTGTTATAAGAGCACTGACAAAGCAAGTGTTCTACCGCTGAGCTGTACAGTACCATGACAAAACCACAAGAATATTTGCAAGCTAATAGAATACCATCAAAAACATTGCATTGTATTCTTTGGCGCATATGCAGATGTTTTTTGTATTTTATTTTTTTATTATTTTTTAAACAAACACATAAACAAACATGACAACACACGATTAGATATACAAGCATTGTTAACAGTGCACATCAAATTAAATCACCGTTTAGATAAATGCTGCTAATACCTGCTATCTATTCCCCTACACAATTATGCTCTTGCTCGCACCCCCCACCCTGGACCCCCCAATGGATAATCCATCCATTATCATTCGCTCCTAACCAGACACTACCATTATATGCTAGCTTTTATTCTCTCCACCACTTCTAACCACATTGTCAATTTGGAATCATTGAGACCCCAAATTCTTGCTGTAGATATTTCTAGATAAATCACATCGAGATATGTAAGAATTCAGACCTTTCGGCAAATTTTTTCCGGTTGAATCCATCGTGATGCTATCAGTTTTTTAGCCACTGTAATACCAGATAAAACCAATCTCTTTAGCTGTATAGGTACTGCATACTCAAAAACATCATTCAGCAGTAATACAGAGGGGTGTACAGGTATATTCAGAATTAAGAGATTTGATAATTGCTGGGTCACTTCTTTCCAGAATATCTTAACTGGTGGGCAGTCCCAGTACATGTGCATAAATGTCCCCTCGTCCCCATTTGTACATAAGGAGCATTTGGAGTCTTGTTTAAGACCCATTCTGTTCAGTCTTATAGGAGTCAAGTATGTCCTATGAATATAGTTAAGATTGATTTGTTGATGGTCCGGGTTCCTTGATGCAAGTCGAACATTTGCCCAGGCTTCTTGCCAATCAAAATCTTTTTCCAGGTCTGGTATATCCCTCCTCCAAATAGAGTCTAGGTGGAGGGTTTCATACGAGGCCGTTAGTAATTGATGATAAAAATCTGATACAAAACCTCTCGATGTCTCTCTTTCATAGAAACATTTGTGATATCTGTGGTGTGCAATTGGTATCCTTAATGGAACACTGTGAGCCTTCAAACATAACAATAATTGTGTGTAAAAATAATATGTGGAACCGGTGAGATTTTTTTTTCCCTATTTCATCATAACAAATACCCTGTTTGTTGAAGACATCTCCTAATGTATGTATGTCTTGCTTTTCCCATATAGGGAATCTTATAGGTCGTTTTCCAATCAGGAGTGCATTGTTATTGAATAAGGGAGTATGATTATGCCATTTATGTGGGTTCGAATATTTGTTTTGTGTTTCACGCCATATCCGGATCGCATGAGTAATTATGGGGCCAAATTTCAGTTCGCATTGCTTAATTGATACTTTGGTGTATACTATGTCCTGCAGTCTCTGTGGTGCTACTATATTTACTTCTAAATTTCTCCAGGATACTGATGCTTGGGGTTCAAACCAGGTTGTCAGTGGTCTTAAAGTGTACGCCTTAAAATAGTGGAAACAATTTGGAAATGCCATCCCTCCGTCGGCTTTGTTTCTCTGTGCGGTGGATTTTTTTTATACGTGGTGGTTTGTTATTCCAAATAAATGTATATGCGGAAGAGTGTAATTTTTTCCAGTAACCATGCATATGCAGATGTTATGTGCTGCGCACATGGTGCATGTTGCACTACCATGCATCTGCTGCGTGAATCATTTCATCCCCTGTAGTGCGTGTCTGTGTGTATGCACGTGCGTGTCTGTGTGTGTACGTGCACATGTCTGTGTGAGTGTGTGTGTGAGTGACAAGAGAATACATTATATTACCGATCAGGATGAAAGTCAACAGACTATGAACAAAGCAATTAAGAAATCCTCTAATGAAGAAGAGAACCATTACATAAATTATATAAACAACTAATGTATTTCCCATCTTCCAGCAGGGTGTGATTTTCCAGGGAGGAGGTTTCCTTACCTCTGCGTTTCACGTCCCTGTTCGTCTCATCACATCGCTGCATCTTGGTTTTCGTAGATCTGTTATAAACACATTTCAATATGTTGATGGCTGATTCACTTCCATGTTTTTTCAAGACACAAAAAAAACGACGGCGGTGAAAAACAATGTGAGTCAGGTTTTTTATTTTAGTTCTTGAAATGGCATTTTTATAGGAAGGTTTTAACACTGAAGTGAACGGGCACTTCCACATCCATACCTCACATTGTGTCAAGCTTGACCAATGGGAAATAGGGGGGGGGGGGGGGGGGGGACCATTGCATCATGTTTTCAGAAAGCAGAACGAAACACAGAAAAAGCCCAGAACTGTTGAGAATGAGAGTTTGTAGAAAATCACACAAATGCAAAGTATGGCCACTAGCACTAGCGGACGGGCCATCGGGAGCACTGGGAGTTTTCCTCTTAAATTAAATTGTTCCTGTTAATTAATAATTAACATAAGTAGCATGGTAATAATGCATAGGTTATTGATCAATGAATGTAGTAACGAATGTAGAGTTCTTCACTAGCAGGGAGAGGGTTGTCCACAGAGTATTCACAGGAAATGATAGTTTTATTACACAGGCTATTGTTTGGCCATAGCCCACGCTATACAGTTACTGTACACATAGAGTTAGCTACGCTACGCTGCCGGTTAGCTACACTTAGCTACCGAATATGCTGCTATGCTAACAGTTAGCTCTATAATATGATACTGGTTAGCTACACTTAGCTACCAGGTACGCCGTTAGGCTAACAGCTAGCTAAGTTACTCGTACTCCATTGGTTACCGGCTGCTCTCCTCTCTGTCAGGCACCAAGAGACGACAACCACCAAGACTCCGTTGGTTACAGGTTGCTCCACTCTCTTGTTCACAGTCCGACACTGAGAGACGCCATTACCACACAGAGATGGCTTGCTTCCCATACACCAAGAGAGCTCACTCTCAGGTGTACCACCCTCTTATACCCTCAGTGTTATGGTTTGTAACCGACCCCAATCGCACAACACAAGACAGGTATGAGAGTAAGCCAAAACAGGGCATTTATTCATTACATAACAAAAGGCGGCACTGTCCCTTTAAGGGAGAACACAAAAACACTGGAGTCAAAGAATATAGGGAAAATGCGGCACTGTGCCTTTAAGAGGCGAACAGGCTAAAGGCTAAGGACAGGGCCAGGGCAAAATGTCAGGGCAGGACCAGGGGCACTGGAGAGGGGGAACAGGGACAGAGGCCCGGAGAGGCGGGCTGGAGACAGGGACAGAGAACAGGGTTAAGGCCTTGGACAGGGCGAGGGCCAGAGCTGCTTACAGGGATGGCAGGGTTCCGACGGCGGAAGCCTGGCACGGAGATCCTCCTCGGAAGCTGCCGACGGGCAGCGCAGAACACCGGGGTCCCAGAGGACCGGGGCGGAGAGACGCATCCTCCCGTGGAACTAGGAAGCGATGCGCGCCGGCTTGACGTCTGGAGTGGGAGCGCGCCGGCTTGACGTCTGGAGTGGGAGCGCGCCGGCTTGACGTCTGGAGTGGGAACACCACTCCAGGCCTGGCACGGAGATCCCCCCTCGGATGCTGCAGACGGGCAGCGCGAATCACCGGGGTCCCAGGGGACCGGGGCGAAGAGACGCATCCTCCCGTGGAATAGGAAGCGATGCGCGCCGGCTTGACGTCTGGAGTGGGAACACTGGAAAACCTCCCGTAGAGGATTAGAGAGCGCAGACGGTGTCCCACTCCAGGCAAACGGCGACAGGTGGTGATGGCTGGCACGTCGTCTCACGCCGGAGACGCGGCAGGTGATGGTAACGTCCCGGACTCCATGAACACTGAACACAGATAAAGATACAGAGTCCAGAACACCGAACCAGCATACAGAACGACCCGACCAGGACTGGAGGGGAGGTCCAGGTATTTAAAGCCCTCTGGGGCGCTAATCATAAACTAATGACAGCTGTGAAAGGTAGTCCAAGGGTGGGGGCTGTTGAAGAGCAGAGGAGAGTAAAACATCGCAAGGGTGGGGGCTGTTGAGGAGAGTAGACAGGGAAAGTCCAAAGGTGGGGGCTGGTGAGGTGAGGAGACAGGGAATTAAAGGTCCAGGGAACAGGCGAAACCTCACAGTACCCCCCCCTCCACGGGAGCCACCGGGCGACCCAAAAACCAGACAGCGGGGCAGGGGACATGACAAAGCAACAAACAAAAAAAAAACTGGGCCATGCTAGCAGGGGAAGCTACACCTAAAGTGGGGCTAGCAGAGGGACAGGGTAGCTGCCAGGGCACTGCTAGCTACAGGGACTATGCTAGCTGTACTGCTACATTAACATAGAGGCTGCGCTAGCTGCCGGAGCTGGGCTAGCAGACAGGGCTGGACTAGCAAAGGAGAACAAGCTAGCTGGATGGACAGTCCTAGCTGTGGGGAACTGACCTTGCTAGCTGAAGGGGCAGTCCTAGCAGTGGGGAGACTGACCTTGCTAGCTGAAGGGGCAGTCCCAGCAGCGGGGAGACTGACCTTGCTAGCTGAAGGGGCAGTCCTAGCAGCGGGGAGACTGACCTTGCTAGCTGACGGGGCAGTCCTAGCAGTGGGGAAACTGACCTTGCTAGCTGAAGGGGCAGTCCTAGCAGTGGGGAAACTAAACAGGGAAGCTAACAGGGGAACTAAAAAGGGCAAACTCACATACACTGTCTGTGCTGGCTGGGGTCCAGTCCGGGTCGGGTCGTACTGTTATGGTTTGTAACCGACCCCAATCGCACAACACAAGACAGGTATGAGAGTAAGCCAAAACAGGGCATTTATTGATTACATAACAAAAGGCGGCACTGTCCCTTTAAGGGAGAACACAAAAACACTGGAGTCAAAGAATATAGGGAAAATGCGGCACTGTGCCTTTAAGAGGCGAACAGGCTAAGGGGCTAAGGCTAAAGGACAGGGCCAGGGCAAAATGTCAGGGCAGGACCAGGGGCACTGGAGAGGGGGAACAGGGACAGAGGCCCGGAGAGGCGGGCTGGAGACAGGGACAGAGAACAGGGTTAAGGCCTTGGACAGGGCGAGGGCCAGAGCTGCTTACAGGGATGGCAGGGTTCCGACGGCGGAAGCCTGGCACGGAGATCCTCCTCGGAAGCTGCCGACGGGCAGCGCAGAACACCGGGGTCCCAGAGGACCGGGGCAAAGAGACGCATCCTCCCGTGGAACTAGGAAGCGATGCGCGCCGGCTTGACGTCTGGAGTGGGAGCGCGCCGGCTTGACGTCTGGAGGGGGAGCGCGCCGGCTTGACGTCTGGAGTGGGAACACCACTCCAGGCCTGGCACGGAGATCCCCCCTTGGATGCTGCAGACGGGCAGCGCGAATCACCGGGGTCCCAGGGGACCGGGGCGAAGAGACGCATCCTCCCGTGGTATAGGAAGCGATGCGCGCCGGCTTGGCGTCTGGAGTGGGAACACTGGAAAACCTCCCGTAGAGGATTAGAGAGCGCAGACGGTGTCCCACTCCAGGCAAACGGCGACAGGTGGTGATGGCTGGCACGTCGTCTCACGCCGGAGACGCGGCAGGTGATGGTAACGTCCCGGACTCCATGAACACTGAACACAGATAAAGATACAGAGTCCAGAACACCGAACCAGCATACAGAACGACCCGACCAGGACTGGAGGGGAGGTCCAGGTATTTAAAGCCCTCTGGGGCGCTAATCATAAACTAATGACAGCTGTGAAAGGTAGTCCAAGGGTGGGGGCTGTTGAAGAGCAGAGGAGAGTAAAACATCGCAAGGGTGGGGGCTGTTGAGGAGAGTAGACAGGGAAAGTCCAAAGGTGGGGGCTGGTGAGGTGAGGAGACAGGGAATTAAAGGTCCAGGGAACAGGCGAAACCTCACAGTACCCCCCCCTCCACGGGAGCCACCGGGCGACCCAAAAACCAGACAGCGGGGCAGGGGACATGACAAAGCAACAAACAAAAAAAAAACTGGGCCATGCTAGCAGGGGAAGCTACACCTAAAGTGGGGCTAGCAGAGGGACAGGGTAGCTGCCAGGGCACTGCTAGCTACAGGGCCTATGCTAGCTGTACTGCTACATTAACATAGAGGCTGCGCTAGCTGCCGGAGCTAGGCTAGCAGACAGGGCTGAACTAGCAAAGGAGAACAAGCTAGCTGGAAGGACAGTCCTAGCTGTGGGGAACTGACCTTGCTAGCTGAAGGGGCAGTCCTAGCAGTGGGGAGACTGACCTTGCTAGCTGAAGGGGCAGTCCCAGCAGCGGGGAGACTGACCTTGCTAGCTGAAGGGGCAGTCCTAGCAGCGGGGAGACTGACCTTGCTAGCTGAAGGGGCAGTCCTAGCAGTGGGGAAACTGACCTTGCTATTTGAAGGGGCAGTCCTAGCAGTGGGGAAACTAAACAGGGAAGCTAACAGGGGAACTAAAAAGGGCAAACTCACATACACTGTCTGTGCTGGCTGGGGTCCAGTCCGGGTCGGGTCGTACTGTTATGGTTTGTAACCGACCCCAATCGCACAACACAAGACAGGTATGAGAGTAAGCCAAAACAGGGCATTTATTCATTACATAACAAAAGGCGGCACTGTCCCTTTAAGGGAGAACACAAAAACACTGGAGTCAAAGAATATAGGGAAAATGCGGCACTGTGCCTTTAAGAGGCGAACAGGCTAAGGGGCTAAGGCTAAAGGACAGGGCCAGGGCAAAATGTCAGGGCAGGACCAGGGGCACTGGAGAGGGGGAACAGGGACAGAGGCCCGGAGAGGCGGGCTGGAGACAGGGACAGAGAACAGGGTTAAGGCCTTGGACAGGGGCGAGGGCCAGAGCTGCTTACAGGGATGGCAGGGTTTCCGACGGCGGAAGCCTGGCACGGAGATCCTCCTCGGAAGCTGCCGACGGGCAGCGCAGAACACCGGGGTCCCAGAGGACCGGGGAGAAGAGACGCATCCTCCCGTGGAACTAGGAAGCGATGCGCGCCGGCTTGACGTCTGGAGTGGGAGCGCGCCGGCTTGACGTCTGGAGGGGGAGCGCGCCGGCTTGATGTCTGGAGTGGGAACACCACTCCAGGCCTGGCACGGAGATCCCCCCTCGGATGCTGCAGAGGGGCAGCGCGAATCACCGGGGTCCCAGGGGACCGGGGCGAAGAGACGCATCCTCCCGTGGAATAGGAAGTGATGCGCGCCGGCTTGACGTCTGGAGTGGGAACACTGGAAAACCTCCCGTAGAGGATTAGAGAGCGCAGACGGTGTCCCACTCCAGGCAAACGGCGACAGGTGGTGATGGCTGGCACGTCGTCTCACGCCGGAGACGCGGCAGGTGATGGTAACGTCCCGGACTCCATGAACACTGAACACAGATAAAGATACAGAGTCCAGAACACCGAACCAGCATACAGAACGACCCGACCAGGACTGGAGGGGAGGTCCAGGTATTTAAAGCCCTCTGGGGCGCTAATCATAAACTAATGACAGCTGTGAAAGGTAGTCCAAGGGTGGGGGCTGTTGAAGAGCAGAGGAGAGTAAAACATCGCAAGGGTGGGGGCTGTTGAGGAGAGTAGACAGGGAGAGTTCAAAGGTGGGGGCTGGTGAGGTGAGGAGACAGGGAATTAAAGGTCCAGGGAACAGGCGAAACCTCACACTCAGCCCTTGCCCCGCCCCCTCCCCTCCACTGCCAGCCCCGGTTTGGTAGAGTGCAGAGTGACATCCCGGCTGACCAATGACCCTGACCCTAGGGTCGCTACAGTATTGATAAATTAATTTATATTACAAATGATACACCAGTAGAAGTCATGTTATTTCCTCTTTGTCCTTGCTGTGTCGCCTGTCTGCAAAAAAAAATAGGATTGAGGCGGTATTTAGCCAGGTGACAGAAGTTCCTGCGCGATCGTCGCTCGAAAATCTGCTGCTGTGTGGGTTCTCTCATTCATAACAATGGAAGCGATACAATTCTGTCGGTCGTCTGGCTTAAAAAAACGGTCGCCTGGCAAAAATCGCCCACCGTGTGCTTTGGACTTGAGGCGGCCAGAGGGTGTAGAGCGGAGGGGTCTTGAGGGTGTAGTTAGAGACCATTGACCGGAGGTAGGCGGGAGCCGTATTTGTGCGGCGATGAGGAGCCAGTGCAGGTCCCTAAGAAGTGGGGTAACATGGGCTGACTTTGGTAGGTTGGAGATCAGATGGGTGGCGGCGTTCTGGATGAAACAGTAAACAATAAAAATAGACACCAAACCAGATACACCAGAACTACAACAAAGACACTGACATCAATGTATTGATAAAGTCCTAGGTATTCTGCCTGCATTTACCTCGTGGTGGTGGGGGCACCGGGACCGGGGGAGATGGGGCGGCCCGCAAGGGTGGCATTCTCATCGTTGTGCATGGCGATGTGAGTGGCGCACGGGCTGTTTTGTGTTTTTCCTTCGGTCATGGCGTGCTTTATCGGGGGGTGCGTCTTGGATCGGGATGTAGTAGGGATTGATGTGTGGCTGTTTTGGGGGGACTGACTGTTCCGGGGGGGTTCATATGCCTTCGAGCAACATTGTACTTTTGTACTTATTTTATGCCATTATTAAGTCTGCACGTTTACATTGCACTACTTTTATTGTCTTTTATACCTATTCTTATGTATGCATTGTTTTTTTATTCTGTCAATCTGTGTGCTGATTTTGTGCTGATGTTCATTTTATACTATATAGATAGTTATTAATATTTATTGTTATATTGTAGAAAAGTGTGGATTGAAATGTCTGTAAAGTCTCGACGACATTGAAAATGAGGGTGACCTCAATTGTCTTTTCGAGTATAAATAAAGGTTGATGATTTGGTATACAACATTTCTCTCTGAAATAATAATTTCAGTTTTATATATTTTACTCTGAAATGACTCTGATAGTAAACATATTTTGTGGTTTTGGTAACAGTCTCTTGGTGAAAAACATGTATCTTAACACAACATGAAACTAAACAAATTAGAGAGTTGACTTTTTTTTATCCATCCTATAGCTTATAATAGTAATCTATACTGTGACCCTACCATCCTATATATTATGATATTCATCTATACTGTGACCCTACCATCCTATAGATTATAATAGTAATCTATACTGTGACCCTACCATATCATCCTATATATTCATAATATTCCATTGCATATATCTTGGTCGACAACTAGCAGGTGATGACTGTGGCCAATGAACTGTGGCATTGTATTTAGTTAGCAAGACATGTCATGTGAATCCAATGGATTTTATAGGATGATAGGTCGCTATACTGTGACCCTACCATCCTATAGATTATAATGGTAATCAGGCTGATAGGTGGCTATACTGTGACTCTCCACCACCATGTTTATTATAATGGTAAATGCCCAGATAATCATGTGGGTGTAGTCTGTATGAACCCCAAACTACTGTCCTGGGTTCACTCTATCAAGGTGCGTATTTACATGCAGTACTGCACAGCTCCACTTGATGGCAGTGCTGCACTGCCCATGACTCTGATTATAACATTCTCCCCTATCATAATTTATTTATTTATTTGTAAGGGACCATACAATATTAAACATAAATGTGATGCATTGTACCAGATTTAGCTTCAGCAAATTTTCATCTGCAATCCCTTGGCAGGTTCCAATCAATACACTTAAATTCATACAGTATATAGTATACACAATTGACACTGACAGTACAGTTACCCATAACACGTCATGACACAAATACACAATAGACAATGGAGGGTATAAATAAAGTGTTGTAGTGCATTACATTTACACCTTGGTTTGATATTACACAACCATTTTGATATTAATGGTTACGTGCTTTGCCTTAAAAAGGACCAGTGTGTAGGAGTTAGGGGGATCTATTGGAAGACATGGAATATAATACTCACAAGTATGATTGTTTTCATTAGTGCATAATCACCTGGAACTAAGAATCATTGTGTTTTTGTTATGAGCCCTTCATAGCTTCATAGGGAGCGACCCGGGTCCTCTTCCACAGAGCCCCCCATGTTGCACTGCCATGATTCTAGCTGAGAAGATGAAAGTGAAAATGGTCAAAACAACAGACAGAATACATACGTGACTTGAGACTTGACTTGGACATGTCCTCAAAAGTCTTGAGACTCAAGATATGTATTTTGTATTTCTGGCGCATTAACATTTAGGAAATGTCTGACGAGCTGAATGTCATTCCCCTCCCATCATGCGTAATACGCAGCTGATGCGTGCGGACACACTCTACAGATGACAACATCGCCATGAGAAGCACACCTGCAGCTGCTACAGAGCCATTTGTCACATCCTTTGGCTTTAATAACTTCACACAAGGCCTAAACAAAATAATGGCTAAATGCAATGTCTGTGATATGAAATTAAAGGATGCCGGATCGGCCACATCAACCTTTATCAGGCACTCACAATGCACCCTGACAGGGCAGTCTCGTACTTGGTAATGTGAAATTGCCTATCTGTGGTTAGCTTGCCACTAGCTTTGTCTGAGGTTAGCTTTTAGATTGGTGTTCGCTGAATTATATATATATAAAATATAAATATATATATATTTGTTTTTGATCTACTTTTTCTCCCCATTTTCTATTTTTTCTCCCTTCCCCAATTTCGTATTGTCCAATTCTACCCTCCCCTGTCTCGAACGCTGTTAGGCCATGCCTCCCACAAGCCGGCTGCAATGTGGACTAAGCCTTACATCACGTGTCCCCTCCGGTACTTGAGGAAGCAGCAGTCGCATCTTTACACCTGCACAGCGCGATCTCTCAGCGTCGGGGGTCTGCGTTTGGAGGGCACGCCGCCCCCGTCGCTTCCTGATTCTGCTGCGCAGGCGCACCAACCGACCTGTAGGAGTTGCTGTCCACAACGTCCGATCCCCATCCATCAGCTTCCCACCCCCTAACACTGCCAATTGTATTAGTATGAACGACCAGCCAAGCTGATAGCAATGCGGAGAGCTGGGCTCGAACCCAGCATCTCCTGCATTGGTGGTGAGCGCCTTTCCTACTGCACCACCTAGCAGCCCCAGGCCATCTATTTTTTTTTAAAGATGAGCGAGTGTTTGACAGTGCTGGCTTGGCCTTGCCATCACTATAACATTCATCCACTGTGCTGTTAAACTGAGAGAAAGACCAGATGATTTATGGACGCTGGCTACAGGCAGGTTACAAGTTTATTGTTGACCATGTAACGTTACAGGCTTATTAGGTTACCATTACACTGGGTTTGAGAGGCTAGAGGGATGTGTTTATAAACTTAGATTTCATTAGTTGGAGACCCAGTGTAATTATACAAAAGTCACTAATTGGTATTGAAAAATAGGTTACAGTTTTTATTGCATGCCTAATAATGTTAGCAATATTTTCCAGTTACCCTGAGTAACATTAGTCTATATCTATTTTAGCCACCCTCTTTATATTCAGAAAAAAAGATTGAGATAGCCTGGCAACAGTAGCTTATAACTGGTTCTTCTATCAGAGCCCTGTGGTTCCATATGGGTTTTGCTACACATAAGACATGTTAGCAATATCATCCAGACATATCTTAGCCTCCCTTTTTTGTTGTTGTTGTGAAGCACTTTGAGCTGCAGTTTATGTATGAAAGGTGCTATACAAATAAAGTGTAATATTATTATTATTAGCAACCTAATTCATTTTCCATGTTGTTCATCTAGGTTTATTAAAATCAACAAAGCAAAGGAAGTAGCTAGTGCAGCAGAGGGACCACAGGGGGATCCTATTCTCAACAACTAATCAATGCTCATACTGCATGCTAATAGATAAAGGAATGATGATAATATGGTTAGTACATGCTTTGAATGCCTTAGATATAACTATGCAGTGTTCTAAGCAGAAACGGGTGGCATGCAGCAGATGATAGAACACTCATTAGAACCATATAAGACTTGAGACTTGACTTGGACTTGTGACCAAACACTTGAGACTTGACTTGGACTTTTTTTTGAGAACACGTTTTTATTTGTTATATATCTTTTTTTTAATTGTCCAGCACAATACATAAATTATTACATTTACATACATACATACTCATAATCAGGGTGACAGTGGCTCAGGAGGTAGAGCGGCCATCTGGTAATCAGAAGGTTCCCGGTTCGGTTCTGGCTTCTCCCGGCAGCGTGTCGAAGTGTCCTTGAGCAAGACACTTTAACCACTAACTGCTCCCGATGAGCAGGTTGGCACCTTGCATGGTTGCCTCCGCTGGCCGGTGTGTGGATGTGAGGCATACATTGTAAACCACTGTGGATAAAAGTGCTATATGGATGCAGTACATTTAATCAACCATGCATTCACATCCCTCCTCCCCACAGGACTCGTCAGCCCATCCCTCCAAAACCACACTTTAAAAAGGTGTAGGTTATACCTTATCCCATAAATTCTAAATAATGAATGTACAACAAACAAAGACTTGAGGCTTAACATGGACCTCCGCCAGTTCCTGCCAACTTGTTTCATAAAGGAAATCTTGTCTTCCTCTCCTTGATCCTCTAACAGATACAGCAACACTTCTCAGATTTACATGAATACACTGACATTTTCAATCTTAATTTATTGTTTTTCTCGTTAGTTTTCAGCTGCAGCTTGCTGTGCGCTCGGTTTGAAGGTGATTGCTAACCTTAACGAGCCACTTAGAATCTGATAGGGGAAAATAGCCAACTTCAACCCATATAATGTCAAGGTAATCCTGCTGATTGTGATGTGTTCAGTTCACTCAGTGTTCAGCTCATAACAGCAGCTGAGGATCGGTGAGGACCAGAGCCGTCCCTAGGCTTTTGAGGGCCCTAGTCAAAGGCCCTCTTGCTGACTGACATCCCTATGACCAATTCATTAAAATATATTCATTAAATCATTTCACTAATTCAGCAGCCATTCTTAAGTTCAAGTTTCAAGTTTGCTTTTATTTGCCACGTATAAAGGACATGTACATTACAGTGAAATGCTTGGTTCTGTATGAGCCCCTGAGAATGTGCTTCATATAGTAAACACAAATATACAATACAATATACAAATAAAGAACAACCTAAGTACAACGTAAAAATGCAGGCAATGAGGTACAAAAATTCAGACAATGAGGTACAAAAATGTAGTGGTGTCTAAAGTGAGTGTTAAGGTGAGTATGTGCATGTGGATGTGTATGCAATGAGTGTAGATAGATGGGTTGATAGAGTCATTGAGCATCCTGATGGCCTTGGGATAGAAGCTCCTTCTGAGTCTTTTTGTACTGGCCATTTTTTAAATCCAATCCTTATTGGTTGGGGGGGGGGGGGGGGGGGGGGCATGGCGGGGCCCTAAGCAAAGTGTCCTATCTGCCTAGCAGGTTGGACAGCCCTGGCGAGGATGACTGGAGAAATAGAGCTGGTTCTTCTTCTTCCCATCACCTCTCAGTGAGCAGCAGTACAGCCTGGATGATTAAACTCTAAACCACGCTGGTACAGCCGTTTAGCTGCCTTGTTATGACATGAGATCTAGTTAGCTGTATAGTAACACACTGAAGAGAAAAACACAACTTCTGTAGAGAAACTGTGCCTTTCATTAAACAGTAATGTAGCCCAGAAACATTACCTCTCTTATATGCAAATGGTTTGGAGTGAGATATAGCCTAGGGTACCCTGGTGTAAAGTACACAGTCTCTGGTGCCTTTGCACATACACATACACACACGCGCGCGCGTGCACATGCGCGCACACACACACACACGCGCGCGCGCGCACGTGCACACACACCCACACGCACGTGCACACACACCCACACGCACACGCACGCACGCACGCACGCACGCACGCACGCACGCACGCACGCACGCACGCACACACACACACACACACACACACACACACACACACACACACACACACACACACACACACACACACACACACACACACACACACACACACACGCACAGTAGCACATACAGCCAGATATAATCAGCCAGCCTGTACATGCAGTGCATGTTGCATGGAGCCAGGCCCCCATGTGCGGCTACAGCTGGGAGGTGAATAATCGCTCTCTTATCATCCTCGACACCAAGAGAAAATACTGCTCACCTTATGTTGTGTTGACTCCAGAGATTAGCCCGGCCCCAACAACAATCTTTCACCCAAAAAAACATGTGAAAGAGTCTTTTAGGTTTGTTTGATGTCCCTGTCAGAAGGGGGTGCAGTGAATTTCCTTCATGTAACCCGCAGATATGCTTCTGACAGGAGCACCTGATTTTGAACATAGCATTTTTGTAGAATTTCTCTGTCATGGATTTCATGCTCTCTGCTCAGCAAATTGACCGTTTGAGTGAAGTATCTGCAAAAACCAATTAATCTCTACGCTCAATATTTAGAGCACGTGCCATTTGGGTGGAATGGGAGAGACACTTCCAGCTTGGTAGACTGAGAGCCTACAGCCTAGCTGGATAGGGGGGGGAGGGGTCTCGCTCAATAGCCCAGCATTATAGAGATGCATAGAGAGACTTATGAAGTAACCTCTTCCACGGAACAATAACCTTTGAGTCAAGTAATCTTTTTCTACAACATGTGCAGAGGTTGACTGTTTGGGCGGGGGGGGGGGGGGGGGGGTATTCTGTGATGAGGATACTGATCCCATCACTCTTTCCACTAAGTGGTAGTTGTGACTGCGTAAAGTTCTGTGTTATAACCACCATTGCATCTCAAATGAGGAAGAAGCAGTGTTGTCTTCTGGATAGAAAACAGGATGGGGTTTTCTGAATTTGCCTCTAATGGCACGGTAGCTGTGGGATGGCCTTGGATGACGATGGTAACTACCCCCTCTAAGCTTTAATCTCTTTTCCCAGCACATTATGTGTTACAGGAAGCCAAGCCCCCCTGTGTGGCGTTAAAGAAGGCAGGTGAATAATGGATCTGTATCGTGCTCAGAAACAAGTGAAAATTACAGTCCCAAACGCCATCACTCACCTCGGCCCATTTTGCATGTTGTTGACCCTGACGCACCACATGGGATTATGTCTGCTAATACATGTCCTGATCCCCAGTGCTGTGGAACACCAGGCGAGCCAATACGCTTCCCCTCGGTGTGTAGATAATACACTCATACATATGGCAAGATCTGCAAAAATGTACGAAAGTAGGATGAAAATAACATGTACAGACATCCAGCATTTCCATAAAAACATGACAAGCGTGTATTATGTAGCTGCTGTGAGTCACAAGGCGATGTCAAACATATGCAAATTATTCTTATGACTTGATTGGTGCTTGGTACAGGAGTATATTTGCTGTCTATAAACAATTCTGCATGTCTGTACAGGTTATTTGCCTTATTTGTCTGAACAAGTTCTTGACGTGGGTATCCGTTTCATGTTCTGCATTATAACAAGGAAATGTTCCACATGGAGAAGATGTACAGTACATCATACACATCTTTGATTTGGTCTACCAAAAGATTGTAAGTGAAACATGGCAGTAGAGTAAATTGACGTAGGCCTACTGTATGATTCACAAAAGGAAGTTAGAGAATGTGCCAACCAGTAATATATATATAACGTATAATTGTAGAAAAACATAGATGAGATGAGTAAGATAATGATATCTGAGGACAAATGTAAGTCTGTTGAATGCACATCTAGCCATATCATCTCAGATACTATACATAATCTCTGAACTATGTTAGACTAGGCAGAATTTCAGAAAATGTGCTTGTATAAAGTGCTGAAGGCATTTCGTGTTTATTTTTGGTACACACCATTTCTAGGGGTATTAAGGGGTGCTGAATCCAAATTTGCTGTATACCAAGCTCAAAAATGTCAAATAAGGCCTCAAAATTGAGAAATCCAACATGGCCGCCAGCACCAGGCCCTCTCTCCACAAAAACAGGTGCTAAACCCACAGTTTTTATTCTACTGACATGAAACTTTGCACAGAACATCTGCACATATGGAGGAAGAGAGTAGGAATATAGCTGGGGTGCAACCATGAGTAACAGGGTGTTTTTGACTGTCTAACTGTAATCTTTGTATAGGTGAGGATAAAAAAATGACATTTATTCAGTGTTTGCAGGAATACGACAGCAATTTGGTAATAACTGTACAGTGTTGGACACCAACATTAGAATCCCCCAAGTCTTAGCTTTCTTCAGGCACCAAGTTTATGCAAGTAGCTCTTATAGATCTGGATATATAAGCATTTTAATGTAAGCATGCTGTTTTAGGCGAATTTTCTAAAAATAAATGGTGGGGCTTAATGAGTTAAGTGTGACTACACAAGGTACAAACCTGAATTAAATGTGCTTTTGTAAGTTTTCTTACATACATCAACAAGGACGTAGTCACACCGGAGATTCAAGAATCCATACTTGGCGCAGAACACCTTGGACAGGCACAACTGAACATGTTTGTGGACAAACGTTTGTGTGAACCTCCAGATAGTGACCAGCACCTGAACCTGAAATCACCCATTCGAAAGAACAAAGCCAAGACATTTGCCTCTTTGTATGAAGTTGTGCAACTTTCCAAGAACAAGCAAAACACCATCAAAGTGGACAGGCAGATTCTACAAAGGCTCATCACAGCTTACAGAGCAGGTCGTAAGGTAGACCTTGACAATATCCTCCAGCATGAGCTCATGCCCATCACGCCATCTCTGGCCACAACTAACGGGAGTCTACATTCCACCAACAAGTCTGTGTTAGCAAATATACTGACGAAACAAGTTAAAACCCCTGCAGATCTTACCCTTCAGGGACCCAGCTGCCTGGTCATTGATGGCCAAGCTCTGGTAATGGCACTCGGAAAGCCACCTGACACTACAACATTTGGTGACTATGCCAACAAGTTCACTGACACCGTGTTGAAGATGGGAGCAACATACCAGAGGGTAGATGTCGTCTTTGACAGATACCATGACCAATCCATCAAAACAGGCACAAGGGTGAAACGCAAACAGCGCCACAGACCAGTACGTTGTGAAATCAAAAACAAGTCTGTTCCACTTCCTGCCGATTGGTCGAGCTTCATGGCCCTTGAAGACAACAAATCAGATATCGCTCAACTACTCTCAAACCACCTGATAGAACACAGCCCGGATGATGAACCTGTAGTTGTAGTATCAGAGAGGTTTGCTGAAGCGACAACTGTCAAGTCAACAGATCCAGATCTTGAAGTCTCCTCTCTGAGTGCTGACCATGAGGAAGCTGATACACGTCTGATTTTCTCATCCAGGCTCCAGTGGAAACAATCGTTGTGTCAGCGCGTGACACAGATGTGCTGCTTCTACTCTTGGCTCACTATGACAGAATCCGATGTACGCATCTCTACATGAAAGCTGGATCTCTACATCTCTACATCCACCTGCAAGACTGTATACTCTAGACTGTTTGTCGTTAACAGAATTGTGAACATAATGCCTATAACAGAGAGAAAAAAAGGAATGAAGGAACAGAATAAATCACTGTAAGGACAATTGTATCATGTGTTCGAATATACTTGTACGGGAGCTGGCTATAATCTTTTAATTATCTTCTACTCTATTCTATTCAGGAAGAGTCACATGGCATGTATCGAAGCATGCAACTGTAAGAAAGTCAACACCTGCCGGAACACTGAGGAAGAGTGTGAATAAGCTGTCACTGTAAGGATTACTGTAACAAGTATTCAAACGTACAGAGGAAGATTCCGGTAAAAAGCGGGAAGGTGGAATAGCTTTCATGTTGAACAACAATTGGTGTGATCCAGGCAACGTGAAAGAGCTTTCAAACCACTGCTCCCCAAACCTGGAGTATATATCCATCAAGTGCCGGCCATTCTTTCTCCCGAGAGAATTAATGTCGGTCATTCTGATCGGAGTGTATATTCCACCACAAGCAAACACAGGCGACGCGCTCTCCAAGCTCCACAACGAGGTAAACAAGCTCCAAGCAGCTAACGTTGACGCTGCTATTGTGGTTGTGGGTGATTTCAATAGCGCTAATCTGAGAAAAGTGCTGCCAAAATTCTACCAGCATGTGACTTCTTCTACCAGAGGCGGGAATATTTTAGACCATTGCTACTCGCAATTTAAGAGCGGTTAAAAATCACATGCTGCCAGTCCTTTCGGCAAGTCAGATCACGACGCCATCTTTCTTGTACCGCAGTATAAACAAAGTCTCAAGCGCATTCCTGTAGTATCGCGAGAGGTGAAGCGCTGGACGGTGGCGTCGGAGGAGACGCTCCAAGCTGCACTAGAATGTACAGACTGGGGGGTGTTCCGCGATAACACAGATAATATTAATGACTACACAGAAACAGTGCTGGACTTTGTTTGTACTTTGGTAGAAGAAACAATCCCCTCTACCACAATTAGAGTTTACCCAAACCAAAAGCCCTGGGTAGACAAATCCGTCCGTGAAGCTCTGAAGGCGCGCACCTCAGCATACAACGCCAGGCTTGTGACAACATGGCAACAACAACATGGCAACATGAATGACCACAAGGTGGTGAGATACAATGTTAGGAGGACAGTAATAGAAGCAAAAAGGCGCTACAGGGATTCAATTGAACTTCAATATGAACAGGCTGACTCTAGAGCTATGTGGCAGGGCCTCAGAACGATGACAGATTACAAAGGCACCTCCCTCAAACTGAACAGTGACATCCAACTGGCAAATTATCTCAATACCTTCTAAGCGAGGTTTGAGGCTGGGAATAACAGCACCAGCCTACAAACCACTGCAATGGAGGAGGGGGGGGGCACTGCTGATGGAGACTCAGTGTTCAGGATAACAGAACATGAGGTGAGGAGGACGTTTAAGAAAGTGAATATCAGGAAGGCAGCAGGTCCGGACGGTATCCCCGGCCGCGTCCTAAAAGTCTGTGCCGACCAACTGGCCCCGGTATTCACTGACATATTTAACCTGTCCTTAGAACAGGCTGTCATCCCCACCTGTCTGAAGAAGTCCACCATTATCCCTGTACTCAAAAAATCCAAGCCAGCTTGCCTCAACGACTACCGCCCTGTAGCTCTCACCTCCATAGCCATGAAGTGCTTTGAGAAGCTAGTGAAGGGCTACATCTGTTCCTCCCTCCCCATCAACCTGGACCCCCTGCAATTTGCATACCGCCCCAACAGGTCCACGGAGGACGCCATAGCCCATGTGCTGCACACAGCAGCATCACACCTGGACAAGAGGCAGGGGAACTATGTGAGAATGCTATTCATCGACTACAGCTCAGCATTCAATACCATAGTCCCCTCCAAACTCATAGCCAAGCTCAGGGACCTGGGCTTGAACTATGACCTCTGCCAGTGGGTCTTGGACTTCCTGACAGGCAGACCCCAGGTGGTGAGAGCAGGCAACTGCACCTCCTCATCCAGCACTCTCAACATAGGGGCCCCCCAGGGCTGTGTCCTGAGTCCCCTCCTCCACTCCCTGTACACACATGACTGTGTGGCACAGCGGAACAACAACACAATCATCAAATTTGCTCACGACACAGTAGTGGTGGGTCTGATCTCTGCAAACGATGAGAGGGCCTACCTGGAAGAGGTTAAGGTTCTAGCGGGATGGTGTCAAGAGAACAGCCTCTCCCTGAACATCAGCAAAACAAAGGAGATGATTGTGGACTTTAGGAGGTCGGGGTCAGGGACTACAGCCCCCATAGCATCGACGGGGCACCGGTTGAGAGAGTGAACAGTTTTAAGTACCTCGGAGTCCACATATCCGAGGACTTGACATGGACCACACACATTGACAGTGTTATCAAGAAGGCACGACAACGCCTCTACTTCCTTAGGCGCTTAAGGAAGTTCAACGTGAGTCAGAAGATCCTCAAGAACTTCTACTCATGCACAATAGAGAGCATCCTGACTGGCAATATCACCTCCTGGTTTGGGAATAGCACTGCACAAGACCGCAGCAGACTACAGAGAGTGGCCTGTTCAGCCGAACGCACAATTGAAGGTGGGCTTCCCACTCTCCAAGACATTTACAACAAGCGGTGCATGGGCAAGGCTAAGAGAATAATCAAAGACTCCAGCCACTCAAACAACTGCCTCTTTGAACTGCTGCGATCAGGCAAGCGATACCGGAGTCTCCATGGCAAGCACAGAGAGACTCAGAAGGTGCTTCTATCCCCAGGCCATCAGGATGCTCAATGAATGAACAATGAACAATAAGCAAACCATCAACACACCCACAGTGCACATACACTCACTTAAATAAACAACACACTGTATCACCCACTTTACCACTTTAGACACAATTTACACTTTATATTTATATTATTGGTAAGGAAATTGCACATCATTCTCATTCCTTATTGCACCTCACCACTACAAGGTGGCACCACAAGCTAAGCTATACCTCACCATTTTTGTACCAGCTGTACATACTGTATATATAGAAACACTGAACAATTTTGTTGTTTACACTTGTTTACGTACTTGACTTCTTGACTTTCTATTTTATACTTATTATACTTATTTTATACTATCTTGTTATTATCTAGCACACTCTCAGGAGCAACACAGAAAGAAACATTTCATGCAAAGTATTCTGTATTCTGTATGATAACTAATAAAGAAACTTGAACCTTCACTTATATTGATATAGTAAAATAATATTTTTATTTTATTATATTATAATCTATTCTATTCTATTCTGGAAAAGTGGCATTGGATGAATCATGCAACTGCAAGACACCTGCGACACCTGCCTGAATACGATTGATGACTGACAATAAATTACTGTACCTAAGCTACTGTACGCATATTAAGGACTATCTAATTTGCATAAATGACATGTTGATTAAAAAAATCAAGAGAAAAGAGTTTGATGAATAAATCCATGGCCTGGGATCATCCTGCTTTTCTTTCTTATTTGATGAGTTATGCATCAATAACGACCACCGTTTCTGCTATAAATATGAGTTTCAAGCAACATTTTCACAACTGATCTAAAATCAGGATATGATTTTAAATTCCTCATGTATGCAAACATATAAAAACACATTTCATTCATGTTTCTACCTTGTTTAGTCAAAAAGATATGCACTTAAATAGACTTCAGCCTGCCGCTGGCGGCCATGTTGGATTTCTCAATTTTGAGGCCTTATTTGACATTTTTGAGCTTGGTATACAGCAGATTTGGATTCAGCACCCCTTAATACCCCTAGAAATGTTGTGTACCAAAAATAACACGAAATGCCTTCAGGGTTATGATTTTCTGAAAATTGACCCTGTCTATGTAGGCCTACTGTACATGTGATAATGATATATGATATACATAATGCATATTGAGACCGAATAAGATCAAAGTCTCTAAAGCTCTATACCAAGGAATGATAACATACAGTAGTTACTACATTGCCATGTATATGATTTCATTAGTAGGGTACCAAACACTGATACCAGATATGGTATAGTAAGAGAGTTGTCTGTGAAAGAGATAGAAGAGACAGAGCCTCTCTCTCTCTCTCTCTCTCTCTCTTCTCTCTCTCTCTCTCTCTCTCTCTCTCTCTCTCTCTCTCTCTCTCTCTCTCTCTCTCTCTCTCTCTCTCTCTCTCTCTCTCTCTCTCTCTCTCCTTCTCTCTCTCTGGCTCCTTGACCTTATCACATTTCTTCTCTGTTCTTATATTCATAAGCTTGTAGAAGGATTGGTCTGTTGACCACAGTGTGCTGGCTAGTCTAGCCAGACTGGCTAACGTGAGTACTCAACCCGTAAAAACATTAACATTGGGCTTTTTAACACACGATCGATTACCGAGAAAGGTCTGCTACTACAGGGTCTACTGACCGATCGTAAATTGGATTTCTTGTGTTTGACTGCAACTTGGCAGATACCTAATGACTTTTCACAACTTAATGAGACTACTCCGCGTGGGTATGTTTACATCTGTCAACCCCGCCCCACCGATAAGCGAGGAGGTGGTCTCGCGATATCTACAATGAGAAGTGGAAAGTGTCCTCATTGACAGTTCCTGTGTACAAGTCATTTGAATGCATTGATATTCAAATTCATGGTCCAACGCCTACCATTCTAGTGACTGTTTACAGACCACCAAAGCCAAATAGAGATTTTATAGATGCTCTGCCTTTTTAGCTTCACTAAACGTACTAAAATATTTTACTGCTGGGGGATTTTAATGTTCATATGGACAATATAAACAATTCTACTACCAAGAAGCTCACATCTTCCCTGGACAGCTGTGGATTTCAACAATACAGTATGTTGATTTCCCTACCCACTCCAAAGGACACATTTAGTGTGCTGCTCTGGTGTCACACCCCAAAACTGTACTGCGTCTGACCTGCCCATCTCTGATCACAAGTTCATATCTTTTAATGTCATCCTGAAGACACACAAAACAAACGTGTCACGTTCAATCTCTTTCAGGAATATTAACACATCCAGTGCCATTCACCAGAGGTCGCTGTGGGCCGTGCGTGCCAGCGCTTTAATGAATGGGGATACATGCCGGTGTTTGCAGTGCTAAAACTATATTAAATATTATAGCTATGGATCTAATAATATAGTCGATTGTCCTTGAGTTTCTTCTGGTCAAAATGCAAAAAACTGATAATTTTTTCATCAATACATTCCCGTTTTATACCGTGGTGAATATGAGTATAGTTTTAGAGTAATTCTGTGTAATCCCAGGAAACGCCGGTAAGCAGCGTTTACTCCATTTCACTATAAATCATGGCATTCCTCGCTTGGATCAACAATCAATCTGAATCAACGCTATATTATCGGTATTATGTTTCATCATGCATACTGCATAGGAATGGGAATTGATAAGATTTTATCGATACGATTCCATTATCGATTCCTGATACATTTATAATTTAAATAAATCAATTGGAAATGCAACAGAACTAAGCCGGTTAGAATAACAACATGCAACTTGACATTTCTGATTGTCATTTATCATTTATTGTTGAGCCCCCATGTCAGAAAAATACAAAAACTGTAAAAAATCTATTAACTATACACGTAAATAAAATAATGTATTTGAGAACTAATTTAATCTATTGAACTGTAGTTGCATTCAACAGTTTGTTATTGCAAAAGAGAATTCGTTAGCAATAACCTACTGTACCTGTATAAATAAAGGTTAAAAGTAAAAACATAACTGACACATAAGTAACATCTAGGAAAGCAATTCACCTACCGAAATCCCGAGGCTTCTACCTCCTCTGATGTCGGGCGCGTGCACACACACGCACGCACACGCACACACACACACACACACACACACACACACACACACACACACACACACACACACACACACACACACACACACACACACACACACACACACACACACACACACACACACACACACACACACACACACACACACAGAGACGGCTCCCTCCCCCCTGAGCCAGCTTAGTGTTCTCCAGGGGCGTATCTAGACCAAGCACTCTACTGGGGCACAGGGGTCACTCAGGGATGACATTTTTTTTGGGCGGTTTTTGGGCGAAAATGGGCGGATTTTGTAACTATTTTATTTTTAGCCAGTTCCTTATTAGTTTTAATTTGATGTGTACATGCTGATACGTGTCATACAAGTAATATTCATACGCGTTTTGGTTACTCACCCAATATGTGTGTGTCTGGTGAACCCATAACATTATTGGGATTTTAAAACAATAAAGCCATAACCATTTATGTAAAAAATACTTAATACTTAACATAATATGTTAACTGTTATATCAATTACAACCAATATAGACAGCATAAACAGTATGGTTAATATTAGCCATTTATCTCAGCTAGATCACATTTATAAATACAAGTGCTATTTGTTTTGTGTGATAACGTTTTTTTAAACAGTATGAATGAAACAAGGTGGGGCAGACAGTGAAGGTACACAGTGAACCTTTTTGCTTCATATTTATCATGTTTACTTGAAACTAACTGTAGTATTATACTATTGAGCTTTTATGCATGCTGTTTACAGTTGTGGTTCTCTTTTTTTGAGCTACCAAGTCGGACTCCATTGAACTGGTGGTTGTAGTGTACCTACCTGCTTCCATCACCTCTGACACCGGCACATCTGCTCAAGATCCCGCCGTCAGCGAGACATCACCCGGATACTCCCGTCCATCCAGCACCACGGCTGTGTTGACTTGACATGCTACAATATCTCGCCCCGCAACTGCATAAACTGAACAACTGCACAATTCCAACATGCATCTCTGTCATCAAACAACTAGGGCTTCTACACCGACCCCGCTATATTCACAGAAGCTCTCGAAGAAAGTTTGTTCGCTCCCAGCCCAGTTCACAACATCACATCCATCTGGTCTGCGTGCACTTCCACTTCCGCATTCCCGCAAAATTACCTGTGAACTGCGCGAGGCCAGCTGACTGCTGGGATGTACCATGTATTAGCTGTCATAGGGGTGTGCAAACCAGTCAACTTACAAAAAAGAGCCTGTTGGAGGATTTCAACAAGATAAATGCGACAACAGTGCAAAATATTTCACTATAATATTTCAAAACGAAGTAAAAATAATAATAATAATTATTATTATTATTTTTGATCACTGGGGCACAGCTGATCAACACTGGGGCACGTGCCCCAGTGATAGTGGTCTAAATACGCTGATGGTGTTCTCTCTCTGTACAATGAGCATGGCTATTTTGCTAGCTAGTGGCTAACGTTACTTTACCATGTAAATTAATGACTAGGATGCAAAGCACTTTCAGTTTTCACTGCACACACAAAACGGTCGCAATATCGAGCCCTTTAGGTTTTCCTAGTCAAGGAATCAAATAGTCTGCTATGGCTGCATGCGTGGCGCTAACGTTATTGTTTTAAAATGCGCAACTGTCGGAAAAACATGGCATCGATAAGAAGAATCTATAGTCACGGAGGCATGTGATTCCAGGAATCGGACAATTAGGAACCGGTTCCCAATCGATTCCGATTCTTGATTCCCATGCATGCATGAAAGGGTGGGGCGGGGGGGTTTATGCTTCGATCGTCACCAACGGCATACGTTGTGGAGTAACGTTACAGGACACACGGATCAAAATGAAGGCATGCTGGGATCAACGCAAGATTGATAACATATAGCCCTTACCTTGACTAGGAGGTACTGCAAAAAGAATATTCCAATTATCTGATCGCCATTCCAAGTATTGATCTCGATCGTGTTGCCAAGATAATCCACCAAAATACATGAATCCACGGTGCTTGGTTCTCCCCAGTCCATGTGTTATAAAGGTTACTACTGCCCGGGTAGGAAAACCCGGACCGGACTTGTTAGATCAACGTACAGGCTGAACCAGAGAGAATCCAAGGGTGTGCAATATCGGCTGCAAGGTGTTAGGCGGCGGTATTGGACGTTTGCGATCTCAGACCCATTCAGGACAGCCTGCACAAGGTGCCTCGATGGATTCTGAATGGCAATAGCGAATAAAAGAAATAACGACCCAGAAACGAGAATCTTCGTTTTTTGGCACTGAACCGTTGGGCCACAGAAACGAGAATTCTCGTGAATGGCAACCAATGTGTTAAGAACATCGATGTACCTGCTCTATCCAGTGAACTTAATAACCTTTCCTGTCATGACAATGAATCAACCTGTGATGAACTGGTCTCAATGTACAACAATGGACTCCATAACCTCTTAGACACTTTTGCTCCACTTAAAACACGGACTGTTTCCTTTTCTCGCTCTGCACCCTGGTTTACACCTGAGCTATGCCGGCTCAAAGCCAAAGGCCGCCGCCTAGAGCGCCTCCATACTAAGACTGGTCTTACTGTCCATAAAGAAATGTACTTTAATCACATACTCCACTATAAGGAAGCTCTCTCCAAAGCTAAAAGTACTCCAGTGTAATTAGCTCAGGCACAGGAAGCACTCAAGCCCTGTTTTCCATTGTTAAAGGGGAACTATCTTATAAATGGCCTTTTCCAGTCTTAATAGGATGTCTCTAATTTCTCAATTTGGCGCATTCTTCCAATTCTCATCTCACAATATTCTCCCTCACTCATCTGAAGTCATCTGAAATTTTGCGTATCTGTGACGTCAGAGGTTTCACATCTGCATAATAATGCCCGCCCCATCTATGCTTGTAGCCAACTGCTAGCTATGCATCTATGCTTGTAGCCAACTGCCAGCCACCTGTATTACTCATTAAGAGAGACCGCTTGGCCTCTCTCTCTCTCTCTCTCTCTCTCTCTCTCTCTCTCTCTCTCTCTCTCTCTCTCTCTCTCTCTCTCTCAAATCGCATTCCGAGTATGGGCGGAGCACAGCCTCAAAACGGCTTAACATTTTGAGGTAGAAAAATGCTGTTTTTGAGTACTTGATTAAAAATACAAAACAATGAATTCTTTTGAAAAAAACCTTACCGATGTGTTCCATAAACTCACAGGAATTGTGTAAAATTTCCCAAATAGTGAAAGAAATAGTCAAAAAGTTCCCCTTTAAGTAAATCGTACAGCCTCTTGACTCCACAAATGCACTTTCTCAATGCAATTTGTTTATGGACTTTTCCAATGCTAAAATCGCTAAAATACATCAGCAACTGTCTTCCTCAACTAATGTCACCTAGAGTTCACCATGTTCCTTCCCTGATGCTCCCATTCTCTACTCTCTCTCTAGCTTTCTACTCCTATCTGTTAGTGACATATCAGACTTCATCCGAAAAGCTAAATCTTCTACATGTCAGTTAGACCCCCTTCCCAACCCCACTAGTTAAAGCCTGCCTACCTTGTCTTCTCAAATAACTGCCATCATACACTCCTCCCTTACCTCTGGTCTTGTTCCATCTGCCCTCAAAACAGCCGCTATTACTCCCCTATTAAAGAAACCTGGTGCAGACCCCAATATTCTAAATAATTTCCGGCCTATTTCTAATCTCCCATTTCTTGCCAAAATACTGGAAAAACTGTGGCAGCCCAGGTTCACACTCACCTATCCAGCAACAATCAGTTTGAGCAATTTCAATCTGGTTTTTGATCTCTCCATAGCACTGAAACAGCCCTACAGTAGTTAAAATCACAAAAGACTTACTAGTGGCTGCCGATTCTGGTCTCCTCACTATACTCATACTTCTGGATCTCTCTGCAGCATTTGACACCATTTCACATTCCATTCTTCTAGACTAACCTCCATTGGCATCACTGGCACCCCTCTTCACTGGTTCAACTCATACCTCACAGGCCACACTCAATATGTACAACTGACAGATGTCAAATCACACTCCACTTCAGTTAGTGTATCTGTCAGTATCTGTTCTGGGCCCTCTCCCTTTCCTAATCTATCTCCTACCCCTTGGCAACATCTTCAGGAAATGTGGTCTGCAGTTTCACTACTACGCGGATGACACCCAACTCTATTTTTCCACTAAACCTGACTCTGCACTCCCCGCCACCTCCGTTACTGAATGTTTAAAGGAAATAAATGTATGGTTCACAGTCAACTATATGTGGGTGCCTATATACGCCTACGGTAAATCTGTTGTAAATGTGTAGGATACGGTGATAGAGGTCCCTAAAAAAAAAAAAAAAAAAAAGTATGAATATTTTCAGACATTGAGAGATACAGGATGACCGCAACACAGCATTACCAGAATGGAGCTAATAGAGAGATCATTGAGATGTTCATTCAATCAAGTCGGGTGGGAGAACTCCTAGATAGTCCAGAAAAGGCTGCCAAATGTTATTGAAATTATCAACCCTGTTCCTTAGTGAATAAGTCACCTTTTCTATAGGGATACAGCTCTTCACCTCTGAGAGCCACATCCCAAATTGCAAAGGGAGATCTGACTTCCATTTTGTTGCAATACATTTTTTGGAAATAACCAGGAGGAGTTCTGTAAGCTTGACGGAATGACTGTGTGTAAGGTTGGAGTTTGTAAAGGTACCAAGAAGGCATATTTCGGGATCTGTCGGAAATGTTATATTGTGAATTTGTGATATAGCCTCACAGACCCGCTGCCAGAAACTTTGCAGCTTGATACAATGCCAAGTGGAGTGAAGGAACGTGCCCTCCTCCTGACCACACCTAAAACAGAAGGACAAGATACTAGAGTTGAACCCATGTAATTTGGAGGAGGTAAAATAGACCTGATGTAGAAAATGTAATTGAATCAGTCTATATCTTGAATTTAGTGTGCATGTGACCCCATGCTTGTATAAGTCCTCCCAGAGGTCCGGATCAATTTCTGTGTCTAAATCTCTCTCCCATCTAGTCCTGGACCTATCAGGTTCAGTGGTCGGCCGAGAGGGTAGTAAGGTGTAAGGGTCTCACCATCCTTTGACGCGTGATTACATATGCACGCCGCATTTCTCGGAGACGCTCTCTGATTGGCCGACACCTGTTTCTACACTGGTTAAGCTTAGGCACTCTTCGAAGTTGGTTAAGGTTAGAGTTTGTCTTAGAGCAGGGCGATAGAACGCCAGGTAGTTTGCAGGCTGTTTGACGAGGAAATGGGCAAAGACACAGCTCGTCACGGATTGGGCAAACGCATCAGTGGCCAATCAGAGAGCGTCAGTCAGTGCCAATCAGAGAGCGTCTCCGAGAAATGCGGCGTGCATATGTAATCACGCTCCTTTGACCACTATGAAAAAGACTTTCAATGGGAGATTTTATCTGGTAGTTTCCATTGACCTTGAGTGTTAACCCTCACAAAATCTCTCAGTTGCAGGTATTTAAAGAAATCTCTTCCAGTAAGTTGCTATTTCTCTTTCGATTGCTGGGAGGACATAAAAACCTCATCTTTATAACAATGTTCCAGTCGAGTGATACCTTGTAAAGACCAGGACTCAAAGTCTCTATTCTGGTATAATATAGGTATAAGCCTATTTTCCCATAGGTTTTTTTTAGGTGATAGAGGGCTATTGTGTCTGAATCTTTTTGTAATTTTAACCAAGTTTGGACTGAATGGATCATGGAAGCTTTCTCCAAAGCAAAAAGTACTCACTATGCCAGTGTAATTAGCTCAGGCACAGGAAGCACTCAAACCCCGTTTTCCATTGTTAATTCAATCGTACAGCCTCCTGACACTCTCACTCCACAAATGCACTCTGTTTCTCAATGCAATTTGTTTATGGACTTTTCCAATGCTAAAATCGCTAAAATACATCAGCAACTGTCTTCCTCAACTAATGTCACCTAGAGTTCACCATGTTCCTTCCCTGATGCTCCCATTCTCTCTCTCTAGCTTTCTACTCCCATCTGTTAGTTACCTCATCTGAAAAGCAAAATATTCTACATGTCAGTTAGACCCCCTTCCCAACCCCACTAGTTAAAGCCTGCCTACCTTGTCTTCTCAAATAACTGCCATCATACACTCCTCCCTTACCTCTGGTCTTGTTCCATCTGCCCTCAAAACAGCCGCTATTACTCCCATATTAAAGAAACCTGGTGCAGACCCCAATATTCTAAATAATTTCCGGCCTATTTCTAATCTCCCATTTCTTGCCAAAATACTGGAAAAAACTGTGGCAGCCCAGGTTCACACTCACCCAGGGCCGCCTCAGGGGGTGTGCGAGCAGTGCGGTCGCACAGGGCCTCGCGGGAAGGGGGGCCTCGCAAAAAAAAAAAATAATAATAAAGAAAAAAAAGGATAATTATTTATTTTTATTTTTTATTTTTTTTATTTTTTTTTATTTTTTTTGCGAGGCCCCCCTTCCCGCGAGGCCCTTTTTCATCACAGACCTAAAATCTAGTTTTGCTTATATGCTTATATATTTCACATTAGACACGTTTGTAGAATGTGTCTGACTTGTTCCTGCCTCTGCGGCTCTGCAGACTGCAGTGTTCCGGTTTCTGCGGCTTTGCTGCTCTACAGATTTTAGGATAGTGTTTCCGGGCTCTTCTCGGACACACGAGGTACAGGGATGATCTAATTCAGCGCTATTCAGAGGAGCGAGGCGAGTGGATGTCTTTTCAAAAGAAGGAGAAGAGAACTTGTGAGCAGATAAATCTGTTAGGCAGCAATACGCCGAAAGGTGTCCAGTCTGCCGGAAAGTACTCGAAGAAGAAGAAGAAGAAATTACACCGTGGGCCAAGAAAGTCTCCTTCCAACTTTACCATTGGCGCCGCGTTGATACTGCGTTATGGTGAGTCAACCTATGATTATATTCCCGCCGTGGACCTGACCTATCTCTCTTTCTCTCTCTCTGGAGCCAAACTGGTCGACTAGCTAATATAGTACTACTAGTAGCTAACGGTGTGTGCCTGGTGAGAGCACCTGGCTGTATGTAGCCGCATAGCTTGCAGAACGCAGAAGCAAGCTATGCGGCTACATACAGCCAGGTGCCTGATTGAGCTAACTGTTAGCCAGTTAGCTGTTTAGCGTCAGCTGGGAACGTTCGTTTGATGCTATCAGTTAGCCTTGAGAATAGCAGGCCCTGGCACTCTGACTACGACATCATCTTTGACAGAAGATGTAGTCGGGCCTGCACCATGACAAGGCTCTGGCCATAGCTTATTTGTCCCGACAGCGAGAGGCCTTTCGTCAACGTGGAGACCTGTGTTGCGGCCTTTCGCCCTGCGTTCCTTTTGTGCAGGTAAGATTAATGAAAATGTCATGACATTACCCCACTCTTCCATCCTTCCCCTCCCGAATGTTTTGTTAATAACGATGTTTTTTTCCAGGCAAAACATATGCTACTTCACAACATTTGGAGATACGACATGTGCTGTGTGTGAATGGTCGTTTGTGTAGCTTGGGTAGCGTTGGGCCGTTGGCCAAAGCTGTGTGTGGCCTGGTGTCACAGTACCTGGCTAGCCTATTTAGCTGATGTCGGCCATTGGCTCCTTGCTGCTTTGGTTTCTCTGGTATAGACCCTCTTCTTGTTGGATTTAAGTGTTGATCTTTGTCCTTTTGGATCTCTCATACATGCTCTAGTCTCTCTCTAACACACACACACATGACAAACACACATGTTCTCTCTCTCTCTCTCTCTCTTTCTAACACACACAGTCTGCCTATGGCGGCCTTTCTCGATGGCTAGGCTGTGCTCAAGGATCTTCAGTCACAGTGCTCAGGTATTCTGCCACTGTGTACTCTCTGTTTAGGGCCAAATAGCATTTCAATTTCTTTCCAATGTGTCTCTCTCTCTCTCTCTCTCTCTCTCTCTCTCTCTCTCTCTCTCTCTCTCTCTCTCTCTCTCTCTCTCTCTCTCTCTCTCTTGGATTTAAGTGTTGATCTTTGTCCTTTTGAATATCTCATACATGCTCTAGTTTGTTTGTTTGTTTGTTTGTTTGTTTATTAACAAATTATAACGATTGTGAAGGAGAAGTTAGAAGCCTAGAGGCTTATCAAGAACGTCCCCCGTTTTATAAAATCAAACATACAAAAATACAAGAATATGCATATTATAAAATACCAGAATACATTAAAAGATTCGTGTTAATACAAACATACATACACACAGTACATACATGGATATACTGTGTACATAATAATATATAACAACCCACCCACCTGCCTATAAACCTACCCACCCACATAACCAAATGCATACCTACATGTATGACCTGTTATCTATCTACTACTTTTGGATGAGAATTTCTTTGTAGTTTGCTTTAAAAATAAGCAGAGATGGAGATTTCCTCAGCATAGGATCAGCTGCATTCCAAAGATTGGACCCTCTATACCTCACTGAGAACTGCCTAAGTGAAGTACCACAATAAGGTATATGCAGGTCCCTGGACTGACGTGTAGCATATGAATGGACATCTGAATTAAAAGAAAAAAAACTATTAAAACCATTTGGTAGATTGTGATCATGAATGCATTTGTACACAAATATACATATCTGTAAAGAATTAACCTCAGACACAGTCAGAATGTTTAGTTTCTTGAAAAGAGGAGCAGATGGTTCAAATCGATCTGAGAGGGTTGCCAGTCTAACAAATCTTTTTTGAAGTAAAATAATTTTTTGAAGATGAGATGAATGAGTGCTAGCCCAAATTATGTTACAATAAGATATGTAAGGAAAGATAAGACTATAATACAGGATTAAAAAACAACTTCTATTTATCAATGAACACACCTTCCTAATTATACCTACTGACTTCATTGCTTTTTTACAAACATGATCAATGTGTTTTTTCCAATTTAGTTTATCATCAACTAGGATCCCTAAAAACTTTGTTGAAGTTACTTGTTTGATTTCGGTGTTACTGATCAATATCTTTGCCTCCTTTTTCGAATAACTTTTACCTTTATTACAAAATACAATAAAATTAGATTTTTCTACATTTAACAATAGCTTATTAGTCTGGAACTCGATGGCTAGGCTGTGCTCAAGGATCTTCAGTCACAGTGCTCAGGTATTCTGCCACTGTGTACTCTCTGTTTAGGGCCAAATAGCATTTCAATTTCTTTCCAATGTGTCTCTCTCTCTCTCTCTCTCTCTGTACACTGTATATTGACTGTAGAACGGGAGCTCTCTCTCGCTCACTCTTTTGCTATATGTTGACTGTATCATGCCCCGCCTCGGGCAGCGCTGTTATTTAAGAATATGTTGACTGTATAAAAAAAAAAAAAAAAAATATATATATATATATATATATATTTCTCTTTCAATTGCTGGAAGGACATAAAAACCTCATCTTTATAACAATGTTCCAGTCGAGTGATACCTTGTAAAGACCAGGGCCCTCATTTATCAATGGTGCGTACGCACAGATATGTGCATAACCCGTGCGTACGATCATTTCTTGTAACGTCCCCAGGGCCAGCCCCTGCTGGCCCGGTTATGAGAACGACATTGGACATTTCCTTCCTCCTGACAATGGTCCCCTACCTCCCTCTAGTGGCCAGAGTAGCCTGATGGTGCAGGTGGCCATTTTGTTATGGTTAAAAATAATAGACTTAATTTCTAATTACTTATTATCTTGGGCCATCCCTGTCTTTGTTTGATGTCGTCTCCCTGTCTGGTTGTTGTGTTTGTTATTGCTTTTGGTGTCTTGTATGGTGTTTATTGATTCTATCTTTTGGCCTGGCCCTGACAGGTGTTGATCGTTGTAATTAGTGTTGGTATTTAAGTGTGGGTTTGTCATCACTCCCTCGTGGCGTCATTGTCTCCAGTACCCTCCTTGTTTCCCTCACCTTCCTCAGTGTTCCCTTGCCCGTCGTGCCTCTCCGTACCTTGCTTCATGTCCTTATGTGTTGTAAGTAGTTTATGTATTCCGTTTTCGTTCCTCTTTGTTTTCCCGTGTCCTTCAGTGTTGTTTTGTATAAGAGCCAGCTCGGCTGAGCCTTTGTATGTTCCGTTTTGTATTATTTCGTCGTCCAAGTAAAACCTATTTATATTCCAGGTTACCCTGCTGTCTCTGCCTCCTCTCTTCCCGATCTGCAATTGTGTTCACACCTTAGTTAGCACCCCCAATCCTAACAATTTCTAGGCAAAGTGTGGGACTTTGCCTAGAAGTGCGTACCTGCGTACCTGGCGCCCGGTGGTAGAATATAAATATTGCAACGCGGAAATAAGCTTCCGTGCATTAGTTTCAACACTGGCGTGTTCTGTATGACCCCCCGTAATTCATTATAGTTCATTGTAAAATAGCGACAGTAGTGTAATTATTGTCAAACCCTATAAATATAGCTTTTGGAATAGGTCTTTCTTTCCGAATGAATGCAGCATGGTTTATATATAGGGTTATCGGAATACTATGGGGTGCGCTCGCGGGGAACTGTTTTCAGAAATAGCAGATAGGAATGAATGAATGAATGAGGGGCAGTCTAATTGCAGAGAGAACATAATATTAACTAGAGTCCGCTATACCCGAGACACCTCCTTCATTTGTACCACAATTTGAGACCAAAATTGGAGTGTAGAACAAAACGCACAAATGCCATCCCCATGCACATTGATTCAAGTCCTCTCCACCCTCGGGTCTTTGGCCACCGGCACGGTCCATCGTGATATTGGAGATGGATCGAGCAATAGACTGTTACTGTACCACCCATGTAGCTGTCAAAGCTCCATCACAAATGCAGTTATGTGAATAGAAAGGGATTCCACTCAGTGATGCGCATTTGCCTGATACATGTTGTTGCTGCATGCCAGGAGGAAGCAATGCTGCATGTTTTCAATTCATTAAATAAAACTGATACTTTTTGCAAGGGTTTACTGACTGTCATAGAAATAATCAACCAACTACATACTGTAACTTTTCAGTGCACGTTTTTATTTACATTGTGACAACAGCCTTGTGAGCTCCCGCACACAGACATGATGGAATTCAAGTTCAAGTTTGTATTGACTGTAATGAATTCAACACAATCATTGACTTTCACAAATTCTTTCGATCTATAAGACTAAGAGAATTATTTAAGAGTAATAAGGATGATGGACCAACTGCAATGGATTCAACAATTAGTGAAAATAAAACACCAGAGAACTCTAGTAAATTTCGTGGAAAATCCACTTTTATTCCACCGAAACATAGAAATGCATCAATTGACACTTATTGCAGATTGGTAGAACAAGACGTCAGAAATACTCTTAAGAACAGAAAAGAATATAAGGTGTACAACAATCGAAAGAAGAAAGGGAAGCAATAAACAAACTTTCTAAAGATACTACTTTGATTGTGAAAAATGCAGACAAAGGAGGTGCTATTGTTGTTCAAAATAGGAGTGATTATGAGAAGGAAGTGCACCGTCAGTTAGGAGATGCTAAGAATTACAGAAAACTTTCTGGAAATCCAACAAATATTTTTTAAAATGAGATTCATCATCAATTAAAGAATTGGTTGGACAATGGCCTCTTGACCAAAAAAGAATATGCCTTTCTGAAGATAGATCATCCAAAGACTCCAGTGTTCTATTGCCTGCCAAAAGTTCATAAAGATCCTGTTCAACCTAAAGGTAGACCAATAGTGGCAGCAATTGGATCTCTCACTGAAAACATCTCTTCCTATGTGGACTTCTTCCTACAACCAATTGTGAAATCTCTCCCATCCTTCACACAGGATTCGACAGACCTACTCAAGACTTTGAAATCTGTCCAGGATCCGACCACTGTGACCTACATGGCCTGCTTGGACATCGAATCCTTATACACTTCAGTACCCCATACAGGGGCTCTAGAAGCTCTGACACTGTTCCTGAATCAACGTCCACCGGATTCAACACCAGAAACACACGTTCTTATAGAACTGACAGAGACTCTACTCACGCATAACTACTTCATGTTCCAAGATGAGAACTATCTACAAACCAAAGGCGTGAGTATGGGAAGCAAAGCCAGCCCGTCCATAGCCAATATTTATATGGGTCTTTTTTAGCAGAAATATGTATTCAACTCTTCAGAAAATGTGTTTTTACCATACATTAAAATGTGGAAAAGATATAGATGATATTTGCATACTGTGGACAGGGGATGAAATGACACTGATACAATTCTTTAATTTCCTCAATGCTAAAAATGAACATCTAAAGTTTACTATGGAGTATAATAATAATATAATAATAATAATAATAATAATAATAATAATAATAATAATAATAATAATAATAATAATAATAATAATAATAATAATAATAATAATGCAGGACCTGTTGCGGAGGTCTTTATTCGGCATGCAACGACACTCAATGTTTTAGCGGTACACACAGCGGTTAGTTTTTTTTAGCACACACACCGGAACACACACGCATGCATTGTCTCTTTAGAATCGCCGATGCGATTCGTCTCTGCGATTAACCCATCCCGTCGTCCTTCCCCCCCAAGGGCAGCCGGGAGCAGACAGGCATCAACGTGAGCTGCGCCAGGGGACCAATCCAAGTGCTCCTGTCCGTCTTCGTCAAGGACGCCACAGCGTTAGCGATCTGTTGTTGTGCATGTTTTTCCATTGGGTTTATCTTATCGGGGGGGAAACCCTTGCGAGCACGGAGAGAACATGCAAACTCCACACAGAAAGGCCTGGGAGATACCCCACCTGGGTACCTGGCATCATGGAAACCTGGTCCCCAAGCGGGAATCGAACCCTGGACCTTCTTGCTGTGAGGCGACAGTGTTAACCACTACACCACCGTGCCAACACCAAGTGAATTTCTTAGATATTATTATAAAAAAAGACAATGGTACATTCCAAACAGATGTATACATGAAACCTTGTTACAGCAATTCTCTGTTGAGAAGTGATTCATTTCATCCTACTCCGCTAAAAAACAGTTTACCTACAGTATCAGCCAGTTCTACAGGATCCGTAGAATCTGTAGTACAGATGAATGTTTTCAGGAACAGACGGATACTTTAAAAACAATGTTTAAAACCAGAGGATACACACAGGACATTGTAGAAAAAGCAGCTTTAAAAGTAGGTCATAAAACCCAAGAAGACTGCTTACAATCTATAAGAAACAAAACTACCTCTGTACAACCTATGCAGTGTGTTACACAATACTTGCCTCCAGTGGTGCAGTCGTAATATGGGAACTGGTTACACGCCACGTGCACGCGCGCTCCCGCTCCCGCGCACGCGCATACATGTTCCCTCAGGCCCTGTCCACACGAGCGTTTGGATTTAATATGACCGAAGTAGAAAAAAATAAAACTCTGTCCACACAGGTGAACACAGGTGAACAACCGTGTATAACTGCGTACCCACGGCACCAGCAACCGTTACATGTAGTACAATGCCAAAACAGTAGGCGGCGATGTTGTTCAGACATGAAGGCCATTTCAACCAATCAGAAAAGGCTGAACGCTCACTAAACTTCCTGTTACTTTAGAAACACAGCTGGACCCTATTGATCATTTTGCCAACGGAACATATATTTTCAGCAAAGAAAGAAACTGCAATAAACAAACGGATACATTCACTGTGTGTTCTGCCTCTCATTTTGTTGATGAAACAAAACCATCAGCAACACAATTTACCACCAAGAGCGGATAGTTTAGTCTCACAAAAGACCGCCGGTGTTGTTAGCTACATGCTAATGTGAATGGCTATATCCATGTATAGTATATAGCTTAAATGCTAACGTAATGTGGTAACGTTACCGATATGAAATGGATGTAAACGTTATTTAACAGATTGCAGAATGGGTACAATACAATACGGCTCAATACAAACAATTGTTAAGGGGATGCAGTCTGGACTGGGTTCCTTATAACAATAACTTATATAACTTATATAACAATAAACACATGAGTTTAGTTTAGCTGCAGCTACATGTTTACTCTCAGCGTCAGGTCAGGAATGCGACAAGACATCAGTCGATCACAACACTCTTCAACACAGACGATACATTTTGAACAAAAGTTTGTTACAATCATTTTCATATAACGCTACTTGGGACAGCTCTGCTGTAATCTCTCTACCCCGCGGTCTGCCGTGAACATGGGAAATAATTGCGACAGCTCTGCTGTAAACACTGGGAATAACCTCGGTTGCTACTGTATGCCCACACACAACTGCAAAACCGCAAAACTTCACCCTGGCCACCGGTTTTAAAGACCGCGGTTGCAGTGTAGCAAATCCCCGGTTGTGTGTGGCCGAACAGTGCAACTGCGCACATACAATCATGGTTATATTAAAACCAGCGCTCGTGTGGATGGGACCTCAGTTGCGCATAGAACAGATGATTATTATGCATAACAATGGAGATCAAGCAGCCCCCCACCTTCTCGTAGGTTCCTATTATTATGCAAAGTCTAGGTGAGAAGTGTCGGCCGCCGGCCGGGTAGCTTTCTACAACGGCCGGGTACTTATCATTGCTCGCACTTCTGCCCTGAGTGACCTACTAATAACACGCCGTGTAACCGCGTGTGTGCACGACTGCACCCCTGGTCGCCTCTAGGCAACCTTTTTAAACAAACTATTAAAAAACATTGGCATCTTCTCAGTTCTGATCCAACATTGGATAAATCTGTTCAGATCCCCCCTAGATTAGTCTACAGGAGAGCACATAACATCAGATACATTGTGGTTAAATCAGACTTGCCTCCTAAAAAAACACACACTTTTTTAGATTTGTGGTTCGTGTGCTCAATGCCACTTTACAGAAAAATTCACTGTTTTCTATCACCCAACAACTGGGAAAGAGATAAAAATAACATGCAAAACTACCAATGTAATCTATATGCTTAAGTGCCCATGTGGTAAGGCATATGTCGGTAAGACAACACGTGCTTTAAAAACACCTATTGCCGAACACAGGAGTACGATACGGAATGAGGATGAAAAAAGCCCAGTAGCTTTACATTTTAAAAAGGCACACCACAATGTCTCATCACTAAGATACCTTGGAATAAAGAGGGTGCATATTCCAAGACGTGGGGGAGATATAGATAACCTCCTGCTGAGGAGAGAAGTATGGTGGATCCATATCCATTATCTTAAAACTATGGCACCAACGGGACTCAATGAAGACTTTGACATTAGGCCTTATTTATAAATTTAACCTATAGAGGGAGACAGTCAACAGACAACAGACACTTTGTTTTTAGTTTTTTCATTTTAGTTTTTGTTTTCAGTGGCTAGGATTTGTACTTTATACACTACTGCCTGTTGCCTATCTGTAAATTATGTCTTAATCATGTAAATATATCAATCATGCAAGTTTTGGGACCGCCCCTGATCACCAGGTGGGGCTGATTTTTCACTTCCTGTATAAAAAACATGTCATTTTGTGTTGTATGCATGCTTGAGGAAGACCGGTAAGGTCGAAACGTTGCATCTACTGCCTGTTTTGTTTATTAAAATCACCCTGGAACTACAAGTGAGTTGCGAGCCCCGCTTTGTTTGTTTTCAAGTTTGTTATAGGCAGGCTACACATGGCGTAGGCTACATGGCAGTGAGATTCATTGTTCTTGTATATGCTCTCGTATTATTGTTTATAATATAATGGGCATTTGTAGAGGCATACAATCTATTTTGATGTCGGTATTAGGTAGCCTATAATATAATATAGGCTACCTAATACCGACATCAAAATAGATTGTATGCCTCTACAAATCATATGCAGGTAGAAAATTGACGGAAAATCCGTTGCGGATCATATTCCAGCATGGTTATTAACACTTTGATCGCCATGGGTTAAATTCATAATTTACCATCCCTAGCCAGCTCTATTTGTCTATGGAGAAGTTCCCCTTCTTTGCAGGGCTATAACTTTTTAAATTCTATTGCTAGATTGCCATTATTATGGCCCATTCAATGTCCTATATCCATTGTTCAGGGTGTAGCAACGATATACTTTTTCATTCACATATTCATACTAAAATATGGTCTAAAGTATAAGTATGTTTTTATCGTTTTCTGCAGCTTTCTCCAGAACTTGATTTATAGCTCCAAATGCATTATATTGATGATGAAATACAGTTTGATAGCAATCGGCGCGAGATAAAAAATTTCAACTGGACGTGGTTCTAGAAGTTACTACGTATCATCTGATATTGACCGGATGGGCGAGGGGGCGTTTATAATTCCGTGGGCAACATTATACCATTCGTCTAGTGTGGGTCATATGGTCATCAGAGCAGTTTATATGGAATACGTTAGATGATGATTTCGATCACAGATTTTTTAATTATTGATATCAAAGACGAGTTACGGCGTCTTCGGCAGAATGAGCATGGCTAGGAATGACGTCTAAACTCGTCATCGGCGATTAAAGTGTTAATGACACCATGGCAAACAGTGGTTAATGGTCTTTATTAGTGTTTGCGCTGCCCAGGCAGCAATGGTCTTTAGGAAGTTAATAGATATCATATTCGACATCACCATACGTGTACATGTCTGTCAGCCTGTCGCTTATTTCTCCCATAACACGCTTCGCTCGGCTTAGTCCACTTTTCCACATTTCATGGGGGTGTTTCATGACCGTATATGGTTAATTACGGGCGGTTCTATATGCAAATACTTAAAATCGGGCACGAGCGCGGAGCGTAGAACAAATGGTATTTATCAACACGGAGTGTGCATAGAACCTGTGTACGCACGTGTGATAAATCCCAATTTTCTGTACGTACAGTACACATTCTAAATTCTGTGCTTAAGAACGAAAATAGAACACTTTCTAAGCATTGTTGATAAATGAGGGCCCAGGACTCAAAGTCTCTATTCTGGTATAATATAGGTATAAGCATATTTCCCCATAGGTTTTTTTTAGTTGATAGAGGGCTATTGTGTCTGAATCTTTTTGTAATTTTAACCAAGTTTGGACTGAATGGATCATGAAGGGGTTCTGGGTGATGGTCTTAATTGATTTCATGTCCCATTTGTGCAAGGTATCAGACGGAGTGGTCTCGTTAATGTCTAGACATTCAATGTTCAACCATGAGGCCACCCCTCAAACATTTGAGCCAAATATCTGGCTTGTGCCGCCAAGTAATACATTCTAAAATTTGAAAGTTTCAGTCCTCCCTTTGTAGTTACACCTTAGATTCTGAGAAACAACAAAAAGTTATCACATATCTATACAAAATACGGCAGGTCGATTTTGCAACAAGTCAATAATTATATATAACTATTGTCATTCAAGAAGTGACAGTGATATGGGAAGTTCCACCTTAAATTCTAAAACAGAAGAAGCGATCACGTACCCATCCAAACTATGTCAGGTCGACTCTGTGTTTGTTTTCTTTCATGGTCGATGTGGAACGTCTATATAGTCTGGTGTCCCAGTCATTGAACGGGGTCAAATCGTTCCTTGCAAAATGTCTTGGCTTCCTCCGGCGTGGTGAAAGTATAGACTTCTCCCCCCATCAGTGTAACCCGGAGGCGGCCGGGGTGAAGGAGCCTGAAGCATAATATGCCTTTACAGTACAGGATTTTTGACCTCATTAAATGCTGCATGTTTTTTAGAGAGGGCTGCGCTGTAATCCTGGTAGAATCTCAGGGTGTTATTCTGATAGAGGGGTTCGTTTTCTCTGGCACAGAGTATTGCTTGTTCCTTCTCCTGGAACCTGTGGTAGCATACTATGATGGTCCGGGGCGGGGCTCCTGTTTTGGGTTTGAGGAGTAGAGACCGGTGCGCTCTCTCCAGCTCTGGTGGCTTGTCAAATACGTCAGGGCCCATGACTTCCATCAGTAGTTTCGAGACTATTTGAATAGGGTCTTGTCCCTTTTCGCTGTCTTCGGGTACATTTACAATATGGAGGTTGACTTGTCTTGAGCGGTTTTCCAGGCCGTCGACCCGGTCTAGGAGGGTAGGCTAGTGTTGTCTGTTTCCAATTTGCGTATTGTTTTCTCCGCTTTGACGAGACCATCAAAGTTATCTCCCGCGGTTTCAACTCTGGCGAGGCGTGCTTGAAACGAGTTAACCGTTTTGTGAAGTGCATCCACCGATGTTTGTAGGGGTGAGAAAGAGTTCTGTAACAAAGTAGAAAAGTCTTCTCTGAGGCAGGAACGTTGTTTTGCTAAAACTTCGACTAAGATTTTCATGGATAGTCTTCTCCATCTTTCTGTGGCTCTGTATAGTCTGTGTCGTCCTGGGCGGCCATTATCTTGCTAGTAGCTCTCTTGTTTGGAGTCAGCATCGGTTGTAAGGTCGCTTGTTTAAGATTTCTCGTCCTGTCTTTGTTTTTTCCTCTGTAGGGTGTTTGTTAAGTAGGAGTTTCGTTTTTCTGTGGTTGAAAAGTTTTTTAGATGTTAGAAATGTAAATTGTTAGCGTGAGGCAGGATAGCCTTCTTCCACATCTTTCTCCTACACCGTCATAACCGGAAGTCTATTGTATTTGTTTTTAACCCTGTACGGCGACCTTGGGTGCTCAGAAAGGCTCCTTTAAATAAAATGCATTATTATAGATATTGTAGATATCTCTTGATTATTATAGTTCATGTAGTGATTAAGAATTCCTTAATTCCTTTATATCTTAATTAATTAATAATCAAATATAAAATATCATCAACAATTAACTCGCTTCTTTTAAACCTTTTTGAAGGCAGAAACTATATGCTATTTATAAAACATTCTGAAGGCAAAAAATATAGACGTTTCAAAGTGACAACAATACCATTGTAAAAGGACCCACGTTTATTTCCAGTTGCAATATTTGCAAATGAATAGTTGACAGGAGATGCATTTGGGTCCTGTACCCTAGCAACAGAAGTCCAGTGAAACCATCTACTGTATATGCTATTTGTAAAATATTCAAAAGGCAATGCTAAAACATTTTGAAAGCAGAATATGCTTTCTAAAGCCTTTTAGAATGTCATTGTTGTCACTTTGAAATGGTCTATAACACATTCTGAAGGCAGAAACCTCTTCTAAAACATTCTGAATGAATAACTGTATGTTTTATCCTACATGGGGTATTTGTTATAATGGTGGGGTTGAGCGTGAGGGAGTGTTGGACCCAAGCGCAGGACAGAGAGCGAGTAGAGGAATGAGGCAGTAGGCGACGGTGACAATTAAAGGGCTTTTACTTGCGGCAGCAACAAAAGTACAATACACGAAGCACAGCGTAAAGGGCGCAGCCGGGCTGGCACGGAGAGAGGCACAAAACAGACTATAAACAAAACCTGACCAGAAAACAAAGGAGAGCAACAAAACAAGGACACTAGCATACACTTACAGTTAGACTGGGAACAGAGGACAATTCCGCGAACGGCAGGAATAGCACACGAGAATGATACAGGGAGCTTCACGAGCAATAGAGTACATGACAGGATACATGGAGACAGGGTATACAGGACACGGGTAGCTTCACGAACGGTAAACAAGGTACATGACAGAATCACGAGAGACTGGGTAATGACGCAACACGGAAGTCAGGGAGCCGCATACATATACGGAACATGATTATAATGAGCGACAGCTGGGGAGACTACAGACAGACTAAAACACGACAGGACTGAATGACAATACACACAGACACACTGGAGACATAATGCTAGGCTAGACAGGGGAATACAGCAGATAGCAGATACACAGGGAATGACGACACGACAGAGAGCAGATTAACGAACACAGACAGTGCGAGACACGAAAGGCTAAGGACAAGCAGTGACAGTACCGGCAAATGTCCACTAGATGGAAGCAGAGGACAGTTCATGAGGCGCGGATTGTCACAGTATTGGCTTGCTTTTGTGTTGAATCGCCCGAAGGCAGTGCCTGGTACCTTTCTGCAGAAGAGCCACATGCTATTGACCTAGTCTCTACTGTGTGATTCTGCACTGTGCACTACAAGCTAACTGCCTCAACACAGTCAGTGAGACTGCTCTTTCTTCTAGCTAAATGCGTGCAGGGGGGATAACCTTGCAGGGATTCATGAATGCTTCGAATACGCAAGGTAGTTTCTTCATGGGTCTGTTTAAAAAATATATTATTATTATATTCTAATAAAAAAAAATTATCTAATTAATTACAGGATTTGTAATTAATTAATCTAATTAATCGCATTTTAATCACATAACCATTTTATGGCTGATATTCTATATTCTATAATCATATTTCAAATTGCATGTGTCCGGATGGCAGAATTCAGTACTGTATCTACAAAACCTTCTGTTTAATCATCTTCCATCTATTAATTTGCTTAGATTTTTCAGGTCTGGTCAATTTGAGCATAGTGTTATTCACAGTCAAAGATAAAAAAAAACGTAATTGATATTCTCATTTGGTTCATTACAATTTACTCAAGCCTAGTAACAGACACAGTATTTCTGACACTGGGAATACATTCCCTGAGATCCATAGATGTCCCTAGAATCAGATACCAAGAACATGCAAATGGACCATATAAAAAAAAAGTCTGTAATGTGTATGTGTATTCTACGTTCTTATGGAATGAATGAGACCACATTTTTTTTTATAATTTTTAATTTATTTTTAATTTTTTTTTAAATTTTGAGTTAATTTTCATAACGTGATAATTTGCTGTGTAATTAATTAATCGAATTAACGCGATAAACTGACAGCCTAATTCTAATGCATTTTATTACAATAATACATAATTAATTAACTCATTCTGCGCCACGGATCGGGGCGCCAGAGGGTGCTATTACGCCAGAACTGTAAGTCAATGGGGCGCTTTGTTCACTTGCGAGTGCTTAAAATATATCTTATATTATATCTATGGGTCTAATACACCCGTCGATTGTCAGTGAGTTGCTTCCAGTCAACATGTACAAAACGGATTGTTTTTTCATCCGTACATTTTCGTTTTATACCGTTTTTTTATGAATATAGTTTTGGTGATTCTTAGTAATCCCAGGAAAAGATGCGATAATAGCCCTTTAGTGGAATACACTAAACACGTTGAATTTTTTTGCCTGATTATCTAATCATCCAGAAATCAGCGCTAGATTATCACCACTATCCTTCCTCATGCAAGAATGAAAAGGGCCTCGTAGCGCGAAGCTCCCCCAGTTCCCTCCTGCACCCAACGGCACACAGCCACACATACACACACACAAGACAGCCGCGATCGGGGTAGAAAGAAATATCAGATCAACGCAAGATTTTATATATAGAGTCCTTACCTGCTATCTGATGTAATGCAAAAGAAATAATCCAATTATCTGATCGCCATTCCAAATACTGCTCATGGAGGTCCATCCCACATTACCGAGCGTTACACACTGACGGGCGGGCGGGGTTACTGTTCCATGCCACCGTTGTAAAGGGCTACCTCGCCTGAGTATTTAAACCCTGCCCGCACGGCTCGGATCGTCCCAGAAAAGAAACTACACTATTTCGAATGGAGTGCAATACCAGCTGGAAGGCGTAGGCGGCGGTATTTGCCCTTTTTCGAGCTCAGACCAATTCCCAATGATAACATCAGGCTGGATGGATGAAAATGAATGGATATCGCTAATAAAAGAAATAACGATTAAAACCCGACTATACTCGTGATTGGCGCTGAACCGACCCCGACTATCATCGGGTCTGGCGTTGAATGAGTTAATGAATTAATGCAGTGTTCCCCAGAGCCCTTGGGAGGCATGTTATCTAGCAGTAGTTAAGTCCAGCTCCTATGAGGCATGTTATCTAGCAGCAGTTGAGTCCAGCTCCTATGAGGCATGTTATCTAGCAGTAGTTACAGTAAGTACAGCTCCTATGAGGCATGTTGTCTTGCAGTAGTTAAGTATAGCTCCTATGAGGCATGTTATCTAGCAGTAGTTAGACTCCTTTAGGTTTGTGAGGCACGTTATCTAGCAGCATTTGTGTCCATACGGTCCTATAGCTTTCAGAGTGCTGCTGTTGTAGAGTTGAGTTCATAATTCTTCTGCTGCTCTCCTCTGTGCCAGTGAATAAAGTCGTCCTCAGCCTGCGGGCGCTGAGCTGTGCCCTCAGCCTCTCTGTACTTGAAGAGTCGGAAAATAAATTAGCTACGCAAGCCGGAGTATCAAACAATCCCTCCTATTTCTCCTTCATTCCATGTGATGAGGAGCCGTTTTGATCTCTACCTCGTCTCTCTCTCTCTCTCTCTCTCTCTCTCTCTCTCTCTCTCTCTCTCTCTCTCTCTCTCTCTCTCTCTCTCTCTCTCTCTCTCTCATTTTCCTTTTATGTTGAAGGCACTTTTCGTGAGCCAGAAGAAATTAATTGTAGAGTTGAGAAGTGTTATCTACCGCGGATCAGTTCTCCGGGGACCATGCAGCCGGGAAACTCTCAGCTCCTTTTGTTAACTAATGGACAGGTACTTCATTCTGAAGATGAACGGGGCAGTGACACTTTAATTTGGCTGCTTTAAATGTGGAGGAGAGAGCTGAGCAATGATAATGTACTTAACATTCTACTTTAAGTTGGGGGGTTGTCTACATTTTTTTTGTATCCACTTTTTCTCCTCTTTTTCAATTTTTCTCCCATCCCAATTTTTCGCTGTGCCAATTCTCCCCTCCCCTGTCTTGAACGTTGCTCGCATATGCCCCCCACTGGCCGGTTGTAGGGAGGATAGAAGCCTTGCATCACGTGTCCCCTCCGATACACGAGGAGGCAGCCTGTCACATCTTTTCACCTGCCAGAGCGGACCCTGGCGAGGTGTAACGTGTGGGAGGCTCACACTACCCCCACCATTTCCTGTCTCTGCTGTGCAGGCGTCCCCCAACTGACCTGTAGGAGTCGCTGTCCACAACGTCCAGATTACCACCCATCGACTTCCACCCGCTAACTCTGCCAATTGAGTTAGTATGACGGCCGGCCCAAGCCGGAGGCAACGCCGACAGCCGGATTCGAACCCGGTGTCTCTTGCGTTGGTGACGAGCGCAATGTCCGCTGCGCCACCCAGCCGCTCTGAAATGTGTTTTACAGTCATTATTACCTGCACTGCTTAAATATCAAGAAAATTGTCAAATAAGGTTTGTGTTTTCATTGCGCTTGTAGTTGGCTGTTCTACATCATGCTGGATGAACATCGACTGAACCGTCATCGGAGCGGAATGCTGCTTTGCTGACTCTGGAAACAGACATCTTGTCTCCTAAGAGACAACAAAACAGTTGGTTTGGAAAACAAATGCGCTTTAAATGTTTTACTGTGAAGCCTTTTCTGATGGGAAAACAAAAGCGTGTTAAATTTTACTGTGAAGACTTGTGGTGGAATACAGAAGATGGAAATCAAGTCACTGTGTTTGCCTTTGTTGTTTAAGAACACAAACACAAACAATATTATCTGAATAATAAATGACAACACAACAAAAATGTGTCCTCCCATTGATTGATTTGTACAAAACAGTAGGGGTGTAACAATCCACCGATCTGGATTGATATATTGATTCAATGATTCAATGATCCAATGATCCAATGTCACCAATGCAAAATCAAAACACCGATCCATATCATCATCTTTAAGATGTGCCTTTATTTTGAAATTCCCATGGTGCGTTCCATTTGACCATCTCCGTACAAGCACACCTCCTTACTACTAGCCAGGCAGATAATGGAAAGCAGCCAAGAAAAAGACAATGAAGATATTTACTAGTAGTGTGAAAATAGTTTGGATTTGGTAGGAAAGACGGGTCAACGTGTGAAACACTGCCATTAACAGATAAATTACCGCACCCCTGTAGTGACGTTACTGTGTCAGATGCCTGCTCACCAGATCTTTTGACCTGCTTTTTTCTGCAAAAACTGAAACACAACAAGAGAGTGATGCGCATCACAGCTGCCATTTAATATTTCATTTGCAAAGACATGAGGCCTTGCAGAACGAGTGTTATCGTGAGCTACTGCATACTCTGGAGCCAAAATATTTAATTCCATCGAGACAGACAGTGAAACTTGCATACCAAGTCTGTACAATCAAGATGAGACTAAGCACAATCGAATGAATGCAGAACTATCCACTATCACTACAGATGGATGGACGTCATCTACAACAGAAGCCAATGTAACTGGAGAGAGATGCAACTTTCCAGTGTCGCATACGAGGGTGCAGTGTAAGGGACCAGACAGTAAGATCATATTTATTTTGTCTATTTGTAGTAATGTTTTAGAAATGCAAACACTATTCATGAACAATATATTCATTACTTATTTTAGTGTTAGAAGAAGAAGAAGAAGTATTTTTTGTCATGCAGATGAACACACACATGCGAGATGGGCGACACACAGGAACACACACACACACACACACATGCATTGGGTTACCGATGAAAGGCCTCTCTGCGCTTGACCCATCCCGTCGGCGTCGTCCTTTTAAAATGTTCACAATGTCCCACAAATTTACAGCAAAAACACACAAGAAAATCTCCACAGACAACACAACTGATTATATTGCAGTTTTTGAGAAAAGCAAACATGATGCATGAGATTGGGACCAACTGTACAGTAGGTGGTTATATTAAGTTGGATTCCCTAACAGGAAGCAGCATGTTTTTAAGCTGTCAGACTAATGCTTCTGTTTGGACAAAGAAAGACACATTATTGTATTCCTCCTGGTCTTTAAACAAAACAGATTAGCTTTAGATGTTTAACGATTGGAAGTAATTCAACCCTAGCATCTGTTGTGCATGAAATTACGTTCAGATATCCACATCAAACGGATGGAACAGAGAACTCTGTCTGAGCTGTCAAAAAGAAAAGACCAGAGAACCCACTCTGTCATAACGTATAAAATATAATTTTCTTATCTGTTTTCATATCTCTGTCTCGCATATTGTCATAAGTTAATTTATTGCCGGCTGGTTTTCTCTGGTCTGAATCTCATTGTGACTACCTAATCAGCTGCGGGCTGAGAGGAGCTGCGAACATTTCATTCCACCATGAATATTTGATTATCAGAAATCTCCCCCAGGGAACAGACCGGGCTCAGGGTTCGCTTTTGATTTGCGATTAAACTATCAAGAAATCAATTTCATCTGCTTTGAATAATTCATGGCTTAATGGAATGAGAGATGGTAAAAAAGGGCGGGCGTTATGATGAGATGGTTTTGTGTGTGTGTGTGTGTGTGTGTGTGTGTGTGTGTGTGTGTGTGTGTGTGTGTGTGTGTGTGTACGTCTATGTGAACGTGTGTGTATAGTCTAAAACATGTTTCAAGCTTATTGCGTCTGTGCGGTCTACGCGGCATCAATGATGTGGTCTGGGCAAGTTATGTTACGATTTGCAGACTACATTGTCATGACTGGCGTTGCAATGGTGACAGAACGCGCACTCCGTTCCTCAAGCCACACTGACTGTATTAACTATGAAACGACCTGACGTGCACAGAGACCATGCGCGCCTCCACACTGTCCAGACCGTACAGACCACAAGAAGTATGACACAGGTTTAAGGCAGACCCACGGGAGGTAAGCTCTGTGTCTCCTTGGGTCTGAAACCAGCCTGTTGGTGAATCACTCATAACAAGATAAATAAATTAAATAATACAAATTAAAGTGGAAGTGTTTAAATAACAAAAAAATATATATAGCAGACTTCTTAGCTTAACATCCCAGGGAACTAATGGGATAACTGGGGATGTTGTTTGCTCCTGACAAGAGTCTCAAAGTCTGGGGTGATGGTAGACAAAGCAACTCTGAGGTCATGCTCAATGTCCAATCTGTTCCTCTGCTTTGTCTTAAGCTGGACCAGAGCTGAGAAGCCACTTTCACAAAGATAGGTAGTGTAAAAAATACACTACTAATCGACTAATCGACGCAAAAATTATATATATATATATATGGATCTCATGGAATGTATTCTTCCCAGTGTCAGAAATATTGTGTCTGTTACTATGCTTGAGTAAATTGTAATGAACCAAAGGAGAATATAAATTATTATTATTATAATTGATTTTTTCATCTTTGACGGTGAATAACACCATGCTAACATTGACGAGACGTGAGCTCATTCAGCACCTTCTTGAGATCAAGTGTACAAAAAATCGAAGCAAATTAATATAGGGCAGATGATTTACAGTTTTTTTTATAGATACAGTACAGAATTTTGCCATCCGGACAAATGCAATTTTAAATATGAATATAGAATATAGAATATCAGGCCTATAAAATACCTTATTATAGCCAACTTGCAGACTATGGATCGGGCCAAATCTACTCTTTCCAATGGCAGAGTTCAATTTGGATTTAGTATCACCAGGCATGCATGAAGAACAGAGAATTTAGAAGTGGAGCAATATTCCATTTACTTAATTACGTATTTTAGGCGGATTTTCAGAAAATAGGGCTCTGGGCTTAAGAGGTTAATATGGACTGTATTGATCTATTTGTGATATGAAATAAATCTCGGCTCGGTACTGGGCTGATCGGACTTAAGGGGTTAAGTAACAGTATTTTGAAGTCAATTCTATGACACATTACTGGTGTAATATGTTCAGCTTTCTTAGTATTTGTTAGGACTCTGGCAGCAGCATTCTGAATGAGAAAGAAAATGAGTCATGACTAAGTAATGGTCTGCATGATGCTCTGGATTGTAGTAAAAATAAATTTTTGGTGGAGTCTGCTGCTTATCTCCTGGGCGTCTGGCTGTCGGCTGACCATTGAAGGGTGGCCTCCTGGGGCTCAGGATAAAATCAGCTCATAGACTTTCGGTGCAGATGCAGTCTTGCCTGTAATACAGACTTTGTGAGAGAAACTGTGTGTAGTTAGGATTACCTGCTACAGTATATGGTGGACAGGACTGCTACATCAGCATCCCAACTTGCTTGCGCATGTCTCGGCCACAGAATGTTCTTCTGTACTTACGAGTTTCCCTGTGTACTATGTACAGGGTGATTTTTACTATTATTACAACAATCAAGTAGGTGCGCATGTTGCAAGTTGGTACATACTGTAGGCATGGCCGCCTAGTTATAGTTGAAAGTGGGGGTGCAAGATTTTTTATTTTTTTTTCCTTTATTTTTATTTATATATATTTTTTTTTGCAAGGGGTGGTTTGGAGGGGGTCCGGCACGACCCCCTCCATGGTGCTGCTCTTTTCACTATAAAACTCAGTTTATATTGCAGTATGATAGCTATAATAATAATAACTTCACTGCGAGGGCTCTTTTAGCTAACGCTAGCTAGGCACGTATGATAGCCAATTACTATTATAATAATAATAATAATAACTTTCCCATCCTCCCAAAGCCCCTCCGGCCCCGTTCTCATCCGCAGCACCAACAACAACAACAGCGCGGCGGCTGAATGAATGAATGAATGAAAACTTTATTTAACAGATTGCAGAATGGGTACAATACAGTACGGCTCAATACACACAATTGTTAAGGGGATGCAGACCAGAGAAAGACGTTTGTCTTGTTTACATCAGGGTCCATACTTTCGTGACTGTGCTCAGCACCGAGTGAATCCACAGTCACTTGCTCCTCAATGGGAAACCAACCTAGATTTACCATGAAGGACAGGTTCTGGCCGAACCGTTCGTTATACAAGTATCACAGAGACATTACAAAAGGTGCTCACAGTTGCACGAGGGGTTCGCACAGAGATACGGGATGGTTTGAAAGCTCGGCGTTGCTAATAAATATTTTTAATATTTTTTTATAAACTGCTCAAAGCGGCATTATTTCCGCCGTTGGGTGATCACAGCGCCTGCGCACCATCCCGTATCTCTGGATTCACTCGGTGCAGCGCCGAGGCTCACCATACGAGAAATATTCAGTTTCAATCTGTTTGCGCATTTAGTATACAGTCACAGTGTTCGACTTACGTGATGATTTGCTCCATTTTGATGTAAACGCAGAAGAATAATCCTCACAATGTTATCCAATATCCAGCCTGAATTTTTCAAGGGCTTTCGAAAAAGCCGCCTCCCCCAACATGTCGTATACGTCATGCCGACGAACCGTGGCCCGTGGGCACTGGATCAAACCATTAAAGTGGGGGGTCACACAATCTTTGGAAACTTAAAAACTTGCTATTAAGTGTCATTGCGTATTATTAATTTGATTGAAATTACGTAGTTATGGTTAGATAATATTTATATATTGGGGGGGGGGGGGGGATATATCAATGATCAAAAAGTGAGGGAGCAAAGAGACAAGTTTGCTCCACCAAGTTCAATACTGGTAGAGCACCCGCTTCGCCTGCTCTTATACGTAGGCGTCTATGACTGTAGGGGAATTGTATGACATTTTCTGTATATAATTTGCACAGAATATGCACTAGCAAGCTTGGACACAATTGGGTGGTGATGATGGTAGGAAGAAGGTCTGATTCACAAAGAAAGGGTGGAGGGGAGGAATGCCTGGTAACTTATTTTGGGGCAGTTTGGTATCTTACAACATACTGTATGACATGTTGCTGATATTAAGTATGTTCTGTCAATAAAACCTATGGAATTTTTTTTATTGATTTCTGACAACATGAAAAGCACACTTTGGCCTTTCCACACTTATTGTTTATAGTAGATTTCTGACATTCAAATCTATAAAAGGCTATCAGCAGGTTTCTGACTAAATAAAAGCATTGTATAAAGTGCAGACATAAATGAGTATATGATAGACAGAATAAGAGCAATGCAAAACATGTAGACAGAATAAAAGCAGTGTAATAAAATATATAATGTAAAATAACTCATTTATATAAGATTTGCATGAGAGACAGAATTACAAAACAAAATAGTGCAATAGTGCAGTGCAATAAAATAGCTGTCATCTACAGTACACCAATCACAGTCTGGATGCAATGGGCCTCATGCATGAAACGATATAAGAACAGATTTCGTTCTTAACTAGCATTTCTTCTTATTTTGTTCTTACCTGGGATTCAGCAATGTTTTCTTATTGTTGCTTTTCTCTCAGGCAAGACCAAATTATAAGAGTGGTCGAGAGCACTCTTACCCATATAAGAAAATCGTACCCAATATTTTTTTATAAAATAAAAAAAAGCATACCATTGGTTAATTGCCCCCAAATAGGACTTTAAAAATACAGAACTTTTCAATAATAATAATAATAATTATTATTATTATAACTTATTGCGTGCGTTCTCTCTGAATTGGATTATATATTGCTGTTAGAACAGTTATGCTCTGGCCGCCCAGGCCATTGACTGATTGAAGATTTTATTAACAGATAGCAGAATGGGTACAATACAGTACGGCTCAATACACACAATTGTTAAGGGGATGCAGACCAGAGAAAGACTTTCATTTTGTTTACATCAGGGTACCTGTTGTGAAGGGCCAGATTAAACCGAATATATATATTTATTTATATATATATATTTAATTGTATTTGTATATTCTCTAATATTCCCTGATATCCCTTGTATATTCCTTGTACAATATGCATTGAATATCCATTCTAGCCTACTGAACATCCCATAATAGTCTCCATTCTACTATTGGTCGAGACCTTGGTGCCAGGCTGCCATACCCCTCAGACCCAGTTCAAACGTACCGCTCGACATGTACGAACAAGTCCTAGTTCCGCGTAGGAATTTGGCTACCGCACCACTAATGGGACTATTTGTTCATAGTGCGTATATATACTGCGCTACTAAAGTAGGACTTTCTTTTCAGTCCAGTTTCTTACCCTCCAATAGAGTCACAGACGTAAAGCCTCCCCGCGACGCCACGTGTGGGAGTAAGGCCAAGTTCGCCTACCATCGGTATTGAGACATCGTGTATATTAATATTTGAATAGTCATATTTGGCACTATATCGTCGAGTTGGACGTAGTCTATTAAGCTAATAATAGTCTGTTAATATATAGTGCTTCGTGCGGTGAGAATACTACCGTAGTCAGTACCCCATCGTTTCGGGCAGAGAACTGGCTGCTTACCCAGGGTGGTTGACCCTATGTGAAGCTGCACCCGAGGAGCCCCAGAGCCGACGAGCGAGTGGACCTGTATACCGGATTATTCTACCGACGACAGCCCGCCTTCCCAGGCACGGATTATGCTTTGGATACTTTGATTATTCCATGGATAAAGACCCCCGACACTGCCGTGTGTTGGAACCCCCCCCCCTGGAGAGGACGCAAGGTGAGGAGACGCTCTGCAAGACGAGGTCGCTTCACGTCTCTCCCCCGTGGACCGGAGAGAGCCGGCCCACAAAGAGTCCACCTGCTTTCATCTGTGGTCCAAGGATCGCCGGCGCATTGAACGGCACTACAGTGGGTTCACCTGGGATACCCTTGGCCGGACGAGGCAGCCGGATTCTACCCCCCCCCCCCTCCTACTCCTGTCGGCTTACAAGCGACCCGATTAACCCCCTCTAGTGTATCTAGTATAATCATTAAAGTATCATTGCTGTTATTCCTTAACTATTCCAGGTCGTATATTTACCACCTGCGCCTTCAGAGATTGGACATTCTCTATTGATATACTGACGAATACTCCTTGCCATAAAAGTGCATACTATTTCAATTCATAAATGTAATTAAGTGATTAAGTGTTTATTCTACACACCATCGCTGTGTAGAAATAAAGACCTGTTTCTAATTCGTACATTTGTGTTGGATCCGTTTCATCTACGTGAGAGTGTTCATGATAATATATTTATGCTGTGTACTGGGTGGCCGAATATTAAGTACAAAGGTAGTGGTAGTAAGTATCATATCTAGTAATACAGTCAGGGAATTGTACCCCTCAGTTACAATTGGTCCTTCGAGCCGGAGGGTAATTAGTGTAATATTAATATAGTGTTATTAATATTGAAATGGCCTATGATGAACACTCCACGAAACGATCCTCCTAACCAACGCCCGCAGCGCGAACGACGGCTCCCTCAGTACTTAGAGGCTTACGCTGTCAGTCAACAACCTAGTCTTCTACTAACAGTAAACGCGGTAAAACTAGAAAGTAAAAGTATGTCTAACCCCAACGCCCAGACTACCCCGACCATAGAGGCCCCTACGGGCTCTAATGTAACTGACCAAGTTCACGGTGGGGACCAGTGGGAACCAGACATGACTTCACACCCCGCCAGTACTGAAGAAGTAGTCCCCGATGAGTCCCGGGAGGAATACAACGCTACCGAGAGAGAACTCGGCACGGAAGAAGACGGGGAGAGCACCGTGGAGATAGAGCTCCAAGGCTCCGCAAGGAGTACCCCGAGGGAAGGCTCCCCTATACAACCGCCTTCTCCCAGCGAGGCAGAGAGGACCCTACAGCAGGCCTTCCTCATCAGCCTGAACGCCGCTGCTGAACGCGACCGACTGCAGATCCAGCAGCGAAGCGAACACGAGCAGATACGTCTAGAAATAAGACGCATTCAGATGGAAGAGAATGTGGCCCGAGAACGAGCCGGTGCTCAACGGGACGCAGCGCGCGACAGACAGCAGTCGCAACTAATAGAACAGCTGATCAGACGGACAACACCCTCTCCCTCCGCCAGAGGCTCCAGGAACTCGTCTAGACACACCTCCAGGGCGGCATCCCCTAGCCGAGTAAACAACCCTGAACTTGACCAACAGACGAGGTCTATACCCCCCACAGACCACCTCCCCCCACCGGTCCAAGCGAGACCTAGCAACCGGGAAGGAGCAGCATATCCTGTGGAGAGGCTAAACCAGAGACTACAAGCACTGGATGACCTAACTGAAGACGAAGAGGAAGAGGAGGAGAACCACGCCCGAAGACAGCACAGTACTCTACCGGACCAGGAGGTCCGGTACAGCCCAGGCTATACTCCCGCGGAGCTGCGCTACAGACCCCCGACTCTATACACGGGTGAGCACGACGCACGACCCGCACCGAGGAACAGCACCTGGACAAGCGGGCCATGGTACACTGCCGGTACCAGCCCATACCAAGGAGCGGGAGGAGACTCGCCTAGGAGGCCTCTCCCCCAACGCTCGCCGATGTATCCACAGTCAGCGTCATACATTGGCACGCCTATGGTACCCGACTTCACCCAAGAGAACCGGGCCCAGTATACAGAACTCCGCATGTGTCTGGAGACCATGTTGGTGGATGTATTGGATGAACGCCACAAATACGCCATCCTACTGAAGCACTTAAAGGTACCCCGCGCACATAATATAGCGCTCGCCTACGCGACTTCCACCACCCCATACACAGCAGCGCTGGTAGCATTGGACCAGAGGTATGGGCGCATATGGGATTACGTGATCCAGGAGATCCGACACATCGACCGCTTACCCCCAGCAATAGACAATCGAGCACTGGACGACCTGTCCATCAGAGTGCAGTCCCTGGTAGGGATGTTGGGAGCGCAAAGAGAGAAGGGGAGGCATGAACTTTACGCCAACTCAAATGTGGAAAGGATCCTGGAGAAGCTGCCGCCCGCTCGTCAGGAGCGCTTTAGGCGGCAGAGGGACCACAGAGACCCGAATGGCCCCGAACCGAACCTCCTCGATCTAGCAGACTTCCTGGCGAGAGAAGTCAGCAGCCTACGGCTAGATACATTCGGACGGAGCACCCCTGGCTCCAGAGAAGGAACCAGACGACTAAATGATGGAAGAAGATCGGTGACTGTGATGCACCAATCGGAGTCAGTACCGAGCAGCAGGAGCCACAGTACCCCCTCCAGAACGGAGAAGTGGAAGATAGTGTGCCCCTACTGTGAGAAAGAACACTGGCTAGCGCAATGTGACTCCTTCCCCAAGCTGAACGCGGAGGAAGCAGGTCAATGGATAAAGTCCAACAAGCGCTGTTTTCGCTGTGCGCGCTCACACATGGCAGCCGAATGCCGCTTAAAGAAAAGGTGCACCAAGTGCGATGGAGCCCATCTGGACATACTTCACGACAGTAACAGACGGCGCCCTTCACCTGCACCATCCAGCCGCAAAGCGAGCGTCATGTACATCGATCCCGCCAGCAGCAGTGGAGCCCGAGTACTCCTAAAAGTAGTGCGTGTGACACTAAGCTACCAGAATAAAGTCCTGGACACTTACGCCGTCCTCGATGACGGGTCAGAGAAGACCCTGCTGCTCGCCTCCGCTGCGGCCCAGCTAGGGCTGCGGGGAAGCGAAACCCAAATGACAATTCGGACAATAAGACGAGATTTGAAGACGATAAAGGGCGAGAATGTCTCATTCTCTATCGCAGCAAGCGGCCAGCCTGAGCGACGGTACCAGATTGCAGACGCTTTCACCAGCCAAGAAATAGGACTGTCGCGGTACACATACCCCGTCGCCAAGCTGATGGAGAAATATGCACATCTGCGCAAGTTACCGATCCCGCTCATAGACAATGCTATGCCGACCCTGTTGATAGGCTCCGACCATGCAGACCTCATTGTCCCGATAGACCGGGTTCATACCGGACCCCGAGGCTGCCCTGCAGCAGTCGAGACCCGTTTGGGATGGACTCTCCAAGGCCCGCTCGCCAAATCTCTCAACCGAAGTACAGCCACTAGATGTCTCCACTCCCGAGTCACAGAGGGAGAAACCGCACTCCTGCAACACGTAGAGCGGCTATGGACCTTAGAACAAATGCCCTTTAAGAACGGAAAGAAAGACATTCGCTCTAAAGATGACATTTACGCCATTCACCTCCTCGAGACAGGGACCAAGAGAGTCCCGGTCAACGGCGTGTTGAGATACGCCACGCCACTCCTGCGGCGAGAAGGAATGCCTACTTTCCACGCCAAGACAGACGCCACAGAACGGTACCTGCTGAACACGGAGCGGCGCCTAGCCAAGAACCCCGCCCAAGAGGGTGTATACCGCGCTGAGATTGAGAAGCTCATCACAGCGGGACACGTCACAAAGATGGACATTAAAGAGGCTGACCAGACCACTGAATCGTGGTACGTGCCCCACCACAAGGTCCATCACAACGGTAAAGACCGCATAGTATTTAACTGCAGCTACCAGATCGGATCCCAAAATCTGAATAAAGAGTTACTGCCCGGTCCCACACTCGGCCCCTCCCTACTCGGCGTTCTACTCCGCTTCTGCCAGGAAAAGGTGGCCATCAGCGGGGACATTAAAGGAATGTTCCTGCAGGTGAGATTAGTAGAGGCGGACAAGCCCCTGTTACGGTTCCTATGGAGAGAGAAGCCAGGAGATGAGCACCCAGCCATCTACCAATGGGAAGTCCTCCCCTTCGGAACGACGTGCAGCCCCTGCTGTGCGACATTTGCACTACAGAAACATGTAGCAGAGGACCCAGCAGCGGACGAAGAGGTCCGACACAGCGTAAAGAACAGCTTCTACGTAGACAACTGTCTACAAAGCCTTTCAACCCAGGAAGAAGCCGAGGCTCTCCTGATTAAACTCCGCGCCTCATTGATCAAAGGCGGCTTTGATCTCAGGCAGTGGGCCAGCAGCGATCCGCAAGTACTGCGCAGCCTCTCCTCCGAGGACAAGGCAGCCAGCAGCGAGACCTGGATGGCTACAATCCCGGGAGAAGCCCAGGAGATGACCCTGGGATTGGTGTGGCGATTCAAAACAGATTCGCTTCACTACAGACACAAGCCCCTGACTACGGAGCAGGGAAGGCCGGCGGCGGCGCCGACCACCAGACGGAGTGTGTACACAACACTCGCCCGACAATATGACCCGCTAGGATGTATTCTACCGTACACCACCAGGGCAAAAATGATTGTACGAGCATTGTGGGACAAGGACCAGGGCTGGGACGACCCCATTCCCGCACACCTTGCATCCACCTGGAGAGAGTGGGAGATGGAACTCCACTCACTCCCAGGCGTTAATATGCGCCGAAGCTACTTCCCACCCACGGTGAGGCCAGAGACATGTAAAATGGACTTACACGTCTTCAGTGACGCCTCAGAGGTCGCATACGGATCAGTAGCCTACTTGCGGGCCCAAGACCAGGGGGGAGAGATCTACACAGCATTTGTCCTCGCCCGCTCGAGAATAGCCCCACGCAAGCAACAATCTATCCCACGTCTAGAGCTCTGCGCAGCCCTAGCCGGAGCGCACCTAGCCACGCTCATCCAACGTGAGCTCACCATACCGGTGTCTAGAACAATCCTGTGGTCAGATTCCACGACGGTACTCGCCTGGATCAAATCGGACTCATGCAAGTACAAAGTCTTCGTGGGAGTCAGAGTCACCGAGATTCAAGACTTAACCGAAGAGTTAACCGGAGAAACAGAGTGGCGCTACGTTGATACAAAACAGAACCCAGCTGACGTCATCACCCGGGGGATGCCCCTGGATGACCTCACCCGTCGCAATGTCTACAGTGACGGCCCCGCATTCCTAAGACTCCCGGAAGGACAGTGGCCCATGCCTATCCCGAGGGAAGCAAGTCCAGAGGAGGTGGAAATTAAGAAGTCTGTGTTCTGTGGATTGAGCACCGTAGCCTCCACCGACCCTAACATAGACGATTGCACGTCCATAGAGAGTGCACAACAAAGAACATTCCTGCGGTACCACCCGGAGTGCAAGTCCCCCGCTGATATGTCAGCAGCTAACTACGAGGAAGCAGAATTGCTTCTACTGCAGCGAGCCCAGAGAGACTCGTTCCCCGATGAATTGGCCTGTCTACAGGGAGGAAAGCCCGTCCCATCCGACAGCAGATTAATTCACCTGGCCCCCGAGAGCGACGCTCATACCCTCATCAGAGTGGGTGGTCGCCTACGCAGAGCCCCCAATCTACCGGATGACATTAAATACCCGATCGTATTGAACAGCCGACACAAGGTCACAGAGCTGATTATAAAGAAATACGTTGAGGATGTACATCACGCAGGAGCAGAAAGAGTCTTCGCGGAAATCAGACGTCGTTACTGGGATCCTACAAGGAAGAGAGGCGGTACGACGCTTCCAGCGAACATGTCTAGACTGCCGCAAGTGGCGCGCGCAGCCCAGCATACCAAGGATGGCTGACCTTCCTCCATGTCGCCTCCGAATCGGTGACAAGCCATTCCACTCAACGGGTATGGGCTGCTTTGGCCCGCTGCACATAAAGAAAGGAAGAGGAACCGAGAAGCGGTGGGGTATTGTATTCAAATGCATGACCACCAGAGCGATACACATCGAGCTTCTCCCGACCATGAGCACAGACTCATTCCTTATGGCCTTCCGTAGATTCACATCACGGAAAGGAAGACCGTCTACCCTATTGTCCGATCATGGGACAAACTTCAAAGGCGGCGAAAGAGAGCTGAGAGAGAGCTTCCAAGCTATGGGCCCAGAACTTAAGACCCACCTCGCTCCAGCACAGGTTGATTTCCAATTCAACCCCCCAAACGCACCCCACTTCGGTGGCACTTGGGAACGAGAAGTGCGCTCCATAAAGACAGCCCTGTACGCAGTACTTGGGGCCCAGACTGTGGCGGAAGAAGTCCTAATGACAGTCCTCACGGAGATTGAGGGAGTACTTAACTCGAAGCCCCTCGGATATGTCTCCAGTGATGTGGCGGATATCGACCCAGTTACCCCCAACACACTCCTGATGGGGCGGCTAGATCCTGCATTACCACAGACAATGTACCGGCCTGAAGAAGCGAACGGCCGACGAATGTGGAGGTACAGCCAAGTATTAGCCGACAAGTTTTGGAACAGTTTCCTACTGCACTACCTACCGTCTCTACAGACCCGCCAGAAGTGGGTAAAGGAGAGAGACAATTTGACAGAAGGAACAGTCGTCATGATTATTGATCAATCACTGCCCAGAGCTATGTGGCCGGCCGGCCGCGTAAGCAAAGTGATCACCGGTGCCGACGGCAAGGTCCGAGCAGCTGAAGTGCTCGTCCAGGGTCGCACTTACACCCGTCCCGTGGCAAGGCTCATAGAACTGCCTCGACTCCCAGACACAATCGATGATGACCATGACCCTACAACCCTATGACTTTGTGAAGTTGACTGACCCCTACAGCAAACCCTTATGTGTAAATAGACAACGCGATTAATCTGTCTCTGTTTAACTGATTAGGTCTGGGACCTATTCAGGGGGTGGCTGTTGTGAAGGGCCAGATTAAACCGAATATATATATTTATTTATATATATTTAATTGTATTTGTATATTCTCTAATATTCCCTGATATCCCTTGTATATTCCTTGTACAATATGCATTGAATATCCATTCTAGCCTACTGAACATCCCATAATAGTCTCCATTCTACTATTGGTCGAGACCTTGGTGCCAGGCTGCCATACCCCTCAGACCCAGTTCAAACGTACCGCTCGACATGTACGAACAAGTCCTAGTTCCGCGTAGGAATTTGGCTACCGCACCACTAATGGGACTATTTGTTCATAGTGCGTATATATACTGCGCTACTAAAGTAGGACTTTCTTTTCAGTCCAGTTTCTTACCCTCCAATAGAGTCACAGACGTAAAGCCTCCCCGCGACGCCACGTGTGGGAGTAAGGCCAAGTTCGCCTACCATCGGTATTGAGACATCGTGTATATTAATATTTGAATAGTCATATTTGGCACTATATCGTCGAGTTGGACGTAGTCTATTAAGCTAATAATAGTCTGTTAATATATAGTGCTTCGTGCGGTGAGAATACTACCGTAGTCAGTACCCCATCGTTTCGGGCAGAGAACTGGCTGCTTACCCAGGGTGGTTGACCCTATGTGAAGCTGCACCCGAGGAGCCCCAGAGCCGACGAGCGAGTGGACCTGTATACCGGATTATTCTACCGACGACAGCCCGCCTTCCCAGGCACGGATTATGCTTTGGATACTTTGATTATTCCATGGATAAAGACCCCCGACACTGCCGTGTGTTGGAACCCCCCCCCCCTGGAGAGGACGCAAGGTGAGGAGACGCTCTGCAAGACGAGGTCGCTTCACGTCTCTCCCCCGTGGACCGGAGAGAGCCGGCCCACAAAGAGTCCACCTGCTTTCATCTGTGGTCCAAGGATCGCCGGCGCATTGAACGGCACTACAGTGGGTTCACCTGGGATACCCTTGGCCGGACGAGGCAGCCGGATTCTACCCCCCCCCCCCTCCTACTCCTGTCGGCTTACAAGCGACCGGATTAACCCCCTCTAGTGTATCTAGTATAATCATTAAAGTATCATTGCTGTTATTCCTTAACTATTCCAGGTTGTATATTTACCACCTGCGCCTTCAGAGATTGGACATTCTCTATTGATATACTGACGAATACTCCTTGCCATAAAAGTGCATACTATTTCAATTCATAAATGTAATTAAGTGTTTATTCTACACACCATCGCTGTGTAGAAATAAAGACCTGTTTCTAATTCGTACATTTGTGTTGGATCCGTTTCATCTACGTGAGAGTGTTCATGATAATATATTTATGCCGTGTACTGGGTGGCCGAATATTAAGTACAAAGGTAGTGGTAGTAAGTATCATATCTAGTAATACAGTCAGGGAATTGTACCCTTCAGTTACAGTACCCCATTTTCAATTCATAATGACATTTATTTATTTATATACAGATATATATCATGACATTTATGACATACAGATATACAGTACTGTATACAGAATGCATATTTAGAGATTGCCTATATCAGTGGTTCCCAAACTTCTGTTTTATGCGGACCACTAGATTGTTATCAAGAACATTTGCGGACCACCTCGTATGCAAACAGTAAAAACGTAAATAAATAAACAACTGACTTAAACCCAGTAATACACGAGACCCTCTTCTTGGACCAAGTAGGTTTTGTCGATAATCCAATGTACAGTGTTTAAGAAAAATAATAAGAGAGTATTGTTGAATGAGGCATGAGAGTATCACTCTATTACTAGAGTGAAGTCTAGTAAAAAAAAAATATATATATATAATTTTTTTCTAAAACGTTAATCGTGAGTTAAAAAAAATACTGGCGTTAATAGAATCGGGCGTTAACGCGTTAATACGGCGTTAACTTTGACAGCCTTAATTCTTATTGATTTATATTGCACTTGTGTGGACATTTGAATTTGTTTGTTTTTGAACCGTGACGAGTCTGAACACCACCAGGCTCGTCACAGTATGTACAGTATGTATACTGTCAAACAATCATTTATATATAATAAGTATCATGATGTACTTCTACTGAATATAATAAGTATCATGAGGTAGTTCTACTGAATAGAAAATGTATTGTGATGTACTTCTACTGAATATAATATGTATTGTGATGTACTTCTACTGAATATAATATATTGTGATGTACTTCTACTGAATATAATATGTATTGTGATGTACTTCTACTGAATAGAATATATTGTGATGTACTTCTACTGAATATAATATGTATTGTGATGTACTTCTACTGAATAGAATATGTTTCATGATGTACTTCTACTGACTAGAATATGTATCATGATGTACTTCTACTGAATAGAATATGTATTGTGGTGTACTTCTACTGAATAGAATATGTATCATGGTGTACTTCTACTAAATACAATTTGTAAACTGAGGTATTTCTACTGAATATAATAAGTATCACATCTCAGTATCTAGTTCTACTTAGTATCAGTAAACCGAGGTATATAGCATCAAACCTACTAAGTTGCAAGTGTTGCAAAGCACTGAGATGAGATCTAGACTGCTCACACATGAATCCCATGCGCAAAGAAACACATTTAAACCGCTAAGAGAGAGCAAACCAAGTGTTTTTCCTCCAACCATTGACTTCTTTCTAAACCATGAATCAGGCCGTACTATACCTCCTCCCCCGCCTCTGCTCTCTACATCTATTTCTGGCCCTGACAGCTCCACTATATCTCTCTTACATTCATTTCCGTGGTCCTATTCCTCCTCATCCCCTTCTTTTTGTCTGAAAAAAAACATGCCTGTCCTGGTTTCTGTGCCGTCTCGGTTCTCAGCAATAAGGCTGCTGTGTGGACCTCTTTTCTTTCCCGGAAAAACGAGAGCGGGCAGTCCACTCCTTTCAGTATCTTTTCTTTATGGAGACAGTAGGATGACTGAGAGGGAGACAGAGCAGCTAACTATTCTGACTATTCTATTCTATTCTATTCTATTCTATTCTATGAGGCCAGTATTTGGGCTGAGAGGGAGACGGTGTAGTTAACAATTCTATTGTATTTTATTCTATTCTATGCGATTCTATGCGATTTAGAGATGGAGAGTGAAGGAGAGAGAGAGAGAGAGAGAGAGAGAGAGAGAGAGAGAGAGAGAGAGAGAGAGATAGAGAGAGAGCGAGAAGTTGGGAAAATAGGAGCCACATCACCCTCCTCAGACTAATTGCTTTGTATCTAATTATATCAGAGTGCTCTCCTGGGAGTGTGCATTAGAAAGTGTGTGTATGGAGTGGCCATAGAAGTTGAATTGACAGAATAGACATTCCCATTCAAAGCTACGTTCTGGAAAGATCACTAGGCTGGTAAACCTTAGAGTCGCCTCTATGCAACTTAACAACCAACATCTAACATGTACAGTACATCTCACTCAGCCTCCAACATCTAACATGTAAAGTACATCTCACTCAGCCTCCTCCATGCAGCTTAACAACCAACATATAACATGTACAGTACATCTCACTCAGCCTCCTCCATGCAGCTTAACAACCAACATCTAACATGTACAGTACATCTCACTCAGCCTCCATGCAGCTTAACAACCAACATCTAACATGTAAAGTACATCTCACTCAGCCTCCATGCAGCTTAACAACCAACATCTAACATGTACAGTACATCTCACTCAGCCTCCATGCAGCTTAACAACCAACATCTAACATGTACAGTACATCTCACTCAGTCTCCTCCATGCAGCTTAACAACCAACATCTAACATGTACAGTACATCTCACTCAGCCTCCAACATCTAACATGTAAAGTACATCTCACTCAGCCTCCATGCAGCTTAACAACCAACATCTAACATGTACAGTACATCTCACTCAGCCTCCTCCATGCAGCTTATCAACCAACATCTAACATGTACAGTGCATCTCATCTCTTGGACACCTTCAAATGGTTTCATAATGTTGGCTTTAGTGCACGAGATTCAGAAAGGCAAAAGGCATCATATGGATGCACATTCTGGTGACAGTTGAAATAATCATTTCCACAACAACACAATATAATTCTATGGAAACCACCATCAGCTTTCCAAAGGAAATTACAGAGATCCACTATGAAAGGCCCTTTCTATCCATGCATGTTCTATTCCTCCGGCTAGTTGTGAATCAGGAGACCCACGGGTCGATGAGGGAATTCACTACAAGGAAACCAGCAGATTTGGTTTCTGGAGGCGGGGAGGACCTCGATCAAATTCACAGAGCGATTCTCCAGAACCGCAATTTAATTTGAAAAGTTTACAATCATGTTAGGGAGCTGTAGAGAGAGGCAGCCGTGTGCTGGAAGGGCAACCTGGCGTTTCTGCTGCTCGGCGGTGATAAGAGGGCTGCCTAAGTGAGTTAAATGAGAAATAGCGTCAGCACAGCTGTTGTCCCATTAAGGGCCCCCTGAGGAGGCGCATGGAGGAGGTCTGAGGGGAGGTGATGTGGGCAGAGGGCCAGCTGCCGGTTCCAACCTTTCATTCAGCAGCAGGGTCTCTCATCTGTAGGGGAGACGGCTTATTGTTCCCGGCAAGCGATTCATCATCCCGTTACAGACCAGCACCCGTGGTTCTGCAGGATCACTGTTTTGTGTGCAGACACTGTTAAAAAGGCTGTGTCATTTCAGATAAACCGCTGTGCCTTGTTTAGGACATCGTGAGGGCTGTCACTGCGTTAGCTGGTGATTTGAACTGGGGAGTCTCATGAGTCAAACAGGATGACGGTTAGTTTTGGATGAATCTTACATTCTGGTTTGGATGTTGACTGTATCAAATTATTTATGATTGATTGCAAAATTATTAGGCACTTCACTGTCTTTGATAAACACATGTTCTAAAGAGCTTATTATTGGTTTATGTCGAATCCTTTTATTTTTAGATTTCAATATATGACCGGCAATATCACTGACTCACTCACAGACTTAACTTGACCTGATGGATCACATCTCCGTAATCCAAAACAAACGTCAACAACTGTTTTTCTGCCAATCATTTGGAAACTGGCTCTATTTCTGTACAGAAATCCAATCTGTGACTCAATGTCAGACACATTCACAGTAAACTATATCTCTGGCTCTAGAGAAAAACACATGTTTAGTTTTACTAGCATTTAGCCCCAATTTGAGACAGAATCAACAATTCATCCACATAAAGATGGCCTTTCAGAGATGAGACAATAATTATTATTATAAATGGTAAATAAAACAGGGCCCAGAATTTATCTCTGCTACATCACTATGTAACACATGGTGGCTCTTAAACTCGTTTCTTTCTCTATTTTGGTTTACTACGGTTTACTAATAGTAAGATATGTGTTACAGGTACCAGGATATGGCACCTGATAGCAGAGATATGTTCAACCTATGAAACGGGTTGTAGTTAGTCATGGACAAAGGGAGGCGCAGACATGTTGTTACTGGTTCTGAATCCTCTCGGTTGTGTTTATTACAACAGCACTTATTTATTCATAAGAATCTTCAATCAATCATCATAACATTATACCATCACTTAGTTCAATTATTTTACATTACTTTTAATACATTCCATTATAGTTCTGTTCTTGTCATCAATTCAAAAGCATATCCATCATTGCAGTACACATTCTACCCTTTTATGATACCCTGGTTCACTTCAATAGCATTTTCCTTTCAAATGTAGTTATCCAGCATTATATACTGTACATTGTAATTAATTATGTCTTTATACATATTTGATGTCTTAAATATAAGCACGCGAAAAGAGAGCATTCTCCTGTTAACCTCTGTCTAGGCATATTGGAAGAGAACATCGCATGTCTTCTTTTAATAACACTGTCATTCTAATAGTCTGTCAAACAATTCCTTACATCATCAATAGCTGTTACCTTTATCATCATTCGTTTATCATCAGTCATATCCACTATTCTATAGTGCACAGGAATACCTCAACACCTCGGTGTCACTCATATTTGTGTTCCAACTCAAGTTCGGTTGAACCTCTAATCAAATGTGCATCGAAAGTGCATTTATATATATATGTATATGGCCGATCTCAGCCTTACTATAGGAATTTGCTAAACCGTGACCATGGTGAAACCCAAAGAAATAGATTTATATTTACATTTAACGGAGAGCGGGATAGAGAGAGAGAGAGAGAGAGAGAGAGAGAGAGAGAGAGAGAGAGAGAGAGAGAGAGAGAGAGAGAGAGAGAGAGAGAGAGAGAGAGAGAGCATGTGGGACAGCTCCAGTGTCTAGCGGCGCTGTTTGCAATCGGTGAATGAAATAATTAGGATCAAATGAAAACTACTTACTAAAAATGGATGTTTAAAAGTACTAAAAACCAACAAAAAATATCAAACATTAACAAACATTCAGCACAGACAATGGGGATGCTGTCATCTTAAAAAAAAAAAAAAAAATAATAATAATAATAATAATAATAATAGTGTAAATTTATAAAAAAAATAATATTTAAAGCTTCAGGGCTCTAGGGGGCCGGGCCAAATGTGGAGGCGGGCCGGATCCCTAGGACCCCTGCTCTAGACTGAGAGAAGGTGATCTCTGTGTTCCTGCACACTGATCTCTACTGTTCCCCACCCTCTTGCTGACACAGCAGGCAGACAGAGAGAGAGAGAGAGAGAGACCTGTCTTGTTTAATGAGGTGATCGGGGTATAATTCTCTTAGTGATGCAGTTGGGACTCTTCAGAGCCAAGGAGGCCGGGTTCTTTGGTTTGGTTTAGCTGTAATTAGCAGTTCATCAACCATCAACACATCAAGCGGTGTGTACAGTATCTACTGATCTTTGATCTGCCACTTCTCTTCTGTTACTTTATGTTTTCTTTCTCCAAGTCTTTCAATTCCCTCAGTGATTTCCTTTGAAAGGAAGCATCAGAATGCGAAACACTCTGGTACTCCAACCCACCAGGCTCATGTTTGTGTTTAGATTAAATCAAGCGGTTGATATAGTGTGTCTAAAACTGATACTGTTGTCATTGTAGGTGTTTATTATGCTGACTAATGTTTCTGAGATGACACTGTAGGGGAGAGAGGAGTAATTACACAAACAGAGAGGAGGAAGTAGAGGAGGGGAGGGAAGGAGGAGAGGGGGTAGAGGATGGGAGGGAAGGAGGAGAAGAGAGAGGAGGAGAGGGGATAGAGGAGGGGAGGGAAGGAGGAGATGGGATAGAGGGGGGAGGGAAGGAGGAGAGGGGATAGAGGAGGGGAGGGAAGGAGGAGAATAGAGAAGGGGAGGGAAGGAGGAGAGGGGTAGAGGAGGGATTCAGATTCAGATTCAGATTCCTTTAATGAGCCATACTGTATGTGTAAACACATTGGTAATTGTTACGGCAATTACAGTAGGGCCTATATGCATTTTACATAGATATTTTTTCCACATAACAAACAGCAACAACAGACACAGGACAAAGACAGTGCAGTGAAGGATTAATAATTTGAATACATATATATAAAGTGTATACAGTGTAAAGTAAAGTGCAGAGTTCCAGGTCAGTCCCAGTGCAGTATTTTTGCCAGAGTCATTGTTATTGTGCCAGTGTCACTTGGGAGTGGGGGGGGGGGGGCATTGATCAGCCTGGCGGCTGAGGGGAAAAAACTCAGTCTGTGACGAGCTTTCACAGCCTTTGGGATCCTCAGCCTTCTCCCAGAGGGGAGCAGGGTGAAGAGGCTGTGGGTGGGGTCGGCCATGATCTTTCTTGCCCTCTTCAGTGCCCTGGAGTTGTGCAGGGACCTGACGGAGGGCAGGGGGCAGCCGATCACCCTCTCAGCAGAGCGAATCTTTTGCCGCTCCAGCAGGGAACCAGGAGATGATGGAGTGGGTGAGAATTGATTCGATGATGGCCGTGTAAAATTGGGCCATCATGGTCCTCTGCAGTCTACATTTCTTCAACTGCCGGAGGAAGAACATTCTCTTTTGGGCCTTTTTAAGCAGGACCATGATGTTTAGCTCCCACTTCAAATCCTGGGAGATGGTCATGCCTAGAAAGCGGCATGACTCCACGGAGGCCACCTGGGTGCCTCCCAGTATGATGGGAGGGGGCGGGGCTGCTTTCCTCCGGAAGTCCACTACCATCTCCACTGTCTTTAGAACATTGAGCTCAAGGTTGTATCTAGGGATGTCCCGATCCGATCACGTGATCGGGGGCCGATCACATGATTTTCAGAAGATCGGGATTGGGGAAACAAAATCGGGCAAAAAATATATTTTTTTTGGTTTTAAATTTATCATCATTCATTTATTTATTGTCGCACAGAGCAGAATAATTTTGTCTGCAGTGTGGGGGCATTTAATTGTTGCTGTTCAGCTTTTGTTAACCACGGAGCTATGCCGTTATTCGCTTTGTGAGGATTATCGTCTGCGTTTCAGACCAAAATGGAGCAAATCACTGTGAATGTATACTAATGTGCAAACAGATTGAAACTTTTAATATTTCTCGTAGGAAGCGTATGAAGGGGCTCAGGGTGAATGTAATGTGAGCTACCGTGCTCGAGGCGGGGCTATTGAGGCAACACAGGGGCTTGTCTCGCTTCGCCAGTTTCTGACAAAATTGCGTCAAATTGGCTACTAATGTGAAAGATCGGATCGGGAAAGATCGGTATCGGCAGATACTCAAAATCACATGATCGGGAGCCAGTGGGGGGCCCACTGGGGTGGGGGGGTGGTGGTTGTGGCCGGGTGGGTGGAGGAAGAGGAAGAACCTCTTTCTCAAACCTACAGTAAAATTAATTTAGCTCGTTCGCAAGGGGGAGGCTATCAGGCGCCTGTGGTGACTTCGGCTTATAGTTAGTAATGGTCTTGAGGCCTTTCCATACGCCGCAGTTTCTCTGAGAAGCGAAGTTTCGCCTACCTCACCTCTTTGGCGAACTTGTACTTGGCCTGCCTGAACCGATGTGCATCACCACTGCGCCTGGCCACCTCCTTCTCCGACCTCAGCCGCCTGAGTTTGGCTGAAAACCAGGGCTTGTTATTGTTGAAGATCTTCCTAGAGCGGAGGGGGACACACACCTCCTCGCCAAGGCTGATGAAAGATGTCACAGGTTGTTTCCAGCCTCAAAGTCCTGGTCACAGCCTGCCCTCTCCAACCATGTGTGGAGACACTCACATGCATCACTTCACCACACTCTGAAGCGCCACACTACAGGTTTTGATTGTTTTAATCTCTGCCTGTAGCGAGGGATCAGGTGGATAAGATGGTGATCACTGTTGCCCAGCACAGCACGGGGGACAGAATGGTAGGCCTGCCGAATTGTACAATAACAATGATCAAGAGTGTTCACTCCCTGACTTGGGCAAGTGACTTGCTGCCTGTATTTGGGGAGAAAACGGCTCAGATGAGCCTGGTTAAAATCCCCCAATACAACAGCAAAACTGTCCGGGTGGTTTCGTTCAACGTTCGTCAGCTGTTCGGCCAGCGTGTCTGCGGCTGCGTTGACGTCAACGTCAGGAGGAATGTAAACACAGACGAGGATGTAAGAGTTGAACTTGCGGGGGGAATAGAATGGACCACCGGAGTTCGTCCATTTTACTTGGGATAGAGTTCATGTTACCGAGGAATATACCGGGAAGTGGTGGACGCGTGCCCCGCCGCCGGACGTGAACCAGACAGCCACCTCTTCTTCCCTGTTGCCGTCTGATCCAGTGCACATCCAATAAATCTGTGGAACGGTTGAGTAGTGTTGGGAAAGTGTCCAGTGGGTTTGAACACCTGGTGTGCAGAAGCTCTTCTTTAGTGTAGGAAGTTAAACAGGACACAGATACAACACAGAACAAACTAAACGCAACACACTGTAATGCCAAGGCAGCCGTGAGCGGCGCCATCTTGTTTCCGGAGACGCAAGTGTCAAATCAAGTCAAAGTAGGGTGACCAAATCCATATGATCCAAATGCAGGACAGCGTGTCGATTTTGCGGGACATTTGATGAAATTGCGGGACAGTAATGAATATGTATACAATAATCATTGTAGAAGCCAAAACCGACATATTTAGAAGTTATATTATGTTTGAATGTTGTATGTTTGGGCACTAGGGGGCACACCACCTCTATTATAAGAGGCTCTGTAATCAGAGCCTAGGCATGCACCTGCCGAGGATTTACTCTCAAACCTGCTTTCACTGTTGGAACTGCTTATCTGTAACAAACAATTGACAACTGTTCCGTTCAACATCATCATACATCTTTCCTTTGGACAATAAAACCCTACAAACTACATCGGCTGAAACTTGGACATTCAACTCATTCAACATCCACAACTTTGATTGCTGAGTATAGGAAATATCTGGTGGGTGCATCGTGACGCTTGTCGATTCATTGGGGAGCGACAAGCGGCCACTACAATCATGTTTACATACAGGGCCGTGGGAAGTCCGCGGGAAGTGGGGGTGCTGAGATATTGATAGTTTTTGATTAAATGTAATTTTATTTTATATAATTAATTTTTTTTTATATAAAATATATATATTATATAATTATACTTGTAGTTGTATTGTCTGCGAGACATCGCCACCACGCAACAAGTCAAAATGCTCGCTATCTGCAAACAGCTCCACTGTCTGTGTGTATACTCTGCTTTGGTCAAATCACATTTAGCGTGGGGCCTGAGAGTGCTGAGGCTGACGTTCTGCAGATGGATACTATTGAGTCAGAGCGTTCAACAGGGTCTGAAACGTGTTATGAGGGGGTGCTGAGATAAGTGATATAATAATAACGTCATAGGTTTACCACTCTGGTAAACCAACACTCTCGTTCACTAGAGGCCGCGCTCTCACGCTCAGCTCTGCGGAGCGTGCGAGACAAACATGTAACATCACAGCCCAGCTTACCCCAACTGTTGCGCCCTCCCTCTGCAATTCGTTCCCCGCATACATGATCGCCCACATGCAAAAGGTCTTCGACCACCCTCCCGGGGGCTCGGATAGTTCTGCTGGCTTGTTCACGCCAGGGAAACTGCAGATATATTCCTTTACTGCGAATTCAGCGTCCCAAAACTATTCCAGGCTGAGTCTATTTTTTTTACCAACAGATTTCCAGTTCCGCGGTGACGCTTCCAGGCCGCGAATCCCAACCGGTTTGCTTATTGCTTATTCCCAGAGGAAGAGTATGCCCGAGTGCTTTCGCGTTTTCCCTGATTGGCTGCGACACGCCCCGCGGCGTGCAGGGGAGCGGAGCGGCAGAGCTTGCGGCAGAGCTTGCGGCATTATGTAGCCGTAATCCCAGATGATTTTCATTCGAAGCTTAGCTCAACTGGCAGCGCTGCGGTCCTGCGGTCCTGCGGTCCGTTGGTGACAAGTTTGAATCCCTTCATTTTTATTTTTTTTTTTTTTAACGTGTATTCTTTCGCCGGTTAAGTTTAGGCATTAAGGTTAAGGTTAAGGTTAGGCATTGTTTCGGAGTTGGTTAAGGTTAGAAGGGTTAAGTTTAGGCGCTGTTAAGGAGCTGGTTAAGGTTAGAGTTTGTCTTAGAGAATGGCAATATTCTTTCGGAGTTGGTTATGGTTAAGGTTAAGGTTAGGCATGGTTAAGGTTAAGGTTAGGCATTGTTTCGGAGTTGGTTATGGTTAGAAGGGTTAAGTTTAGGCGCTGTTAAGGAGCTGGTTAAGGTTAGAGTTTGTCTTAGAGAATGGCAATAGACAGCCTATTTCCGCGCTGCAGCTCTCTCGCGCTGCCGTGGTCACATGGGCGTCATGGCCAATCAGAGAAAACGCGGAAGCACGCGACGTACTCTTCCGCTGGGAATAAGCTACACGCAACCGGTTCATGCGTCGGCTACACGCTGCTTTAATAACATTGCATTATCGAGACAGCGCCCCTATGAGGATCTGGCAATGAATTCCAAGAGTAGGGTAAATCTGCAGTGCCGCTCCGCTCTGTGACATTGAGTAGCCTCGGTTACAATGGAATAAAAGCCAAAACAACCTTGCAGTTGCAGTTACACTCCCCGCCAGCAGGGGGTGCTGCAGCCCCCGCCGCACCCCTAGTTGCCGTGTCCCTGTTTACATAATGTATTCATTTTGATCCAAATATAAGCATTTAATGTATTAAAAACACAATAGTGTTGTGTCTTCTTAATTGCTTATAATACTCATAATCACTGTATAGAAGAATACCACAATCCAACATGCTGTTAAATTACCTACCGACTCCTAGCGGTTATATGGCTATGTTAAGATACATGAACCCTGTGATCTCTCTTGTAATGTGATACTGAAGTGCATACATGTATTACATTGTCTACACTGGCAGTGGCTTCCTTGATTCTAAACCTGTGCAGAACACTACAAACATTTCATTTTTCATTCAATGATAATCTGACAAAATTGTACAATTATTAAAATGATAATACTTTTAATAGTTTTTTTTATCATAATATACATACAAAAAAATTACTTTAATTAACAGGTTAAATGTAAATGTTTTTATACAGGATGCATTGACATGAGCATTAGTAGGCCTGTGTTATGGCCTAGACCTAGAGTGTTATCTCTAAGTGAAATACATATATATACAAATGAAAACAGCAGTGAACAACAGCCTAACAGGAAACAACTATATACAAAATATATCCTATGGGGAACAGTAGGATAGGCTAAGCAAATGGCTGTAAAACACTATGGCCTTCTGTGCGATTTGCATCTCGAACATAGAATGTGCCTCTGAAATGTTCAGCACCATGGAGAGCACCAGCACCCTAGTGCCTTAGTGCTTGAGGAATTTATATTTCTGACTGGACCGTGCAGCTTCCAGTAGAGCCTTCTGACCAAGAGCACATTTATAAAATGCTGCACATATCAGAGAGAAATTCGTTTTTACTTGGATTTCACTCTTCACGAGCTCCACACTGCATCCATTCCTCTGGTCCGTCCACGCGCAGGTCATGAGGGAGAACAACCTCTCTACGAACGCATTTGTGACCGGGATGCTGAGAAACAATGAAGCCAACTGGGTCAGGTTGGGGGTCTGGATGTCCTTCAACAGCAGCCCCCACCTCACTCCAACAGTTGCCTCCATCTCCACCACTTCCTTCCGAGGTGGAACGATTAAACAAAACTCCTCATAGAGCGCATCCATGTCTAACATGCCGTTGATCTTGAGGGCTTCAGCTGTATCGCACAGGTCAGTGAAGCTCACATGTTTCTCTTTAGAGACATGGCAGAAAGAGCCTTGAGATAATTATCATCTGAGAAATCGAACCACTTCTCCAGGTAGACGATGGCAGACATATGTAGAACAATGTGAAGTCTGCTCTGGTCTTTGTCGCTCTCGCATCTGGGAAGTGGCGGAGAAGGACACTGGCCTCTGTTCCAAAGAAGGAATCCGTGAGCCTTTGCTGGAGTTTCCCACGCAGGGTAGAGAGGATGGGGTAGACCTTGCATACAGTCACGTCATCCCCCTCCAGCTGCAGCACAACTTCATGGAACACCTATCGTATAGAGATGGTCATTCATACGCCCATATAGCCCTTCAGTTTATTTAAATGTATTATAAAAAAACGATATATATATAGTATATGGAAATATATAAATAGGCATAGAATGTAAATACACTGATACACAAAAACTGAGCATCATCTGGTCACTTTTAAACTATCAGTTAATTGTATTCAACTAAAACTGTGTAAAATGCAATTAATAAATGGTTCAAATTAATTTAATTCAGCTCAATTCGATTTCAAATGGCACATAGTATTTTTTACTATAGGTTACTAATAATTATTTAATATGAATGAACCCCGATCCCAGTTTTTACAGTGTATAAAATAGTAGGCCTTGTATAATATTACAATCAGAAAATGCTAAATATGAAATAAAGTACACAATTGAAATATAACACAATTTAGGCCTATATACCTTCAGGACATTCTGCAAGAAAGAGATGTAGACCTGCAGCTCGAGGGGCCTTCCCTCTCCATCTTCATCATCACTGAAGAGCTTCCACAGAAAGCGGGGACACTCTTCCTCACCCAGTGAGATGAAGTAGGCTTTCAGGGCTCCCCAGTTGTCATGCAATCTCTTGACTGCTGGCCATATACTGAGCCACCGCGTATTCCTCATCCACGAAGGTACACATATCCTTAAAGGGGAACTCCACTATTTTGGGAAATTAGCTTATTTAACATCTTCCCTGGAGTTAGACAAGAAGATACATACCTTTTTTGTCTCTGTGCGTGCATTTTAGCTTTGGGAATAGACGCTCCGTTAGCATAGCTTAGCTTCATCACTGGAAGTGAGGCAGGACAGTAGCCTTACAGTGCCTTACAGTGTATTGCAAGGTCTGACATTGACCAAATTTGATATGCATGACCTTGGTGGGCTCTAGGTCAACTCCTGAAAAGGGGGTCAATGTCAGACCTTGCAATCAAAAGTTAGGGGGCGCACTGAAATTATGGCAAGGGTTATTAGCCCCCTAACTTTTGATTGCAAAGTCTGACATTGACCCCCTTTGCAGGAGTTGACCTAGAGCCCACCAAGGTCATGCATATCAAGTTTGGTCAATGTCAGACCTTGCAATACACTGTAAGGCACTGTAAGGCTACTGTCCTGCCTCACTTCCAGTGATGAAGCTAAGCTATGCTAACGGAGCGTCTATTCCCAAAGCTAAAATGCACGCACAGAGACAAAAAAGGTATGTATCTTCTTGTCTAACTCCAGGGAAGATGTTAAATAAGCTAATTTCCCAAAATAGTGGAGTTATCCTTTAAGGCTCTGCACTCGTTTGGCTGAGCATGAGAAGTGGCTGAATATCTTATTGATTGTTACCTCAATGTCGATATTCAGCCTGTCGCCTGCATGATGCGCACAGTTGTGGATTATGTGGGCAAGACAGTTTGCCTTCACAATGCTGTCGTGGTTGTCGTGAAGCTTTTGGTACACAGATTTGTGTCTCCGGTAATTGACACTGGCATTATCCGCCGCATACGCAGATATGCGGTCTAAGCCCAGACCATATTGTCGAAGCCTGGTCGTGATCTGATTGTGGATTGCGTGTGCCGTTTCATTATGGTCTTCATAAAAGGACTTGGTTCCTGACTCCCAGCACGGGAGTCCAATAGCGCACGCAAGTGGGAATAGTTCGGTCGTCTCGTGATTGGACGCATCAGATGCGATGGAATAGAATGGCACTTGTAGGCCTAGGCTTACGGCATCGAGCTGCTGATGGTTGGGGACCAACAGTGGTGTTTTCAGCTCTGACAGGCATCTCTCCACAGAGGCAGGAGCTAGCACATCTATGATTAGTGCTGTCGACTTGGTGCGACCGCATGATATCTTCTTGGCTATCTCAGAGTCCGGTAGGATAACCTGATACAGCTTGGTGCTGCAGTCCGTAGACCTATAGGAGTGGCCGTGCTGTACAGAGTGGTACACAGTCGTGAGTTCAGCAGATGTGATCTTGTCGGATGCTCGACTGTCAACTGGTTTGCAGTAGAATACATCCATGGACTTGTTGGTCTCTTTTATCACCTGTGCGTTTCGGTGAGCCTCACCTGCACTGTGACGTTTTACATCTCTCTCCCCAGCGTGGGAAATGGAGAAGGACCTATGGCAAACAATACATTCTGCTCTCTGTGGGTCGCTGCTCACACTTTTAACCCAATCATACCTTGACTCCCATATTCTGTTGTATGAACAGGCTCTCTTTTTAGCTTTTCCTTCCATTATAGCTAGCTATATTATATTGCAGGCAGCCGCAGCATGAGTGGAGATGATACAGACAGTTGTTGTTGTTGCACTAAAGGCGCCAATAACAGCTTGAGTACCTGGCGCGAGTTTATTGCCGCGCAACTTGACCGGAAATAAACAGCTCCGCGGCGCCGGCGCCAGGTACTATATAATGCGCTCCTGCTCGTTAGACTATAGGCTATGTTACATAACGTTACGTATGTAGTACTTGCGGTGCGTGCATTAGTGCATGTTTTGGGGATCAGTGAGAGGACAAAAACAATAATTATTAATAATACATATATATATTTTTTTTATTTACTTATTGAAATGCGGGACAATATTCTTCTCTTGCGGCATGCGGGACAGAGGGTTGAAATGCGGGACTGTCCCGCACAAATCGGGATGTTTGGTCACCCTAAGTCAAAGTGAGGGAAGGGAAGGGGGAGAGGAGGGGAGGGAAGGAGGAGGGGAGGGAAGGAGGAGAGGGGGTAGAGGAGGGGAGGGAAGGACGAGAAGAGAGAATGGGAGGGGAGGGAAGGGGGAGAGGGGGTAGAAAATTGAAGGGAAGGGGGAGAAGAGAGAAGGGGAGGGAAGGAGGAGAGGGGATAGAGGAGGGGAGGGAAGGAGGAGAGTGGTAGAGGAGGGGAGGGAATGAGGAGAAGAGAGGAGGGGTGGGAAGGAGGAGAAGAGAGAATGGGAGGGAAGAGGGGGGAAAGAGAATGAGGAGAGGAAGAGGAGGGGAGGGCAGAGGAGAAGAGGAGAAAAGGAAGGGAGAGAAGAAGAGGAGAGGAAATGAGAGTTTCATGGTGTGATGTTACCTTGGTGCAGTAACTATACTAGTGTAACTTGTACTTGAGTCTGAGCGGAGGCCTGCTCCTTGGCAGCCAGACACACTCAACTTCCTTCTCTACAACTTCTAACAGCCATATGATTTGTTTCATAGTGCAGATTTTTCTGCACTATAAGGGCTGTCCCCTTATAGGTGACTAGTGGATTTATCATTCAGCTTGGTCTTATTCCATCAAAATGTCATTTTTTATGTTTTTTTCCATGGTGAGTGAGTTATTTCCTGAAAAAGTATGAGCATGTAAGCACTAGATTTAAAATGATAAGCACAGCAAATCAGTCGACTAAGAATTAATTTAGTCAAGGACAGCCCTAATAATTATTATGCATATTTAAATGCTGTTTTAGATAGAATAGAATAGAAATACTTTTATTATCCCGAGGGAAATTTTACTCTGCAAATCGCTCACATTAAACATTTAGACAGAACAAGTCACGAACAAGAATAAGAAAACAAATTGCCTAAGAATAAGAATAGAATAAAATAGAATAAAAATAGAATTAAATATACAGTAAATAAATACAGTAAAAATATACTGAAGTCTACAGTAGGTGTAATATTGCACAGTGCTGTTTCAAAAGTAAGAGTCCAGGAAGATGGTAACTGTCACTCTGTGCTCAGTGATGCAGTGAGGCACAGTGATGCATTGTATAGTCTGATGGCTGTCGGAATAAAGGACTTCCTGTGCCGTTCAGTGCTGTATTTAGTGTGAGCCTAGCACTGAACATGCTCCTCCTGTCAGCCAAGTCATTGTATAGTGGGTGGAAGGGGTTTTCCCTGATGGCCTGGAGCTTAGCAAGGCTCCTCCTCTCCGCCACCCTCGCTAGAGAGTCCAGCTCCAGCTCCACCCCAACCACGCTACTGGCCTTCCTGACCAGCTTATCCAGCATGTTTGTGTCCCCTGCTCTCAGTCCACTGCCCCAGCAGGTCACAGCGTACAAGAAGGCGCACGCCACCACCGACTCATAGAACATCCTCAACATCCTTGTACAGACATTGAAGGATCTCAGCCTTCTGAGGAAGTAGAGTCGGCTCTGGCCCTTCTTGTACAGTGCATCTGCGTGTTTTGACCCGTGTTTTGCGTGTTTAGTTCTGTAAAGTGAATTGGAGCACAGTGAAATTAGACCAGGGAGGAACAACATCTGTTGTCATAATGAAGCGTTTTATCACAAAATACTGGAAATAGTGCAAATAACGAGCAAACTGTGTTTAGATGAAGAGGCGTCAAGCAAGTGTGATTTATCACGTTTTAAACTGTCTCGTACCTAATACAGTTTTCATGTGTATTTGATGGTAAAATAATGACTAAGTGGAGTAAGAAACCAAGCATGCAGCATGTTGATTATAAGATATGTCACTAGATGCTTTGTGATTAGATGCTCTGTGATTATATGCTATGTGATTAGATGCTATGTGATTAGATGCTATGTGATTAGATGCTATGTGATTAGATGCTCTGTGATTAGAAGCTCTGTGATTAGTGATATGTGATTAGATGCTTTGTGATTAGAAGCTCTGTGATTAGATGATATGTGATTAGATGCTCTGTGATTAGATGCTATGTGATTAGATGCTCTGTGATTAGAAGCTATGTGATTAGATGCTATGTGATTAGATGCTATGTGATTAGATGCTATGTGATTAGATGATATGTGATTGGATGCTCTGTGATTGGATGCTCTGTGATTAGACACTCTGGGATTAGATGTTTTGTGATTAGATTAGAAGCTATCTGATTAGAAACTCTGTTGTATGAGGTTGTATGTGGTAGGAAGGTGTCTGTGGTGGGAAGGTGTCTGTGGTGTAAATGTGTCTGTGGTGGGAATGTGTCTGTGGTGTAAATGTGTCTGTGGTGGGAATGTGTCTGTGGTGTAAATGTGTCTGTGGTGTAAATGTGTCTGTGGTGGGAAGGTGTCTGTGGTGGGAAGGTGTCTGTGGTGGGAAGGTGTCTGTGGTGTAAATATGCCAGTGTGGTAGGAAGGTGTCTGTGGTGCAAATGTGTCTGTAGTAGGAAGGTGTCTGTGGTGGAAATGTCTCTGTGGTGGGAAGGTCTCTGGGGTAGGAAGGTGTCTGTGGTGGGAAGGTGTCTGTGGTGGGAAGCTCTGTGGTGGGAAGGTGTCTGTGGTGGGAAGGTGTCTGTGGTGCAAATTTGTCTGTAGTAGGAAGGTGTCTGTGGTGGAAATGTCTCTGTGGTGGGAAGGTCTCTGGGGTAGGAAGGTGTCTGTGGTGGGAAGGTGTCTGTGGTGGGAAGGTGTCTGTGGTGCAAATTTGTCTGTAGTAGGAAGGTGTCTGTGGTGGAAATGTCTCTGTGGTGGGAAGGTCTCTGGGGTAGGAAGGTGTCTGTGGTGGGAAGGTGTCTGTGGTGGGAAGCTCTGTGGTGGGAAGGTGTCTGTGGTGGGAAGGTGTCTGTGGTGGGAAGGTATCTGTGGTGGGAAAGTGTCTGTGGTGGGAAGGTGTCTGTGGTGGTAAGCTATGTGGTGGGAAGGTATCTGTGGTGGGAAGGTGTCTGTGGTGGGAAGGCACATTTTTTGCCATTGGAAAGAGATCCTGGGGCCACAGCCATGAAACCCATAGAACAACTTTACAACAGAGCATTGAAGGTATATGACAGGAAACAGTACTCATACCACCACTGTAAAATCCTGGATAAGCATCAAATTTGAAAATGTGAAAACCTCAGACGTTATACAAGTTCCTGTTTTGTATATAAATGCCTGCACAGATTAGCCCCTCCCCCTCTCAAGGAGTTTATCCACGAGAAAAGGAACACTGGATTAGCCACTAGGTCAAACACCAGAGGGGATTGTGAGGTCCATTTTTAGAAAGACCGCCTTCAGCAAAAAATTTCTATCGATAAAGGGAAGTGGAACATGGAACAGCCTTCCGGTCCCCAATGTATCACCCTGTCCACCTTTAGGGGCCAACTCAGGAAATGGCTGTTAGACAGCCAAATATGCACTCATTAGGGATGTTAGTGATGTTGTACTGACTGAATGTCATGTTAGTGTGGTCATGTCAGTTTTTATGAATGAACGTTGAAAGGTCCGTTCTTGTGTTTGTTTTATGTTAGGACTACGGGTGGAAATTAGCCCTGTGCTATTCCCGGCATATTTACGTCCTTATCATGCTGTGATGTTATGCATACACTCATGTAAATGATGTTCATTCATTTGCATTGTCCTTAATAAACAAATCTCAATCTCAATCCATATATTTATAAACCTGATATTCTATATTCTATATTCATGTTTCATATTGCATGTGTCAGATGGCAAAATTCAGTACTGTATCTACAAAAACCTCTGCCCTTTAATTAATTTGCTTAGATTGTTTGTACACATGATCTCAAGAAGGTGTTGAATGAGCTCAGTGGCACATCTGTTACATTTTTGCATGATGTTATTCACTGTCAAAGATGGAAAATAAAATAAATAATAATTTATATTCTCCTTTGGTTCATTACAATTTACTCAAGCATAGTAACCGACACAATATTTCTGATACTGGGAATACATTCCCCGAGGTCCATAGATGTTCCTAGATACCAGGGCCCTCATTTATCAATAATGCGTAGAAAGTGTTCTATTTTCGTTCCTAAGCTCGGAATTTCTCTACGCACAGAAAAATCTGGATTTATCAAACGTGCGTACACAGGTCCTACGCACACCTGCAAGTACTCCGTGTTGATAAATGCCACTTGTTCTATGCTCTGCGCTCATGCACGATTTTAAGTATTTGCATACAGAACCGCCTCTAATTAACCATATATGGTAATGAAACACCCCCACGAAATGTGGAAAAATGGACTAAGCCGAGCGAACTATGAGAAACTTCACTGAAAGAGTGAGATTGATCACCAACCAACTAACCAACTAATTTAACGCATTGTCGAACCAAGAAGACAACTCATGTTATGGGAGAAATATGCGACAGGCTGACGGACATGTACACGGTGATGCCGAATATAAACGACTCCCTAAAGACCATTGCTGCCTGGGCAGCGCAAAATACTAATAAAGACCGTTAGCCACTGTTTGGCGTTGGTGTCATTAATAACCATGCTGGAATATTAATGCCTTTTTTCATTTTGTTCTTTTAAAGTTTGATTGGCTACCTGGTATAATATGATTTGTAGAGGCATACAATCTATTTTGATGACGGTATTAGCTAGCCTATATAAATTATATATAATAGCATAGCCTACATATGAAACAGTAACTTGCGCATGGCGCATGGCGAAGCCTGCATACAGTAAACTAACTTGATCGTTAATCTAACTGTTGTCCTTGTATCTTTACGCTTATGGACGCTCCTTTGGCCATAATAGCCTATTCTCAAATGGCTATCCGCTGTGGGCTATATCATAGCATATCATATTCCGATGTCTCCAGGAATCGTGGGGCTCTGGGGAAGAAAGGTTGGGAACCCATTATAGCCTATATCCTTTATAATGTTATAGGCTATTTTATTTACAGTATAGTCTATTTATGATTTGTTTCCATAGCCGGTCTCAGTTATGCTGTGGCTGAGACGGATCGCGATTAATGAAGCTGCTAGGAGACTGCTTCTCGGATACGAATTAAAGCCAGGATTGAAAATAATGTACTTCCTTTATTGACAATAGCCTACTATAACAATAATACGAGAGCATACAAGAACAATGAATCTACTGCCATGTAGCCTACACCACGCCTATGTGAACTTGAACTTGAATTCCATCACGTCTGTGCGGGAGCTCACAAATAGACTGTTGTCACAATGTAAATAAAAAACGTGCACTGAAAAGTTAGAGTATGTAGATGGTTGATTATTTGTATGACAGTCAGTCAACCCTTGCAAAATCAGTTTTATTTAATGAATTGAAAACAGCATTGATATTACGTAAAAGCAAACTGGCAATATAAAAGATGTTCAAAATAATCTAGTTCCCTTAAAACGCTAACGCTATTAAATAAAAATATACAGTGGAGGTTTTTTGCTTTAAACTCTGAATATCTTGCATGGGTAGATTTACATAAAACTGCTCGATGATCTTAGCTCTTGTCTATATTGCTGCATCGTTTTGGAGGTGGCTGTTCCACGTCTGACATGCGTCAGGTCTTGGGGGTTCCAGCAGCAGGATGCCATTTCTGATGGCCAGATTATGGAGCACACTGCAAGCCATGACGATGTGGCAAACCTTTTCAGGCCGGTACACTGCAGCGTGCCCCCTGTGCCAGACAGGCAGAGCCATCGACCCTTCAGCAGGCAAATTGCACGCTCTACAGTGACTCTTGTGCGCGAGTGTGCCCGGTTGTAGATGCGCTCCTGTTGGAGGAGTCATCAGCCATGGCTTCAGTAGATAGCCCCGATCCCCTGCATTTAAGTGATATTTTAATTACAGATACCCCAGTAATAACATTACAATTTAATTAAATAAAATTAGGACTGGGTCGTGCGTTCCTCCCGGCCACCGGCAATGACTTATCAGCCAAATGCAACGATAAATAACATGCATTAATTCGAAAAAACGTATTCCAAATGCTATTTATAGGGTTTGACAATAATTACACTAATGTCGCTATTTTACAATTAACTATAATGAATTACGGGTCATACCGAACACGTCAGTGTTGAAACTAATGCATGAAAGCTTATTTCCGTGTGCAGTTTTCTTATTCTACCGCTGGGCGCCATGTACATAGCTGTGCATAGATATACGCACAATCTCAAGCACACGTTCAAATTGATAAGTCCCACACTTTGCTTAGAAATGATCGTATGCACGGTTTACGCACATATCTGTGCGTACGCACCATTGATAAATGAGGGCCCAGAAACATGCCAATGGACCTTGTAGAAGTTGAGAAATCTTCCATTTACTTAGGTATGTACTTTTAGGCAAATGTTCTGAAAATATGGCTAGGGCTTAACCTCTTAACTGCTTCTGCGCCAAGAACGAGTTTACTCGTTATTGCCTGCCAATCGAATTGCGCCAATAACGAGTTTACTCGTTTTTATGATCGTTATTTCCTTTATTCGCTATTGCCATTCATAATTCATCCAGCAAGGCTCTGGGGATACTCTGGACTCTGTCTGATATTGCAACGGCTCAATACCGCCGCCTGGTGGATTTCGGGCGATGTTGCACCCACTCTAAACAGGATGGGCCGCTCTGTGCATCGGTGAAAATGTTCCGGGCAGAGCTCTCTTGTTATGTGGATCCAGACAAACACTAGTTAATCAATCAATCAAATGTATTTATATAGCACATTTAGACATGACCCTTGTCAACCAAAGTGCTTCACAAAGCTAAGAACAAAGAAAAGTATAGAATAAACAGAAAAAACAACCAACGGATAGTTGGAGTCAAAGTGAGTCGGGGAAGGCCAGGCGATATAGGTGGGTTTTGAGTTTCGATTTAAAAGACTCGATGGAGGGTGCAGATTTAATGGACATGGGGATGCTGTTCCAGAGGTCAGGGGCTGCGACCGCAAAAGCACGTCCCCCCCTAGACTTGAAATTAGACATACGGGTGGTTAAGAGACCCTTGTCAGATGATCTGAGGGCCCTGACGTTGGTATAGGGGGTGAGGAGGTGTGCTAGGTAAGCAGGGGCCTTACCATTAAGGGCTTTGTAGACCAATAAGAGGACCTTGAAGTCTATTCTAAAGCACACTGGGAGCCAGTGGAGGGAGGCAAGTACAGGGGTGATGTGAGCTCTATTCCGGGTACCTGTGAGCAGTCTAGCGGCAGCGTTTTGGGGCAGTTGTAGACGGGCTATGGTGTATTGCGTCGTACAAACAGAAAACGGATCTAGCAGATGGAAATCAAATAATTGGAATATTTTTTCTCCAGACTCATCGGCCACAGGTAAGAGGAATCTAACGTTAATTCCAGCTCGATTGTCCATTTATTTCATCGCAATCCAACGTATGATATCGTTCTAAAGTGATAAGTGCCCACGCTAGGTCTTAGGTCAGATCCATAACTTCATAACTCATTGGTCTGCTCATCTTGACATCAAACAGCGTCCTGCGAAGTGGTTGACATGCAGAACCAAATGAGTCTACAAACTGTCGTTGTTACTCACTGACCGACAAGATATAGCGAATGCACTGTTCCGACCCCACCGACCTCGACCTTAGGTCGAGTGATTGGGGTTGTGGAATCTTTTTATTTTATTTGCACTGGGAAGGACTCTTTTTATTCAGATGAGGTCCATTTCCCTTATCCGTTACACGTATTATCACTGTATGGCTTTACTTGATAATCCCATTATACAGAACCCACTTTTAATCTATATACATATATATATTTCTCTCTTTAGGTCTCCGTCTGGATAAAGCCACACTTCTAAAGTTTTTACATCATAAATCAGGAACATTACGGGACCGTGTGGTTGCCGACTGGTTAAAGGCACACTTCTAAAGTTTTTACATCATAAATCAGGAACATTACGAAGCAATGGGTAAAGTTACAATGCAAAAACATTTCAATGCTTACCCGTCGTCTTTCAGTTAGAAGAATGGATGCAAAAAGGTGTGTTAAAAAAAAAGGGTGTTTAATTTTTTTAAAGTACAAGATTACATTAAAGGCACAGTTTCATGTTTATAAGTACAAAGGTTTCTGCTCACAATATATCAGAACTCAGTCATCTCCATAAAATCTCTCAAAATCTGGCCTCTCGAAGGAGGAACAGTCATTTTTTATATTGATCCTTCATCATATTTCGATTGGTCTAAAAACAGTGATGTCACAGGGATGTCATTTCACTAGCCAACCAACGTACAACACGTAGTAAGGATGGACTCCCCTCCTTCTTTTACTTGCGTTACCTTCAGTTACCTAGTTTTTTTTAAGTATGAGAAAGTCCCTCCACTTTTAATCTTATTCAGAACAAACAAAGGGTTAACCGGTTAACCATGCGTCTGCCGGCCGGAGAGCTCAGGGAAGAGGCCCTGCCTGGCAAGGTCACATTCTTATGGTTAACTCCCTACTGCAGGCTTGCTCTTACAGACACCTCTATGCAGACCAGGCAATTCATTCTTAAGCAGAAGAGGTTAGGTTCACACAATCACTGTCTTCCAACCAGAGTTTAGTTTTAAAAGTCCTACTTTTAAATGTACTTAAGTACTAAAACGTAAAACTACATATTTTTTTAAAGGGATAGACCAGGGGTCTCAAACTCATTCCATTGTGGGCCAAGTTTTAATTTTAACTACACATTGCACCAGGTGAGTTAGTTGAAGAGGTGAGCCAATTAGTGAAATCATCAGCTCGTGTTTAGGCAAGGCTGGAATGAAACCAAGCATACACTCTGCCCACAATGGAATGTGTTCTGCGATAGACAATGCTGAAATGAAAGAACAGAGGAAACCTTTTTTGCATTAAAATTATTTAATGCACTTCTCCATTGAAGGTAAACTAACATGGACGGCATTCACATCACAGCATGAATAATATCACAATATTAAAACCAGAATGGTGTATCCTGAATAATATCACAATATTAAAGACAGAATACTGGAGTACCCTGAATAATATCACAATATTAAAGACAGAATACTGGAGTACCCTGAATAATATCACAATATTAAAGACAGAATACTGGAGTACCCTGAATAATATCACAATATTAAAGCCAGAATACTGGAGTACCCTGAATAATATCACAATATTAAAGACAGAATACTGGAGTACCCTGAATAATATCACAATATTAAAGACAGAATACTGGAGTACCCTGAATAATATCACAATATTAAAGACAGCATAATGCGGATCTGACTGTCTATTCTTCTGATAGCAGGTGTTTAATCAAAGATCCCCGCTTTCTAGTCTTGCACAAGGACCAATCAGCATGGGTATGGGGGGGTTCATTTTCCATTGATGGGGATTTGATTGGCTGTTTACCTGTGGTCGCAGAATTAATAACGTTAACGTTAGTTCGGCCAGATAAACTATTTAAATATACTAATTAAAATAGCTGGACCTGTGAGATTTGTACTTTGTAGGTCTGCATTTTAAATGTAAGGAGTAAAAAGTATGTTTTTCTTCTCTGAAATGTAATGGAGTAAAAGTACAAAGTATACAAACCTAATAATACTTGAGTAAAGTACAAATCCCCCAAAACAGTACTTAAGTATTGTAACGAAGTACAATTACTCAAGTACTTTACACCCCTGCATTGGACACAAACTCTTGTATAAATGCCATCCGAAGGTTCACTGCCAGGAGAGGTCAAGTCAAGTTCATGCGCTCCAATAATGGAACCAAACTAGTTAGAGCAGAGCGGGAACTTAGATAGGCCATCCAGGGTCTTGACAATGTCCACATTAAAGACACTCTGCTTAAAAGGGGCATCACATGGGTTTTTAACCCCCCTTCTGGTTCCCACCATGGTGGCATTTGGGGGAGACAAATCCGGACAATCAGAAGGGTCCTCAGCGCTATTATACAGCAACAGACACTTGACGAAGAAGGACTGCAGACCTTGTTATGTGAGGTAGAATCAATCGCCAACGACAGGCCCATCACCAAAGCCTCTAATGACCCTAACAACCTGGAACCTCTCACACCCAACCACCTACTTCTGATGAACACCAAACATTCTATACCACCTGGAGTGCTCACACCAGAGGACTGCTACCCTAGACGCAGATGGTGGCAGGTACAATATATGGCCGACCTTTTTTGGAAGAGATGGACAAAGGAGTACAGGCCCGAGTTACAGGAACGCCAAAAATGGATACGGAAAAGGAGGAACTTTTGATAGAGATATTGTTCTCATCATCGATGATACTGCCCCCCGCAACTCCTGGGGCGGGTCATACAAACCATGTCTCTCTCACACACACACACACACACAAATACACTCTTACTGATAACTTGGAAGATGGAAGATTTTTTTAATGGACTATACATTTTGTCTCATTTTTATATTTTGAAATTTATAATTGTTTTGTTTGCCCACAATTAGGGGCATTTTTGTAGGGGCCAAATTCTAGGGTGAAAATTGTATCTGTATTGCCCCATTAGACATATAGTTTATTATCGTCTTTGTGCTTTGTGTTTATTAATATATGTCATAATGAATTGTAATATGGAGACTTACCTGGTCTACTCCCCTTTTTTCATGTTCCCCCTAACCACTCCTAACATGGCAGGTAGTTTGAGTTCAGGTAGGCCCCAGGTAGAGCGGTACCATATCATTTTTGACCGCACTTAATTGCTAGTTTATGTTAATTTACCAAACCCTTTTTTGTTTGTTTTATAGTTATAGGCGCTGTTGTGATAATAAATAAATACAAATAAATCCTGTTTATTTTACAAAGTACATAGGTTCTTTATCATCTTTTCTTTTGGACTGCAATTTCGGAGCGTGTCGCACTACCAATGTCATACTTGGAGCCTCAAGGGAACCTTTACACTACTATTGCACTTTACTGTTACATTTGCACTCTGATTGGATGGGAAACTACATTGTACTGTACTTGGGCTGTATAATGACAATACATTAGAATATAATCTAATAACATTTTAATCAGTCACAAATTGCTTACATGGTCCATGTGGTTGCATGCTCTCATAAGGAGCTGGTGGGACGTTTATATATGCAAATCCAGGTGTACGAGAACGCACATTCAATTTAAGAATCGGTGGCATTCCTCATTCGGGGGAGCGCAGCTGAGAACACTTTGGCTGTTTAAGAACACATTTCCACACTTTCTTAGGGTTGGTCTTACGAAGTTCGTAAGACATTTAAGAAGACATCAAGACAATTTCCAGAATGAGGTCCATTGTTTCTGTTGACAGAATTCGGCTATAGGGCGACAATAATGTGGTCAAGAGGCATGGTTTCTATCTTGAGCCTTAACTGGCGTGGTTTATTTATTCACATGGCAGAGCAGCAGTTCTACAGGTCTCCTCTCACTGAGAGGCTGGGGGAAAGAGAAATAATGGGAGGAGACATCTCTATTTATACTCGCCACCTGGTGGTGTTCCTGAGTGGCTCCGCCTAGAGCGCCCTCTAGTGGAAACAGTTATATATGCAGTTAGACAGTTACTAGTGGAAACAGTTCTATATCGTACTAGCTTCCGCTCAGCGTCATCTGCACATATCTCACTTCGTGCATATGCACTGAATAAAAACTCACAATGTACCTTTACATACCAACATTCGTCTGGCCACACCCCTATCCGCTACCTTCATAAGCAGGTGTGTGGCCCCACACTCACCTCCTTCTTCACTTTCACCACAAGAGAGTGCCTGTATACCAATCACTTGACAAGGGTATTAAGCTGAAGAAAGTTGAGTTACGTGTTTACATTGTTTCTTGCTTTTTCCTTTCTCTCATATTTTTACAAAGAAAAAAGCTAAGTCATAATGTTTACCTCGGGGGGTCACGCTAGCAACGTTACCCTTCACCAGCGGTTCTTCATTTCCTCCTCTGCCGTGCGTCTTGGAGCGGGGTTGACGCCACTGTCGTGGACGGCATCCGCGCCTGGTAGGCGTCCGGTGGATAGTTTGCCTCTCCAAGGAGCTGGTGCACCAGCGCCGTCTCCTGTGAGATGGCCTGGTTCCTGCTCTGGTTCCTTTGCCGCCGGAGAGTCGTCCGCTGTTGGGCGGCCGGCTCCTCTGGTGGCGGAGGATTTGAGACGCAAGCTTTTTGCGTCTGCTCGCTCCCGTCGTAAGATGGTGGCTTGCAGACGCGAACGGCCTGGTTTTGGGGAGTTGCTGGAGCCGGATGAGGATGCGTCTGCTTCTCCGTGGCCGATGGAAACTGAGGACTACATGGTAGAGGCAGATGGGTTCTTGTTCGACGTCCCGGTGGAGACATGTCCGCCTCCCATCCAGGTTACACTGGCGGGGGGTGATAGGTCTCCTTGGGGTCCCTCGTACGCTGATGTTGGGTTAGAACCTCCGACTCAGCGTCGGTATGCCGTGCTATCAGCCACATCGGAATGTGGCTCTGCGATGTCCAGTAGTCTGCCGCATGTGAGGGACACGAGCTCGGTGGGGGAAAGTATGCAGGGGGAACTGCGTGCTTTGTTCCCCGAGCTCATGGCGGCAGCGGCAGTCGCAAACGGCGTGCCGCTGCCGCAGCCACTGCCTGTTCCTGTCCCTGATGATCTCATAGGTCATTTATGGCAACGTCGTCCTGTGAGAGAGACGGGCGTTGTCTGCCCATTTTTCCCCTCGATGGAGGCCTACGTCCGTCAGGGACAGGTGGTCTCCCACATCACGGGCCTCACTCACGCCTACGTGCGAGTCACAAGGGTGGTGGGTTTGGTAGAAGGTATGAAGGAGGGGGTGCCTCGGCTTGATAGGCCGATGGCAGCTCTCCTTTGTCCTGAGGTGGTGTGGGAGCCTTTACGGAAGCCGGTTCCCCACGGGAAATCGGCGAGGCGGTTGGCTTACTGGAGTGACCAGTCATTCATCTCTGCGACTCAATCCCTGGCTGCCACGTCTAACATCGCGCAGCTGGCGAGATTCATGTCCGGGATAATGACGGGCGGTACGGAGCTGACCGAAGTGCAACGTGATCAGCTCGCCCAGGCGGCAGGAGCCATCCTGCATCTGATCCAGCTGCAGGCCGTCGCCGCTGGGAAAGTACGCACCCTGGCCACTCTAGCCCAGCGCCACCTTTGGCTGGAGCAGGCGCGTGTGCCGGAGAGGAAGAGGACACCACTTCTGACGGCACCCCTCTCCGATGTTGGGCTCTTCGGGTCGGCGTTGCAGCTGATGACCTCAACCTGCAGGGAAATGCAGGAGGAGCGGTCCGTGCTCCAGCCTAATTTCCCCCCGCCCGATGTCGCCGGTGGAGTCAGACGGAAGGCTCGTCGTCGAGGATCCGCCGCCGAAGCCGCCGCTGCTACCACCGTCACTGCTACCACCGCCACTGCTACCACCGCCACTGCTGGCCCTTCAGCAAAGAAGGCCAGGAGGAGAGAGGGCGCCTCGGCCACTGCAGCCGGCCCATCCACGCTCGGAGGTGACGGTAGGGATCGTCGAGACCAGCCTCCAGTCCTTTACCATCCCTCCGGGGCTTCCCGGGGTGGCAAACCCTGAGCGGCTCGTGGCAGGCGTCGCTAGTGACTTTTCCCTCTATTGATTTGTCTAAATAAAAGGTCCCTCCTAGGAGGGACTGTATTTTGTTACAAACTGTGTGTTTATTCACTACATATGATGGGGATACGATGTGTGAACCTTCGCTAGTGTGGGTTTGATAGGAGGGCTAGACTTATAGTCTTGTTGGTCGCTACATTGCATGTTATAGAGCTTAAGCAAGGCCTGCAGCTTACACTCGGTCGAAAGGGTTTTTCTTCCTCGACCTGAAGACTTAGGTTCTTCATATAAAGGTAGAGGTTAGTTGTGTGTTCTGTTGCTTAAACAGTGATATTGAGCCACAACACTGTTGTGTTGGTCTGCAGTAATGCTCGTGTGTGTAAGGGTACCGCGGTCTTTTAGGCCGCTTTCTCTCTCTCCTTGTTATAAACCCTGTTCGCAGACTTGTCTGTGGCTAGCGTGCATTGAGTTAGCTTAGCGCTGTTCATTAGCATACTGGCTACTTAAGGTATCATATGGCTATTTGTTGTTGTCGTATTCAAGGGTTGGGCTTGCGAGGGGGTACCGGATAAACCCCTCCTTCCCTTTTCTGATTGGTCGGGTTTTTTTTTTGACCCGGCACGGGGGGGGGGGGGGGGGGGGGGTCCTTGACTCCGCACCTATCACGGGCAGTTGAGTCATGGGATTCCCCCCGTCATAGAATACGTCACTGGGCATGTTTCTATTGGACGACGGCTTCCGTGAGTTTTTTACAGACCCATGTGTGGTTCTGTTATTGTCAAGTTGTCGGGGCAGAGCGTAGGAACTTGGTGTTCTGCTACGCTCGATATATGTGTAACTTGAGTCTGTTGGTCACATGGCTCAATGTTACCGTGACTTTTCAATTCATGGCTCACGTGGGAAGTCTCCCTGAAGATTCCCGTCTCCTCCCTGTGGTGAGGTTGGCGGGATGTAAAAATGAAAAGATTTTTTCCCTCAGCCGCGTCACATGGGATTCATGTCAGTCTGTGTTTTTCTTTCTTTTTTAATAAAAAGAGGAAAGAACATGAAGCACGACGGCTCCTTGTCGTTCTCCCAGGCGACTTGGAGGAACAATGTCTGGTGTCTTGTTAGACTATCCATTGATGTGTTTGGGTCTCGACGCGTACATAGTGCTGGCTCTGGGTGTTTCTGATAAGAATCACGCATGAGGCTGGTACACCTTGGTTGCTTGTCATTAAAACAGCGTTTTTATAGGGCAACTGGGATGGAGTTTTCTCTTCCGAGCGCCTGTTTACTAGGTCTCGACGAATTCTCGTTCGTATCTGGGGGATGTTAATGGAATAGATCAAAACATAGGTAGAGGGGTCTCACGCCCTTGGGGTGGGCCACTGAGCGCGGTACAAATGGGACCGTCTGGGTGGCGCCCTCTTTAATGTTTTAGATCGACACGCGTACCTACCCCCTCTCCTGGAGTGGGGATGTCGGCGTGATTAGGGCACGGGACTGGTTCTGGTCACGCTGGTCCAGGTCAGTTAACCCATTGTCCGCCGGGGACGCAGATCTTCTGTTCTGGTACCCTGAGGGACTTGTGCTTTTTTCAGGGGGAAAAATGCCGGGTCGGCCCGGGTGTCACAGGGTTGGGCGTTATGGAGACCCTTTGTTGGGTACATGTTGTACCCTGTGCTGTCATGAAGGGGCTGGTTCTCCATTCCTTTCGCCCCTCTTTTACGCATGGCGGAGAGGGCGCTGGGGTGGTCTTATAGACCTCCTCTGGCATCCCTGTGTGCTTCCCGGTCCGCCGGGCCCGGTCCGAAGTTGTGTTTTGCCGACCCGTAGGCCTGGGATAACCCCTTTTTGAAAACTGAAACACTTGTACTGCGGTATAGCCAGTGTATACCCGCAGGTGTGTTTTGGAGTTTTTTCTTGAGGGGTTATAGGAACAACCACTGCATGTGGTACCAAGAGGGTGGTTGATTCCCTGGTGTGTTGGAGCAGAGTCAACTCCCGGGTTACCCGGTTGAGTGTGCCCCTGCACGTTCATGACATCTGCCAATCGTGTCAGCCTTCTCTGCCTCGGCCCCTCTGGAGAGTCAGGGTTTTTTGGTGGAGGCTTTGTCATGGTGTGCAACAATGCCAGCATACACCCCTTCCGCCGGGGTGCTGTTTTCAGTTGACCCCTTTGGCGCCTGTCTCGTCCGCAGTGCTCCAGGCTCGGGTCAAGTGCCTGCTGCCTGGATTGAGGGATCGACCTCTTCTGGAGGTCGTCTCCCCGGTGCGCTGCCTGCTCCCGCTGTAGTGTAGCCTCTTGAGTGCTTCGAGTTACAGCCGTGCTGACTGCCTGAGTATGCCAGGGTCAGTGTGCCAGGCGGCGTGCTAGTGGGGGGAAGGGCCCGCTCTTGGATGGGCCCTGTTAAAATACGCTGGCGATGTGGGGGGCGGTGTCACTAGTGACCGCCTGGTGAGGTCTTGATGCTGTGGCGTCATTGACCTCTCCAGTCCCTCCCTTTTAAATGACGTTGACAAAACGCCCCTCATCTTCAAGAACCACCTTATTTGGTATAGAGGATACATTCCAATTACCTATTACATATTAAGCAATATACTCGTAATCTTATCTCCACCACTTCTAGCGGTTGTTCTGGATAAATACACTCCTGTATGGTCATAGCTAGAACCATATATTCGGCTACACAAGTTGACAGTGCCCTGTCTGCATCACTGTGGGCTTTAAGCCCTGGCCTAGACCATCGCTGCTCTTTCTGAAACATAATTGTTTATCTGCTGTACCTTTAGGATAACAAAAGACATAAAACATGGCTGTAATCCAAATGCTCCTCTGTGGGGTCAGCAAAATGCTGTGACAGTCTACTCACTACAAACCATCGATCAGGGCGGGTACACACTGTTAAATAAATGAGGCTACCCACAGCTTCTCTGTACATTTTCACATCTGTCGGTTTCTGAGCATCCTCCTGATATTCTAGTTTTTTATCACATGGCGTTTCCCTTGATCTACATTCTTACATGTATAAACGTTCCAGGGTCTTTCCCACATAGTTACATCATTGAGAACATGGTAAGTCATCCACCTCTGTAGTTAAACATGGGATTAAACATAGGATCCATTTCAGTATTTAGACATGGAAACCTCTGTACTTTAACATGGAATTAAACATAGGATCCATTTCAGTATTTAGACATGGACACTTAATCAGGTATTTAAACCTGGATTCTACTCCTCCCGTATTTAAACCTAGAGTATCATCCTCCTGCATCTAGGCAGTGTAGCCACCCTCCTTCAGTATTTAAACATGGAGTACCCTCCTTCAGCCCTTTAGCAATTTTCTACGAACCATACTTTGTATTTATCGTGGCCTTCAATACCCTCCTGGATTGAATACACCCATTTCCCCACCACTGTCTGTCTGCCCTCTGGTAACTTGGTTGAATACACCCATTTCCCTCCCACTGTCTGTCTGCCCTCTTCGGGGGACAATGTGACCTCTTTAAAGGTCAGGGTTACCCCACTGACTATCCTGTAGTAGTAATCAACGGGGGTAGGTGTACTGTCCTCGTCACTCCCTTTTCGGGCATAGTCTGTCAGATACTTTGGGGGTTTGTGTTGCCTTGAGGGATACCTCCCACTGCTTGGGGCACTTGACGTCACCCTCGGGTGCTCCTCGTCATCGCCCTCTGGGGGTTGCTGAATGTCTGCCTGCACGACCGTACTATGTACACTGGGCTGGTGTGTCTCTGTTTCTACACCCCTTACTCTGGAGTCCAGCTCTGGCTCCTCTGTCTGTGTCTCGCTCTCACATGTTGTCTTTGTGACAAACTTGACTAGCATGTGTTTCTGCACTCTCCCGTTACCGGGATGATAAACTAGGAAAGCGCGGCTTCCCTTGTCGTGTCCTACGAAAAACCCTTTTACACCTCTGGACTCGGGCTTTCCCCTGTCCTGCGGGTGCGCACAATACACTGATCCAAATCGGTGCATTCTGGCTAGATTACACTTCTTTCCTGTCAGCGCTGTATACGGGGTGGTGCCCAAGTGCTTATTAAAACACCTGTTTCTGGTGTAAGCGGCTTCTTGCACCACATAATGCCATAGGCTCTTAGGTAAGTTACTATCTACTAGCTTACACCTAGCCATTTCGAAAAGGGTGCGCCATTCCCTCTCTGCCACCCCGTTCTGATGTGGGGGATATGGACGTGACGTCTTGTGTCTTATCTTGTACCTTCTAAACAGTGATTGGAACTCTCTGTTTGTGAACTCGGTTTTGTTGTCGGACCTCAACCATCCTACGTTACCATAAGGGGCTACGTCTGCCAGGAATTTCTCCGTGGCCTGGAGTGTGTCACTCTTTGCTTTGAGAAAGTAAACAAACACTGCCCCTGTGCACACATCTGTAAAAGACTGTACATATCTAAAGCCTCCTATGGACTCGTTGCTTACTGGGCCGGCTAGGTCCGTGTCAACTAATGCAAGTGGTACCCTTAGTTTTTCTGTGGGATTTCTGTATCTCGGTTGAGTAAACGTCCCCGTTTTGCACACTGCACAATTCAGGTCAGGTCTACGCTTTTCACCTTCAATGTGCATGCCTTCTGTCACTACTTGCAGTTTCAGTAAATCCTCGTAATTACAATGACCCATAATCTCGTGCCATGTCTAAATATCGTGACTGGCCGTCACGCTACACATATCATTATTATCATTACACTTGTCGTTGTCATTACACTCCGTTTGCAGATAATATATTCTCTGGTACATCTTTATGTCAAACCGTGTACCATCAGGTTCTACAAGAACATTTTTACCTTTACCGAAGAATACCTTGGCACCGCTTGCAGTAGCAGCTATTACAGAGAATAGTCCTTGTGGGAACGATGGTACGTAGAGAGCGTTCTTAACGTCACCGTACGCCGGCGCCCCTTACTGTCCGTGAGGCATACCTGTGCGTCTCCTCTCTCTTGCGGCAATCCGTAGGTGCGTCTCCCGTCTGCCAGCTCCATGCTGTGCCTCTCCGGGTGGAAAGTGTCGTCAAAGTTCTTGAACCGACTCCTGTCGTTGATGACATGGGACAACGCACCTGTGTCCACGATCAGTCCCCTTTTCTGGGCTCGCTGCAGCTGGCCGGTCCGGCGATGCACGCCATCCGCGCCCCGAAAGCGCAGTCTTCTAGTCCCGTTATTCTCCGGGCGTCGTCTCGATCTGTCTCACGTCGACCGTCGCCGCCATCGTGTCCGCTGCCGTCATCCTGTCCACAGCCGTCTTCTTGTCCGTAGCCACCATCTTGTCCGTAGCCGTCATTTTGTCTGTAGCCGCCATTTTGCCCGTGGCCTCCGTCTCGTCCTTGGCCGCCGTCTCGTCCATGGCCGTCATCTTGCCCATGTATCGCACGCTCTGGTCGTGTTTCTTCATGCACGCTCTGTCTGTGTGCCCCGTGGATTTGCAGAAGCTACACCAGACAGTCTTTGTGCAGTCGCTTCTCCGATGGCCTTTCTCTCCGCATCGCCAACACGCCAGTTCCGTCGTGGTCCTGGTCCTCTCCCTTGGCGTCGCTAGTAAATATACCTTGGAGTAACTCTTGACACACACGCCTCACTTACAAACATCACATCAATAGCTTAGTCAAGAAGGCAAATCAAAAACCATTTGTTTACAGCCAGATCATCAGACCATTTCTCACCCTCACTGTTTCAAACACATATCTACATGCAATTTTTCTTTCACCAATATCTTACTGTCTCCCAATCTGGTCCCTCACAACAAAGGAAATTATAGGAAATGATATGGGTAGGCGGGTGGGGGAAACTGTACAACTGTACAAGCAAAACTGTACAGTGGAATATCGACAAAACCATACTTGGTAGAAGAGGGTCTCGTGTATTCTTGGGTTAGGTCATTTACTGTACATTGGAGGGGGTTGGGTTAGGACATTACATTCACATCACTCAGCACACGCACACACAGAGGCCAGGCCACAGCGGACCCACAGCCAATTAATTCATAATCAACACAGGCTCCAACTCAATATCAATAACCACGGCGCGCATCGCCAACACACAGGCGCAGAGACTTAATCGCATTGGCGACTGAGGAAAGACAATGCATGTGTGTGTGTGTGTGTATCCCGGTGTGTGTGTGTGCCGCTCCAATTGCATGTCCAGTTTGTTGCATGCCGAATAAAGACCCCCTAAAGAGGTCCTGCATTACACACGCAAGGCCACAGCGGGCCAATTAATTCATAATCAACACAGGCCCGCCCCACACAGCTACTAAATATAAAAAAAAAAAAAGTTCACTCACCATTGACGACTTACTTCTTACGAGGAAATAGTGTCCCTCGTAAATAGACTCCCTCCTATCTGATCACTTGTAAATTAAATCCATCCTTCGATATTTTCTGATGAAAAAGGTCTCCATTTGTCTTCCCCAGCCAGCCCACTCAGAGCGAGACTAAGTCGGCCGGTCTGACCTGGTAGTCCGATAACCTTGGTCGTGGGGGTCTATCTGGGGTTGCTTGGTAGGTTTCAATGCAACTCCCGGTTCTCCCTGGCCACAGATAAACACATGTTTCGCGAATCCTCCCCCAAACTCCTTATACTACCTCCGATTCCTGTACAAAGAGTCGTGTTGACGCTTCCGCCCTAGCCGTCTCATTAGCTGGCGCCAATCTCTGATTGGATCTTAAGTTTGTCAACACAATGTGGCACGGCGTGAACGCCAATCAATCAAGTGCGCCTAACCTCACTACCCACCTTTTTTAAACTCAAATATCCTATTTTGATTGGATAATTATATTCTTAAGCCCAACCCGTGCAATCTTTTTGCAGTGACTGATTGACAGCTGGCCATTATGTGTTACTGTTATGGGATCAGGCCAGGTCAGAGAGCTCAGAGCTGTCACTTGGACATTTTTGAAGAAGAAAAAATATTCACTGGCATTGTTTTTTTCACAGAGGAAAACATTTCTAATAAAAAAAAATATATAATAATAATACAAATATATATGTATATTAATAATAATATATATATATATTTTTTTGTCTGTATATTACTAGTGAAGTACTGCCTCACTAGTTGTCATGCAACCTCCACTGACACACACACAGACAGTTGGAGAGATACAGAGAGACAGACAGACGGACAGATGGAGACATAGAGACGTGAGAGGTTGGTGGTGTTCCAATGTTCTTTAGGTTCACACACACATACACACACATTCAAAGCATCCTCACCTTCTCCATAACAGTTTGGTACAGCAGTCTGGACATTCACTCCAAAAACAAACTGCAAAGAATAATCAATAAATCCTCCAAAATAATCTGCACCCCCCTCCCATCACTCGAATCACTCCACCGCAAAAGTACAATAAGAAGAGCAAGAAAAATGATTTCTGACCCCACTCACCCAGCACGCCATATCTTCCAGCTGCTGCCCTCCGGGAGGCGCTACGGATCCCTGACCACCAAAACATCTTGCTTTAAAAACAGCTTCTTCCCCACTGCCATACGGACACTGAACTCCCTGTAGCAACCCCCCCTACCTCTGTTGCTATGGCCATGGACATAAACTGTGATATTGTGGTCTTTGTAATTATGTATCTATGTATTTAACTGCATGTAGTATGTATGTATTGTAAGTGATGTTATATGTTCTATGTTGGAACAATGTTGTAACTGCACTGAAAACAAATTCCACCAGCCTGGCTGGGTGGTCATTAAAGAATCTAATCTAATATTATGAGCGCACACCCTCACACTATGAAGCATTTTTCATGTCAGCATACAATCTGACATCAAACCTCTGAACGCATGCCAGCAATTTACATAGACTCACAATGGACACATTTATTGGCATGCAAGGAGTGGTCGTTTCATATTGATGTCACGTTCACACGACTTGAGAGGGCACATGCCTGTAATGTGTGCTACGCCAGATTTGGTGAAACATGCACACATAAAACAACAGCTGCCTGTACGTGTAATAAAATTAATAAATAACTAGGTGTGTACAGGCATGCATTGGTTAGGCATACTTGCATGCCTAAACGCCTTATGTAAGCTATTTAACTTCAGTTATTGATACTGACGTTATTAAGGATTATGGAGTTGAGCACCCTCTTTTGGGTTGTTTTGGGGAAGAGCTTGTGTAAGACCAGTGTTATATACATAAATTAGTTTAATTGTCCTTTGTCTGTCACATTTTCGCTGTTTGAGTTCTCAAAAAATACAAACATTCACATAAGTTTAGCTACCGTAAATCCTCAAATAGAGGAGGGACCTCCGATAAAGGAGGGGCCTCTTATAATAGGGGGGGGGGGGTTGATGCATTTAGACAAACACAGGCCGGGCTCTAATATAAAAAGATTTTTTTCCCGTGCAGTGATATAGAATGAGATAAACTCTTGCCAATGGAAATCAAGTGCTGCCTCCCGCTACACTGACTACCGTACATTAACGTTTCCCTCTGGTTGAGCATTTTAGTCTTAGTCAGTTTTTGTCTCAATTTTATCGTTTTTGTTTTAGTCTAGATTTAGTCGACGAAAACGGATGACATTTTTGTCTATTTTTAGTTAAAAAAAAGATAATTATATTATATAAATTATGAAGAAAAAAACATTTATTTTCTTTTTTACAGCTACTGTTTTATATATACTGTTTTTTAGTAATAACTAGAAAGTAATGGTATTTATTCAACAACAGGTGATTGTATAGATTAGTATTAGTATCATTAAATGACAACTATGCTTCACCCACGGAAAGGTTGTTGGCACATTGGTTCCACACGGACATTATACGTTGTTGCACTTGCTTCCAGAAGGCTCCATTTAGGTTAGCTAGTAGCAGAGGCTCTGTTGTGATTTTTAATGCACAATAAATATTCAACATTATCTTTTGAGACTCCGCCTCAGACTCTTATCATTTGGCACTAAAAGCTAAACATTGTCACCGGTATGGCTGTCCGCAACATGTCATTAATTGTGTGCGAGAGGTCGATCAGTTAGCCACATTAGCGTGAGCTAGGTTAGCCACTAGTTAACGCGAGCTAGATGGAAATACAAACAATGTAACGTTACTGGTGAAAAAGTGATTTACCTTGGAATACTCCTTTGCCAACTTGCTGAACTTTGCTTGCAGGTCTGCAGCTGGATTATGAATAGTCCCAATTTTAGCCAAGGTAACGTTTAGCTAAAACTAGCTTTTCAAATAGCTCTTCAGCTAATGCTAATAACAGAGCTCCCCGTCACACTGCTCTGTCGGGACGATGGCATTAAGAAAAGTTATAATTATTTTGTCTCGTCTTGTTTTAGTCAACAATATCAACATACACGAAGAGAAATTTCGTCCTGGTTTTTGTAAATTACATTTTTGTGTCCTCAGTTGTGGTCAACGATATTTAATAAACTATTTAGTCTCGTTAGCGTCACATGGTCTTCAATTGACGAACATCTTTCGTCATCATTTTAGTTGACAAAATTAACACTGGTGTTAACTGATGTGAACAATGCAAACATTACTCATACATACCGTGTAATGTCATGTCCTGATACGTTGACTTCTTTTCTTCAGGTTTGTGATATATCCAGACTTTTCCCTGATACATCAAATCCAAACTCATGTTCTCTCCTCTGAGGCAGAGAAAAATAATCATACTGAAGTTTTTAGGCGTACAAAGGTTTCCTCATTCCTATGTACGCAAACATTTAGTATGGATTCTCTGCAGTTTTATAAATGAGACCCTTCCCCTTGGTAAAATCATTACATTTTGTGTGCACTCTGAATTTATCCATTATTAATCCAATATTAAGATCATGCAACCTGCACCTTATCAACTGAACATCCGTTGTGCAATTATGTGAATATATAGGATAGTCCTACATTTAAATGTGTAACACAGGGCTACCAACCAATCTTGTAATGAGATTTGATGGAAGTTGACATTTTTTGGAACCCTGTTCGGGGTCGCCACTGCACACTGGAAACATACATTTTTATTCACTTTTGTACTTTAAGTAAATAAACATTACTATTTACAGCCATACAGCCAATTCTCCAGAGAGGACCCTGCATTCTCTTTAAAGTCTTAAATCTTTTAGTCACAAGTCCAAGTCAAGTCTCAAGTAAAAAGTATGAATCCCATTGTACTTGTTGCATATGGCAAATACATGTAAGTCTCTTTTTGGTTGGCACAATGAAGTATGAAATATAGACTACAATTTGGAATTAAAGATGTGTGGGAGTTTTAAATGTTCTGAACTACATTAAATATCACTAAAGACTCAGAATAATTCTATAAACAACCACTATGGCTTTTGACCAAATAATAGCCTAGGCTAATTGACTATTAAGAACATTCAAATAACAAAGTAGCCTATAGGTCTAAACTAAACTTTAGGCACGAATTTAGGCCCACTTCTATTTTCTTCATACATTGTTCAAGAGACAGGACTTTTCATATTTCAAGTTCATTATCTCGGAGGTTCTTCATTATCTTGCTACTGACAAATAATCACGTCAGGCTGACACCAAATGTCACGTATATCTGACTTTATTCAATATCCAAATTGTAAAATATCAGTAATATCCAATAATGAAAGGTAGAAGACATAGGATACGTTACAAGGAGAAATTTACATTGCAACAGGCATAATCGACTTCTACATTCTGCCCGGAACAGGAGGAATCAAGATTCCTTTATGTTGTCACTAAGCCAATGAAAATGCTTCTTCAGAAAATAGCATCAGAGGCGGCTAGGTGGTGCAGTGGGCAAGGCGCTCACCACCAATGCAGGAGACGCTGGGTTCGAGCCCAGCTCTCCGCATTGCATTCAGCTTTGCTGGTCGTTCATACTAATACATTTGGCAGTATTAGGGGGTGGGAAGCTGATGGGTGGGGATCGGACGTTGTGGACAGCGAGTCCTACAGGTCGGTTGGTGCGCCTGTGCAATAGAATCGGGAAGCGACGGGGGCGGCGTCCCTCCAAAGCACAGACCCCCGCCGCTGAAAGATCGCGCTGTGCAGGTGAAAAGATGCGACGGCTGCTACCTCGAGTACCGGAGGGGACTTGTGCAATGTATGGCTTCGTCCACATTACAGCCGGCTTGTGGGAGGCATGGCCAAACAGCGTTCGAGACAGGGGAGGGTAGAATTGGACGATACGAAATTGGGATGGGAGAAAAATAGAAAATGGGATACGAAAGTAGATAAAAAAAAATATAGCATCAGAGAAACAAGACCAAATAAAGGAATAGGTATTTATCAGCTAGTTAGGATTGGATTACAACATTTTTAGAACACAGACTCTCGTCTCCTGTATGGAATTTCACTATTACCGGATATGCTACTTTCAGGATACATTGTTGCATTTTCGTTGCTTTTATTAAAACAAGCTTGTAAATTAACTGTGTTCTTACCTGATTCAGTGCTGCTTCTTAAACTTGTATTTCCTGTTGGAATGGGCATCATCAAGCAGGGCCTTTTCCTTTAGCACATGGGTGTAAAACTAGGTGCAGCTGTAGTTCACCTTCACTTGTATTTAGCTGCAGCGGATCCTTTGATCCGTCCAGGCCCCCACCATCAATGAAAACAGTCTCTCGACATAAGCGTTGGTGACCGGGATGCTTAATGTGAAGGATACCAAAGTAGTCATGCTTGGTATAATTGCATGCTTGAGCAGTGCTGTCCACTTTGTTGTGACAGGATCTCCTGTCGTTGCGACTTCTCTCACCCGTGGCAACAGAACGCATAACTCGCTTCTTGGAAGCTGAATTCTCTCTTGAGAGCCAAGCATGACATCTGTTTCAGGTCATTCTGATCAGATAAATCAAACCATTTGTTTAGGTAAGCAAGCACTCTCTGGTAGAACATTAGAAATTCCTGTTCGATCGCAGCAGCCTGTGCAGTAGGAAACCTCTGCATGAGAGCACTGGTCTCGAATTAAAAAAAAACTTCCTTTGATCTTTGTTCAAGTTTCAGTCTTAGACTGGTCATGAGCTTCAAGCACTGCGTCATAAAAAAGCTTTAGGCTATTCTGTAAAAACATCAGGTATGCCTGGAGTTCACAGGGCACTCCCTCGCCATCCTCGTAATTTGCTAAAAACTTCCAAAGTGCTAATGGGCAGTTTTCTTCTCCAAGGGACAAACAGTAACTTTTGACAGCAGGCCAGCAGTCGTGAAGCCGTTTGATAGCTGGCCACAAACTGAGCCACCGCGTTGGTACGTGCCTGTAAAGCGTCACGTACTCCAGTCCTCATCCACAAATTCAAAAATGTCCTTCAGTTCTTGGACACGTTTAGCAGATGCTGAAAAGTGGTTGTATATTTTCATGACTACTTCGTGACGTGGATAATCACGCTGTATTTTTACTGGTACACACATTACAAAAACCTTTCTACAAAAAAAAAAATTCTGTGCGATTTTTATCAACTTTGGACTGTATGACTATAAGGCTTCAGGCTATGGAACCATTGTGTTTTCCAGCATCTACCTCTCATCTGGAACCCAAAAACAGGAATCTGGCGATAGGTCAACACAAGAGTAAGGAGAAAATATTTGATTTCAGTGTGTTCAAACCTCTGTTTATCTAATACATTAGCACTCAAAGTGATTTTTCTTTATTGACTTCAGAATGTTACCTTTCAAAAGAGACCAGACTCATGCATGTGCTATAAGTATAAAGTATAAAGCTATGCTTTGCAAAAAAGGTATGAAAATTGCTTTTGTTTTCTGAAAAATGGGGGGTATGCTTAATAGGTTAAGTTATTTATAATGGATACAAATATAGACTGATGGATAGATTTATAGATAGATACTTTTATGGATATTCTTTACATTAGAAAAAAACCTACCAGGATCTGACACTACTTTGCTGGGAGTCGCTAATTCCCAATCTCCAAAATGTGTGCTGTGCACGGATGGATCAGAGTTTGCTTTAACATTGAATCTGGTCTTACAACATGTCTAATGTGTTATGTATTCTTTGGCATATATGCTGGTGTTATGTGCTGCACACCGCAAGTAACATGCACTGCACTAACACACCTAGCACCTGCACGTCTAGTATTAAACTTTATTACATGCACAAACATAATATGGAACAGTGATGCAGTGAGTGGCCTGTGAGTCTGCTGTGTGAATTGTTCCATCCCCTATATCACACAGACACACACACACACAGACACACTGGCGCTTTCCCACTGCATGGTACCTACTCTACTCTACTCTACTCTACTCGGCAGAAATGTACTGTTACTATTGAAATGATGATGGTGATTGAATGAGTCATTTCTCTTCCCACACCTCTCTCTCTCTCTCTCTCTCTCTCTCTCTCTCTCTCTCTCTCTCTCTCTCTCTCTCTCTCTCTCTCTCTCTCTCTCTCTCTCTCTCTCTCTCTCTCTCTCTATTTCTCTGTCTCCCTGTCTCTTTCTGAATTGAGCCATTAGAATATATTCTACAGTCTCAATACACTTTATAAAATATGAAATACAAAAACCTCCAATTCCCCCTGACAGAATATCTATACTCAGACCACTGCTAGCTAATTGGGTAAACATGATGATATCCTACTGATGTGAAAATGGAAGGAAGCAGAGAGAAAATGTTCCAAATTAATATTTCCATTTTTATGCAGATGACTGTTATGTATTGTTGTGCAGCTACCCAGGGACGTGGACAGGACTTTAGAGGGGCAGGTGCTCAAAGGCTGAAAAGGGCACTATACCTTTTTATGCTTTTTGGTGATCAAATATTGAATATTGAACTATAATAATCAGTGCATGAGCTCACTTATCCTTGAAAGACACGTTTATCACTGACTTAAAAGGCCCATACATCTCCATAAATGTTCAGGGGGGAGGGAATAAGTGCTTACCCTACAGACCCCAATAAGTGCTGTATATTCTGTATTGTTTAATATAAATGCCTTTTTTATTCCAATCCCGATTTGTATTTGAGATTCCCAAATCCCATCGGACTTGACTTCTTCGTGTCCCTCAGTGAGTGTAATACCAGCATTCAACTGTATGGGCCACAGCGGTTTCTATCATCATCATCATCATCATCATCATCATCACCACCCACGCTATGCATAAAATATATAGGTCCGCGGAGAGGCACGCTGAGGAGGCTGTGCAAACTGCAATGGAATACGGGGCATCTCTCTCTCTTTACCTAATATTTTTATTCTATTCTGACATTTTTCAGTTGGAAGGGCAATCTATATGCGCAACGGTTAAAAAGGGCACTTTTTTATGAGGCTCAAAAGGGCAGGTGCTCGAGCACCCCTTGGGCTCTATGTGTGCATGTGCCTGCAGCTACCCTCAGTATGGCTTTTGAGTATGTAAGATCCTACGAAAAACAAACATATAGTCTTTTATAACCCTAGGAAGATAAATCAGAGCAGTGTACTACTCAAAGTCAACAAATTTAGGTAGTCACCACCAGGCCACGTGAGCGGATCGGCGCGGGCGAGAAGTCCGCTCTTCGCTCTTTAAAGCTTGGTCCGCTCCGCTAATTGCTCATGTTGACCCCACCGCTCACCTTGAATCGAGCGCTCCCGGCTCCCCGCGCCAGATCGCGCGGCAGATTTTTTTTTCTTTTTGGAGCATGGTGTAAATTAGCTCAAACTACAACAGTCTACACCCCCTGGGCCCCTTAACAATTGTTTGTATTGAGCCGCATTGTAATTGTACCCATTCTGCAATGTTAAATAACATTGTTTATCCATTCACTAGCTCTATTAAGCGATGATAGCTAGCCGAGCCACAATGCTATGGTCGCTGCCATTAACGTTAGCATGTAAGCTAACGACAACAACAATGGCGTCGATACTTTTTCTAACAGGAGTGAGTGACAAAGCCTGAACAGGATATCACAGGTTCACCCTTCTCATTGGTTGAAAATGGCCTTCATGTTTGTACATCGCCATCTGTTGCTTTGGCATTGTACTACATGTATATTACATCAGTGTTAAACCACTGTGAGCGGCCTGGAGTGGATTGGAGCGGAGGAGAACTCTCGCTCCGGACGTTGCGCCGACCCATTTTAAAACCCACTCCTCGCTCACGTCAAAACCGCCCGTCCCGCTCCCCGCGCCGCTCACGTGCCGCTCACGCGCCGCGCCGCACACATGGCCTGGTCACCACATACAAATACTTCCTTTTAAACCTCATATACAGAGTCTGGCAAAAAAGTAGAAATTGAAGTTTTATTTTAGAAACAGGTCTTGTTTTTCAACAGAGACTGGTTGAAGCAACGTTCTTTCTGGTTCTTGTCTATGGTGATTTGCTATACATGAATGCATTGTATATCATGGCACTTTAAGGTTTTTTGAATGAATGAATGAATGAATGAATGAATGAATGAATGAATGAATGAATGAATGAATGAATGAATGAATGAATGAATGAATGAATGAATGAATGAATGAATGAATGAAAACTTTATTTAACAGATTGCAGAATGGGTACAATACAGTACGGCTCAATACACACAATTGTTAAGGGGATGCAGACCAGAGAAAGACGTTTGTCTTGTTTACATCAGGGTCCCCCATTTTCAATTCATAGTGACATTTATGACATACACAACATACATGACATCATGACATTTGTGGCATAGGGACATACATGACATACAGGTATAGTACTGTTAGAGTCAAGTCAAGAGTTTTAATTGTCACGGCATACAAGTATACAATGAAATGCGGGTGGTCTTGCCCGCAACGATGTGCAATACAGTGGTACAACATATAATAGAATCCAATAAAAAAACAACATTGTGCAATAAACAGGTACCAGGTAACATGGTGTGACATCTCGGTATCTGTACATAGTATTTACAGAGCATATAGGACATGCTAGGTAGCTTTAGTAGTGCAATACACTGTTCCTGTTGTTATACTAATTTAAAGTGGCCTTTCCTCTTGGCCATACGTGTGCGTGTGTGCGGCATGAGTGTGTGCCCGCTCATGTTAAAGTGTTAAAGTGGCTGCTAGTGTGTGAGCGTGCACAGCGTGCGTGTCGTGTGTGTGCTCGTGTGTGCTTGTGTGTGTATAGTTCAGTGTTCTGTGGCACTCAATGTTCATTGTTCAAGGCTCTGATGGCCTGGGGGAAGAAGCTGAGCCTAAGCCTCTCCGTCCTAGTAGCTGGGGTTCGCAGGCGTCTGCCTGACCTCAGCAGCTGGAAGAGGCTGTTATTGGGGTGGTGGGGGTCTTTCATTATTCTGCAGGCTCTGGATTTGCACCTCTTGTTGTATAGAACCTGCAGGGGAGGTAGCGCAATACCCGTGGTACGCTCGGCTGAGCGCACCACTCTCTGTAGGGCCTTCTTGTCCTGTGCCGTGCTGTTTCCATACCAGGCAGTGATGTTTCCGGTCAAGATGCTCTTTACAGCTCCTGAATAGAAGGACTGGAGTATCTTCCCCGATACTCTGAACTTCCTTAACTGTCTCAGGTGGTAGAGGCGCTGCTTCGCTTTCTTTACTACTGTGTCTATGTGTGTTGACCATGTCAGATCCTCTGAGATGTGGACCCCCAGGTACTTAAAGCTGCTCACCCTGTCCACGGTAGCCCCGTTAATCATCAGTGGTGTGTGTGTCTCCTGCTGTCCTCTCCTATAATCCACGATCAGCTCCTTGGTTTTACCAATGTTCAGGAGCAGGCTGTTGTCCTGGCACCAGCGGTCCAGTACCTCAACCTCCTCCCGGTAGGCCTTCTCGTCGTTGTCCGAGATCAGCCCCACCACCACGTGTCGTCTGCGAACTTCACTATGGAGTTGGAGCTGAACTTGGCCACACAATCGTGTGTGTAGAGTGAGTACAGCAGGGGGCTTAGAACACAGCCCTGGGGAGACCCGATGCTCAGTGTGATGGTGTTGGAGGTCTGACCCCCCACCCTGACCGCCTGGGGTCTTTCACTCAGAAAGTCCAGTACCCAGGCGCTCAGGGCGGAGCTCAGACCCAGCTCGATCAGCTTGTCCACCAGTCTGGTGGGGACTATGGTGTTGAACGCTGAGCTGTAGTCAATGAACAACAGTCTCACATAGCCCCCCTTCTGACGGTCAAGGTGGGAGAGAGTGCTGTGCAGTACCTGGGAGACCGCGTCGTCAGTGGACCTGTTTGTCCTGTATGCAAATTGCATAGGGTCCATATCACTGGGGAGGGAGGCACAAATGTGGTCCTTGACCAGCCTCTCGAAACATTTCATGACCACAGAGGTGAGTGCCACCGGTCTGTAGTCATTTGGACATGTTGGGGAGGGTTTCTTCGGTACAGGGATGATGGTAGACATCTTGAAGCAGGCAGGGACCACTGACTCCGCCAGGGATTGATTAAATATGGCGGTGAACACCGGGGCAAGCTGGTTGGCACAGGACTTAAGTATGCGTCCTGTTATACCATCTGGGCCAGCAGCCTTCCTGGTGTTCACCTGCATAAATGCTCTTCTCACACTGTGTTCTGACAACGAGAGAGCGCCCCCTCCCCCCGGCGGTTGCCCCCCCCCCCCCCTCCACAACAGCCGGCGCGCCAGTGACGTCACTAGCCAGAGGGCTAGCGGCGACACTGTCTACACCGAACCGAGCGTAGAAGGAGTTGAGTTTGTCCGCGAGAGAGGCGTCGTCGCTCCCCATTGAGGGGGCGCTGACTTTGTAGTCAGTTATTGTCTTCAGTCCCCGCCACAAGCCTCTTGTGTCGTTTTGTGCCATTTGTGTCTCCAGTTTATCAGCATATGTCCTCTTAGCAAGTTTAACAGCCTTGCGCAGAGTGTAGACTGAAGCCTTGTACTCTTCCATATTTCCTGACTCTCTGCCCAGGTTATAAGCCGTGGTGCGAGAGTTCAGGGCTGCTCTAATAGTACTGTCCACCCAAGGTTTCTGGTTTGGGAAAACCCGCACCATTTTCGTGGGCACAATACTATCAGCCAGTGTTGATATGTAGCTCACAACGGTATCAGCGTACTCGCTGATGTCACTGGCGCTTCCTTGAAACATGTCCCAGTCCGTGTCTGCGAGCGCCTCCTGGAGCGTGGCCTCTGATTCGTCAGACCACTTTTTTGTCTCACGTGACACGACGGCGTCACGTGATCTTTGTTTGTATGCAGGGAATAAAAAAATGGAGTCGTGATCGCTCGCGCTTGCAGCACCCATCAATGGCGGAGCCGCTACAGCTTTGTAGCTGGCTCTGAACGGGGTGTAACAATGGTCGAGTGTGTTCCTCCCCCTCGTGGAGCAGGCGATGTGCTGAAAAAAGGACGGCATCACTTTCTTCAGATTCGCCTGGTTGAAATCACCAGCCACTATCATCGCGGCGTCCGGGTGCTTGATCTGTTGTCTGTTGAGGTGGTCGTGTAATACCACCAGCGCTTTGCCAGTATTTGCTTGCGGGGGGATATATACGACGGACATGATGACCGCGGTAAACTCACGGGGTAGGTGGAACGGACGGCACAGGATTGAGAGATGTTCCATATCTGGGGAGCATGAACTTGAGAGGACATGTACTTCTTTGGGATTAACCCAGAGATTGTTCGTGAGGATGCAGACCCCACCTCCTTGACTCTTGACTCTTGACTTGACTTGTATTCCAAAATCAGTTGGCCTGCTCTGTCAAGACGTCGGCTTAGTAATTTGTATGTTGTTATCTACAAAGCCATTCTGGGTAGACTCTCCTGTTATTAATCTGTCTTGCTAACCAGAAAACAGGGCAAATATGGGTTACGGTCTCAGGACACTATACTTCCTAGAGTTTAGACTAGATTAGGAAGGAAGGTCTTCATGTTTCCTGCACCATCTGCATGGAATAGTCCTTAAACTCCAGGATCTAGTCACTCATAATGAATTTATTTGGTGAAAGCTATAGAAATGGACCCTATTGATGTTTGTAATTATTTTAATTGAAATCGGATCACATGGTTTCCCTGCACTTTTACTCTAAAGCACTTTTGAGCTGATCTGTTATTAATGTGTGTGTGTGTGTGTGTGCGTGCGTGTGCGTGTGCGTGTGTGTGTGTGTGTGTGTACTGTATACAATTGCTGTACTGCTGCCATTCTTGGCCAGGTCGCTTTGGAAAAGAGATTTGAATCTCAATGGATCTCACCTGGTTCGATAAAGGTTAATTAAAACACTCATGCATACACACACACACACACACACACACACACACACACACACACACACACACACACACACACACACACACACACACACACACACACACACACACACACACACACACACACACACACACCATCTTTCTAAAAAGTAGATCTCCTATTAATGATTTAATATACTACTGTATCTGCTGTGTCTGGAGCTGAGAGATACAGCAGGCATAGAAAGGTATAGGAGAGAGAGAGAGAGGCTGAGACAGACAGATGACAGAAATACAGAGAAATGGTGGAGAGGACAGGAGATATGACAAGGAGAAAGAGAGAAGGAAACAGAATCAGAGAGCGGGAGAGAGAGAGATACACAGAGAAAAAAAGAGAGAGAGAGATGGCATGCAAGGAACCCAAACCTTCAGGCTGCTGTTTCTCCTGGTGCTTTATGTTTTGTTCTCCTCTCCTCCTCTTCCCTCCTCTTCTCTCCCCCTCCTCTTCTCTCTTCTCTCCCCCTCCTCTCATTCCCTGTTCTCCTCCCTTCCCCTCTTCTCCTTTCTTCGCTTCCTCTCCTGTCTTCATATATCCTCTCCTCCCTTCCCCTCCTCTTCTACCATTCCCTCCCTCTCCTCCCTTCTGCTCTCGGGCTGTACATTCCGACACCACATGTCCTGCTGAGGTACGGGACAGATCACAGCCACTACAGATTAAGAGTCGACAGGGTTCCCTTCATCCAGAGGGCGATTAAGGCGACCAGGCATGGGTGCTGGAGGACGGGAGGATAGATCATATCACACCCTGCCTCACAGGGAAGTCTGGCAGAGCAGCATGAAATCCATCAGGCTCCCTGAACACACCGGGCCAGCATGGGAGGGAGGGATGGGGGCATTAGTGAAGAACACCAACGTCCTCCTGACCCAGCGCTTGCCCTGTACCAGTTTTAAAGGGTACGTTCAGAATTTTGCACCCCTAGCACTATCTCCTACTCATTGATGATGTTGTCGAAGGGCAGAGTTCTGAATCCATGCTGTGCTTCATACTGGATATGAAGCTCCTCCTTAGTTAGGCACAAAACTAAAGGGAAGTTAATGGGGCAATCATAAAAAGCACTTCATACTCGTCCTACTGGAAAACGAATGTCTGCACTTCGGATGGACTGTGGAGTAGGTTTTACTGCTTATTTTTCTTTGAATGCTAAGCCGTTGTTGCAGATACCCTGTATGAACATCATAGATTGTGCTGAGAAAGGACTCTAGTCACTCTACCAATCAATAACATCATTAGTAATAGGAAATAGGGCTAGGAGTCCTTCTGAACTTAGGCCATGGTCACACTGGGGAAAAATAGCAACGTTGTATTTTTGAATTATGTCCAAGTTAAAAGGAAACGCCGTTTTGGCAGGGAAACGCGTTTTCCTAGCGGCAACACTGAAAGGGTGTTTTCGTTTTGGAAACTCGTCGACAACAGCGCCATGTAATTTGCGCGAGCCAGATACGGAGCCGTTCTTGCTCAACGCCCATGCGCAGTACTAAACACCAACGCCAAATTCTCCCCTGGCTGGACCTATACAGGATATCAGCTGCGTCCTCCTCAGATTGCCTGTAGTTGCGGCTAAACTAAGATCATGTGTTGTCAAGTTATTGTTATAAGGAACCCAGTCCAAACTACAACAGTCTGCATCCCCTTAACAATTGTTTGTATTGAGCCGTATTGTATTGTACCCATTCTGCAATCTGTTAAATAACATTTTCATCCATTCATTACTACTAGGTTAATGTACGATAGCCACAATGCTATACTGTTATAATGGCATATCCCAATCACGTTAGCACGTAAGCTAACAAAATCTGTGATTTTTTTGTGAGACTAAACTCCGCTCTTGGTGGTCAATTGTGTTTTGTTTCATCAACAAATCATCAACAAATGAGGCAGAACACACAGTGAATGTATCCATTTTTGTTTATTGCACTTTGTTTCTTGCTGAAAAATAAATGCTATGTTGCTAAATGGCTCATGAGAGGTATTTAAAGATGATGGCTTTCTGAGATTTTGAGCAGGATGTGGAGTGACTCGTTCAACCTTTCTGATTGGTTGAAAATGGCCTTCATGTTTGAACTACATCGCCACCTACTGCTTTGGCATTGTACTACATATACATCACTCTGTGGTCACGAGACAAAACGAGACAAAACTACGTCTAACTTAACTCTAACTTGCCTGCCAATACGCAGCATTCTGAAAAGCTAAATGAAACGAGTCGTTCTGGCCCTAATGTAACCGCAGCCTTAGGTCATGTGTCATTGAAGGCTGATATTTCCTAGTCTTGCTGTAGGGATAATCCACCCTGCTACATATATATATATTATTTATCTATTTATTTATTATATATATATATATATATATATATATATATATATATATATATATATATATATATATATATATATATATATATATATATATATATGGAAGTGAACTGAGGCAGGTTTGCCGTCTCCCGCATGGCAACCTGAGCAATGCATCCGGCCGGCTTGTCACCGATGGTAACCCGGACGACGGCAAAGGTTTCGATAGCATGCTCCGGGTTGTCTCTCCATAGGAAACGATGGAGGTGGACTTCATCGTCCTTCAGCCACATGGAATTATACATCTTCTTTACATCGCCCAAAGCAGCATACAATCCACTCCTGAATCTCACGAGGACCCCTCGGATTGGATTAAGGACATCAGGCCCTTTGTAAAGAAGGTCGTTTAGGCTCATTCCCTTGAATTCCTGGCTGTTGTTCCACACTATCTGCACCCGGGTCATGGTCAAGTGCGGATTCGGAGCGACCAGATGGCTTATGTACCAAATAGGCCAATGCCAGCTCTCGATCTCCTCTGTAGTGAGCTTCACAGATGCTCCTCTGGAGATCATCTCATGGATCTGTTCTCCGTACGCCGCTTTCCACATCGGTTCCTTTCCCAGTTGAGCCTCGGTGTTCTGGAAGGTTGCTTCCACTGCACGACGCTTGTTTGGTAGACTCGCTGGGTCCCCTTTCCAAGGGTAGGCTGCATCCCAGTGAGGAGTGTTGCTGTGTTTGTCTGCCAGCACATAGGTGAGGCAGTCCTTTATTTTCTCAAGGTCCCTTTCTTCTCCAAGCATCATCTCTTTGCCTCCTGGGGGACACTTGCTGCACTTGCAGCTCCCGCACTTTGGATCACAAGCCGCTCCGATGCTGTCCCACTTGAACCACTCAAACAACTCCTTGTTGGTGGCAGTGGTGTTGCTAAGGACCATGTTCTTTCTTGCTAGGTCTTCAGTCAGGCCTCTTGAGTCCACAAGGACCTCATTGTACATCCTTGAGGATGTTCTCATGGATCTTGCGAAGTGAGTGTCGGACTGGTGCATGGTTAGATCGACCATTTCAAAGAGGTCAGGCTGTATTCCCCAGCGGTCCATCCCAGAGGACTAGATCTCCCTGCATTTTGACTGGCTGTGGGACCAATCGACCTGCCCTGTGGCAAATCAGGAGGTTGATACTTTCACGACGGACCAGGTCTTCCGTGGCGTCGTCAGGAAAGATTTTCCACAGCTGTTGCGGAGTGACAGACTGGCTTATCTCTGCGATGCTCTCCAGGCCATAGCAGAGCAGTTTGTGTTCTGCCACGGTCCCCTTGGAGGTTTTCACCCTCAGCCGTAGGGTATACCGCTTGGTCATCACTGTCTTTTCCATCCCTCCAATACCATGGACAATCAGCTTGATGTCTACACCAGTCAGTCCGAGGCGTCTGGCCGCATCGCTCACGATGTAATTGGTATCCAATGCGAGGTCGATGAGGGCGCCAATCAACTGGCCAGAATTTGTTGTTACTTCCAGCAACATCATAACCACTGGGTATTCCTGTTCAACGCCAGTATTGGTGCACATTGTAGTCGAGGCTCTGTTAGAAAATGCCTTTCTGACCTCTGCCCTTATGTTTTCCGGGACTTTAGAAAGGGCCTTTTCTTGGATGCTGGTCAAGCCTTTCTTCTCCACCTTTGAGCCACCTTGCCCCTCACAGCCGCTCTCTTTCCTCTGAGTAGTGGGCCTTGGGCAGAGCAGGTAGTTGTGTGGCGGCTCCTCTTTCCTACAGCCTGATTTGCTGCAGAGGAACCCTTGGTTACAACGGCCATCTCTTGGGTGGATGCTCAAGCACCGATAGCAAGTGCCATGAGCCCTTAGATGAGCCTTTTTCTTCGCCAGGTCCAACTCTTTGAAGGTTCTGCATGCAAAGAGCTTGCCAGGGTGCACCGCAGCAGGTGCAGGAGCTTAACTGCTGCTTTGCCTGAGGACCTTTTTGGCCTGAAGTGGCTCTGGAAAAGGATCTTCTCACTCCCTTATCCGGTTTGTCATAGAGGCTTTTCTCCGGGGAGTTCTTCTCTCCAGGACTTGCTTCTAGCTGGTCAAGCTCCTCCAGGATTGCCTCCTGCTTTTTTAGGAATTGAAGCCAGCACTCAAAGTGGTCCTGTTGGCGGGCTCATTTTTGTGAGCAATCCATTCCTTATTTAGGGAGCTAGGCAGTTTGCTTTCTAGGGACTGGGCGACCAAACGGTTCTTTATAACGTCCTCTTATCTTATCTAGAGCCCTCTCCACTGCCTGGATCAGTTCAATAGCCTTCCTTGGGTTGTTTCCCTTCACGGGGGGTAGGCCTTGGACCTCACTTGCGATCAGCTGGACGATCCTAGCTTTATTCCCATACCTGTTGGCAAGGCGATTAAACATATCATCTGCAGACTTGCAGCTAGATAGGACTAGGTCCCTTTTCATCTTCTCACTCAGGCTTGCAAGAAGGTGGAACCTTGTCATTCCAAAAGTCCTCTGCGGGTTCCCAAGCAGCTCAAGCTCCTCCCACTCTGCCTTCCACCGGTAATAATCAAACATGTCCCCAGAAAATGTGGGGAGGCATGCTCTCTTGAATGGAAACTGGACTCTGGGTTGCATATAAGGAAAGACGCCTTGTGGAGCATTTGGGTACCCTAGCGGTGTGCCTGCAACATTTGGTGCAGCGCTGGTCCCAGCCAGAGATTGGATACCGGCTCCAGAACTTCTTGGAAGTGGCTCCGACGGACCGAGCGGGTTTACATGACCTGCAGCGATTTCCTGCTTGACACCGGGAGGCTCACTGAGAGAGAGAGGTTGATCATCTCTACTGGATCCAAGCGGATCTGGATGGGCCGGCATCAGCCTTTAAACTCTCCGCTTCCTCTTCCTCCTCCTCATTCTGTCTCCAAGCAAAGCCCTTTCGTGACTTCAGGTTCATCCGCCGCCATTTCCGCTCCCAGTCACTATGTAAGTCTCTTAGCCCGTCTTCTTGCTTTTTAAGCTCCTTTATCCTGGTGATGGATGTAATAAACACGGAATGTCCAGTCAGGTATCTTTGTGGAGGTAATACTTTATATAACGTTGTCGAGCATATACACAAGCGAGCCACATTCAGTCAGTACGTAAGTCGGTCTAGTGTCGTAAAACCCCCGTGTTACCATGGTGACGTACGGCAGGTTACCGTAATGACTCTAATACTCTGACATCTCCCCCTTTTAATTTTACTTCCTTTGTTAACGTAAACAAATACACTTTCTGTATTAACAAGGCTATATATAGCAAACAATAGGAACATCCTGTAAAGTGGAAACAGTGCTATTCTTCTATAACATCAATAAACAATATTCAACATTCAGAGTAGCAAATGATTATTAAATCGCAACAGTTTACATTCTGGAACTCTTTTGACATTTGTTATGTGGTTATGTGGTTTACATTCTGGAACTCTTTTGACATTTGTTATGTGGTTAACTTTACCACCTGGAACTTTTTTCCCTCATTTCCCCCCCTGAAAGGCCCTGAGTGTGACATCATGTCAACTCACAAGTCCAGTCTGACAACTGGCCTAAGGATCCGTCCAGACCTGGACTGTGACAGTCCTTCAGCACCAGCAGGCACGTCGGCACTGGTGTTACCTGGCTCTTGACCGGTGTCCTTGGGAACTGGTGAGACTGGTGCTGTGCTCCCAACTGGCCCTGGGGAGGGTACCCCCTGGAGGTGGCGCCGGGTGCGCCGGAATGACGCTCCCTGCTGCGTCTCAATGATGTAAGAGCGTGGCGTGACACTCTCGCTGGTCACTACTGCAGGGGCTGGCCAGGATTTCTGGTGGTCCAGCTTGGTGAGGACATTACCACCAGGCTGTAGTGGAGGTAGGGGTCTCGCCCCGTGACGTCGGTTGTAGTAGAAGGCTTGCTTCTTCTTTTCAGCCTCGTCCTTCTGCTTGATCTGTCGCTTGTCTGGCCATGAGGCTGCAAGTTCCTCTCGAGTGTAGGCAGTGTCGTTCTCATTTTCCGACCCATCAGAAGCTCCGCTGGGCTGGCCCCTGTGGTGCTACACGGTGTCGACCTGTAGCACATGAGTGCGATGAGAGGGTCCTTCTGTTTCAGGATTCGCTTTGCGGTCTGCACCGCCCTCTCCGCGTGACCATTGCCTTGTGGGTTGTGTGGGCTTGAGGTGATATGTTTGAAGTCAAGCTCACAGGCTAGGTCTCGAAACTCAGCGCTCGAGAACTGTGGCCCGTTGTCGCTCACGACCACGTCCGGGACGCCATAACGGGCGCACGTTGTTTTCAGCTTCAGCGCGACTTGAGAACTGGTCGTCGTCGTCATGTGCAGTATCTCTATATATCTAGAGTAGTAGTCTGAGATTATCAAGTAGCTCTGTTTGTTATGCTCACATAAATCTAGAGCTATACGCTCCCATGGTCTGTCAGGGAGCGGAGTCGAGATCAACGGCTCCCTCTGTTGCGCTCTTCTCAGCTCACAGCAGGACTGACACGACGAGACCTTGTGTTTCAGCTGCGAGGAGATGCCCGGCCACCAGACAGAGGCGTTTGCCCTCTCCCGACACTTTGAGAGCCCTTGATGTCCGTCATGGATTCTCTCGAGGATTTCTGTCCTCAGTGTCTCTGGTATCAATATGCGACTTCCTCTGATGACCATTCCGTCATACTCTGAAAGTTCACTTTTCGCCGGGAAGTACTCTCTTATGACGCTTGGTACTGTATTCACGTGTTCAGGCCATCCTGACCTGATGTACCTGATCACTGTCTGCAGCTTTCCATCAGCTGCTGTAGCTTTTCGGATGCTGTCCATCCTCTGTGGAGTAGCTGGCACGTTGTTGATGACAGCTGCGATGTAGCACTCCACATCGGAGTGTGTGTCTTTCTGGTTCTCTGTGTGTCTCAGGGGGCTCCTTGACAGTGTGTCTGCCACTACAAGGGTCTTCCCAGGCGCATACTCTGCCACTGGCTTGAAGCGCATGAGCCGCATGAGAAGTCTCTGGCACCTTAATGGGACGTTGTCCAAATCCTTGCTGTTCATTAGTGGGACCAGGGGCTTGTGGTCAGTCACTAGCTTGAAACTCTCAAGGCCGTAGAGGTATTTCTCGAACCTCTCACAGGCCCAGACACTCGCCAAACACTCTTTTTCGATTTGCGCGTACCTAGTTTCCGCGTCAGTCAGCCTCCTGGAGCAGTACGCGACTGGCTTCCAGTCTTCTCCATGGAGCTGCAGCAGCACCGCACCGACCCCGTAGCTGCTTGCGTCAGCCGAGACTGCAGTGGGTCTGTTGACGTCGTAGAAGGTTAACACCGGCGATGTCATCAGGAGCTCTTTCAACTTCTCAAAAGCTGTTCGTTGTGCTGGGCCCCAGGTCCAGACTGTTTTGGACCGGAGCAACTCGTACAGTGGCTGGCCCACTGTGGACAGGTTTGGCACGTATTTCCCCAGATAGTTCACCATGCCGAGGACTCGTTTGAGCTTGTGCACGTTCTCGGGCGCGGCGAGCTCCCGGATGGCCAGCACTTTTGCTGGATCTGGCCGCACGCCCGAGGCATCGACCACCTGCCCCAGGAAATGGATCTGCTTCTGCCTGAGCACGCACTTGTCCTTGTTGAGCTTGAGCCCAGCAGACTCGACTCTCTCCAGGACCTTCTGGAGGCAGAGGTCATGTTCTTCCGCATCTTTCCCGTACACTATGATGTCGTCCATATAGACGGCGACGCCTTGCAGGCCTTCGAGTGTCTCTGTCATCTTCCTTTGGAATATCTCCGGCGCGCTTGTTATTCCAAACGGTAGGCGCCGGAAACAGTACCTGCCGAATGGAGTGATGAAGGTGGTCAGCCGGGCGCTCTCGCTGTGCAGAGGTATCTGGAAGAACCCTGAGGCTGCATCGAGGCTGGAGAACATTGTTGCTCCACTCAGCTTGGCTGTGATCTCTTCCGCTGTAGGTAGGATGAATCTCTCTCTCTTGACCTGTACATTTAGCTTCTTAAGATCAACACATACACGCGCCTTCCCAGTCTTTTTTAGCACCGGCACCATGGGGGCACACCAGTCCGTTGGCTCGGTTACCACCTCTATGATGCCGTTCTCCTCCATGCGGCGAAGCTCCTCCCTGACCTTGGGCATGAGTGGTATTGGGACTATGCGTGCACCGCGTATGGAATGGCGTCATCCTTGAGCCTAATCCTTACCGGCTCTGTCTTTAGTGTGCCATGGTCTCCAAAGGCACCGTGGACCTCCTCGATCCGTTTCACGAGGCCCATCTCTGCTGCTGTGGACCGGCTGAGTAAGTTGTTGACAGACTTCCCTCTGATGACAAACACTGGGAATGAGTATGATTTGTCCTTGTATGCAGTGTTGACTTGAAATTGGCCTTGACAATCTAATTTACCCCCTGGGCTGCTCAGTGATACGCTGGTCTGGCTTAGTTCCCTCTCTGGGATAAGCACATTAAAAGTCTCCTCGCACATAACACTAGCATCTGCCCCAGTATCAATCTTGAACTGCACTGGTGTTGCACCAATGAGGAGCTGCACTGTCCACTGCTCATTACCAGTGTTTGCATTCACTGATCCCAAGAAGTATTCACTCTGTTCATCTGTCTCTGTTACTTCACTCACCGCTTTGGATTTGCACTGACTATGCCAGTGCCCAGTCCTGTTGCATTTATTGCAAGTTGAATTTCGTGCGGGGCACCACTCTGGATCCTTGTGCGCCATTTTCCCACAACGGCCGCACTTCCCTCCGTGTGCCGCGCCTTTTCCTCCTCCCTTGGCATAGCTCCTCCCTTGCCATCTGGGGTTTTCTCTCCGCGCTCCCCGTACCTCTTGTATGGCCGCGGCGGCTCCCGTAGTCTCCCCCTGTGCACTGACTTGCATGTTAACCGTCTCTGACTGGCGTACAGACTGTATAGTTTGCGCTAAGGTGAGGTCTGACATCATTTGCAATTTACGAGACTGTTCTTTATCCTGAATCCCCACTACGATCCGGTCTCGGATGTTTTCATCCCTACACCGACCGAAATCACAGTGTTCTGATAGGTCGTAGAGAGCTCTGATAAATGTCTCTGCCAGCTCTCCCGCCCGCTGCACTCTCTGATGAAACACGGCACGCTCATGAATCACGTTCCGTCTAGGGAAGAAATAGCCATCAAACTTCCCCAACACTATCCTGTAGTCGTTCTCGTCGGCATCATCATCAAACGTGAACGATTTGAAAATATTTTCAGCTTCACTCCCCATTGCGTATATCAACGCAGAAACCTGTACATCACCAGGCTTCTTGGTGAGCTCCGTAGCTGTTCGATATCTTTCAAAACGCCTCCTCCAGTCTGTCCACTCCGTTGGTTTATCAAAAGAAAAACGTTCTGGTGGGTTAAACTTCGCCATGATTCACTCTCTTAGTAGACGAAAATACCCCGCTTCTGACACCATGTAATAAACACGGAATGTCCAGTCAGGTATCTTTGTGGAGGTAATACTTTATATAACGTTGTCGAGCATATACACAAGCGAGCCACATTCAGTCAGTACGTAAGTCGGTCTAGTGTCGTAAAACCCCCGTGTTACCATGGTGACGTACGGCAGGTTACCGTAATGACTCTAATACTCTGACAATGGAGACAAGACCTTCCCAAGCAGCCATTTTCTGCCCGAACCTGTGGATCTTCTCGTCCAGGCTCTCCCTCTGCACATCAAAGTCCTCCGCTAGTAACTCAAATCGCTAGTAACTTCAAATCCAGCACTTCTAATTCAGCCCACTTCTTTTCCGCTTTCTCAGCATCCAATTTGATGTCATCTTCAGCTAATCTGGACCATAGTGCTTCTTTAATGAGTGTAAGCACTTCTTCATATCAGGTTGAGCACTTCGTTGTTTTCACTTTTATGCTCTCGACTTCTTCTATCACCTCTCCTCGAGCAGGTGAATCGTAAGAGCCAGCCTGTTGGTCCTCTTACTGAAGGCAGTCTGTGCGACCAAGCGCTTTCCCTTTAGGGATTCTAGCACAACTGAATCCATCCTCCTTTCCTAGAGCTGCCCAAGGTTTCTCCGACACTGGCAGGGGGTCTGTTGGACCTTTCCCTCCTTCCGTGGCGCTCCTCTTCCGGGCAACACTCTTCAGGGCAGATTCAGCTGGACGCTTGGGCCTGTGGTTTATAACTGTCAAGTTTGTTCTTATTTTCCCCACTTGAAGGGCTCAGGCAACGTGAGCAAGGATGGATATAACTCTGTGACTTCTTTGACCTTAGTTTGTCATTTATTTTGGCAATGATGGTGCTGGTCACAATAGCAGTCACAATAGCAGGTTATAAACCTGAAAGGGTATGGAAGGAAAGTTTCAACATCAACATAATACATAGGCTATAATAATATCATAAATTATAATTAACATTAATACATTTAGCCTATATTATATCAGTTAATTCAAATAAACAATTACCAAATGCATTTTCATTAAGAACATTCGTTCAGCATTTACCAATACATTTGACATTTTGTATTATTATTTATTTATTTATTATATATATATATTAGAGCTGGGCCGTTAACGGCGTTAACGTGCTGCGTTAACGCTATACTAGTATCGCGCGATAATATAATTAACGCATTAATCTAATTTTTATTTTTTATTTTTTTACCTTTATTTACCCAGGGTAGGTTCGCTGAGCACAGATTCTCTTTTTCAGGAACGCCCTGCTTCACATTCACACAGTTCCATTCACACCTGGGAGCTGCCCAGTACAACCACAGTTGACACCATTGGCCACTGAGCAACTCCACTGGAGCAGTTGATTCAAGCCATGTCACATAGTTCAAGTGTGAAATGATTCTTTCTGTTTTGCTCCTGAGAGTGCTAGATACTGTACTGTACTGGTAATATTATTTATTTGTGTTAACTTCTGAATAAAACAACTTATTAAACACAAGTACATCTTATTGAACATTATTTTGATATTTCATTACCAATTATCATAGCAAAACAGCTTTTTCAAACAGTCTGTAATGCATTTTGGAAACGAGAGATGGGCTCATGGTGTAATGGGCCACCTGGCCTGAGAAACATAAGGAGGAAAGAAAAAGTAAGGACTTACTTCTGGTCATTATTTGGGTAGAACACACATATTTTGAATGCCTTCGGCAGGTTTTTTTTTCTTTTTTTTTAGCCATTTTAATCTAGATTAATCTAGATTAAATCCAGGATTGCAGATAGATTAATCTAGATTAAAAAGATTTATCTATGCCCACCTCTAATATATATATACCACATATATATTATTTATCTATATTTATTTATTATTATATATATATATACCACATACCATATATAACCTATATTATATATATATTATTTATTTATTACACCAATAATCAACATTATTCTTTAAACTTAACCATGTCATGAATGTCATGTATCAAAATGTTCAAACAATATATCCAAACTGTTGTAATTGCAAACATGTCAAACATTACATAACACTACAGACCGCAGAAACACCATTTCCCAGGGTGCACCGGGGCCACATGTCAAACATTCCAAGCTGAGCAGAGCTAACATGCTACAAATATTTCATGTTGAGCAGAGCTAATGTTGTATATTATGTAAACATACTAGGTTAGTCACAGTGTACATAGCCTGCTGAATTGGATAGAAGAAGGATAGAATGGTGAAATGGTTTTCCCCCATTTGACTCCACTAGCCAGAGGGGAATAAAGCTTGTAGTCAGGACAACCGAGCTAGAATTCAACTCATATTTATTGCCAGAGGCCAGGTGGAAAGAGCAGGTTAGACATACAGGGATTGTTTCATATTTCAATCATAATGAATACATGGTTATAGATACTTTCATATTCGAGTCCACACACACATATTCACATGGTTGTCAATGAAAGGAAGGTACTATGCATCACATGGTGAACCTGGTCTAAGATAGTGACCTTACATTAAACTAAACAACACCAAAACAGTGGTTATCATGGTTTACTCACGCATTGCAAATACACTCTCAGATGGGGCGGTGGGAGGCTCAGACCTGGGGTGTCTGGCCTAATGTGATTTAACACTGTTTCTCTCTTATATACTAAACATGACATCACAACTTAGACTATTTTCAGCCAATCAGAGTTACATCCAAATATGGTCTTTTACCAATGAATTGTCTCCATAATAAGACAAGAGGTTGCGGTTCCTGTGTTCTTCCTCTCAGTCTCACCAGAAACCTTATCCATATATGGGCGTGTTTTCCTTCCGCCCAGGGGCCTTGTGGTCTGTGGCTTCTTGCTGCATTCGCTGGCTTCTCCCCCCAAGAGAGGATGAACCAGACATTTGACATTTCTTGTGTTGGCAGTTGACTCCAATGATAACACTTTCTACTTCATAACCCAGGGTAGGTTCTCTGAGCACATATGCTCTTTTTCAGGAACGCCCTGCTTCACATTCACACAGTTCCATTCACACCTGGGAGCTGCCCAGTACAACCACAGTTGACACCATTGGCCACTGAGCAACTCCACTGGAGCAGTTGATTCAAGCCATGTCACATAGTTCAAGTTTGAAATGATTCTTTCTGTTTTGCTCCTGAGAGTGCTAGATACTGTACTGTACTGGTAATATTATTTATTTGTGTTAACTTCTGAATAAAACAATTTATTAAACACAAGTACATCTTATTGAACATTATTTTTATATTTCATTACCAATTATCATAGCAAAACAGCTTTTTCAAACAGTCTGTAATGCATTTTGGAAACGGGAGATGGGCTCATGGTGTAATGGGCCACCTGGCCTGAGAAACATAAGGAGGAAAGAAAAAGTAAGGACTTACTTCTGGTCATTATTTGGGTAGAACACACATATTTTGAATGCCTTCGGCAATTATTATTTTTTTTTTAGCCATTTTAATCCCAGGATTGCAGATAGATTAATCTAGATTAAAAAAATTAATCTATGCCCACCTCTAATATATATACATATACACATATATATATATATATATATATATATATATATATATATATATATATATATATATATATATATATATATATATATATATATATATATATATATATATATATATATATATATATATATATGAATACATATCACATCTAGACACATACAGTAACATATGCCTAGATTTAAAACAGATATATACCATAAACATATGCTTAAACCTTTTACATCCCACAATTGAAAGAGAGAGCAGGATGTCATAATTAACCAGTGTCACTAGTTGGCTGTGACACTTCACACCCCCTCTGTCATCCTGGTCGGTCATTTTCCATTGTCTTAATAGCGTCTGTACTGGGGGACGAGATGGCGATTGCGGGGTCACGTGGCTGTGACTCTCCACACCCCCTCTGTCATCTTGGTTCCCTGTTACCCTAGTAGCCGGCGGGAAGACTTGCATCTGTTGTTCCCTGGCTGGACGGCCCGACAGGATAGGGGTCACGTTGTTGCTTGGTATCCGGCGGGAAGACTTGCATCTGTTGTTCCCGGCGAATGCACCCAGGTGTTGTCGTCTGAAGACAACACCTGGTGGTCATCTTGTGGTCATCTTGGTCATCTTGGACATCTTGGTCATCTTGGACATCTTGGTCATCTTGGTCATCTGGTCATCTTGGTCATCTGGTCATCTGGTCATCTTGGTCATCTGGTCATCTGGTCATCTTGGTCATCTTGGGGTCACCCCCTCTGACCTCTTGGATCTCTCCCGTAGTTTGAGGTAGGTCGAATTGTCACTTCTCGGGCGACCCCCCGGGTCACTCTATTGAAGTGTGGTTGGCCTGGTCGTGTGACCCTGTCCGTAGGCCTCGCAGGACATCACAGATACAGTCCACAGAGGACTCATTTCTTTTCTCTCTTTCAGGTCCATTCAGGGCTCTCGTTGCCCTGTAACCTGGGTCCAGGCCGATGTCTCTCTGTCTCCATGTCACAGGATATGCTGGCATAATATCCCCTGTGTCATCGCCTGCCCATTCTCCTCCAATCCTGAGCTCCAGGAGAGCTTTCAGAGGAGGCCCCTTGCTGATAGGTCTCAGTTCGGCCTGCTTAGCTCTCTTGTTCGGTCTAGGAGGTTCGTCCCTTGGGTACCGAACTCTCTCCCTAGATCTTGATCTAGATGAGGACCTTGAGGATGCTCTGGAGCTTGACCTATCCCGGTCTTCCTCCATTTCTGAGTTCAGCTCTGGGTCAGTATATTCCTTTTTGCTATTCGCTGCGTCGTCCACTGACTCCGGGGGACAGCCCCCCCCATCTAAGAATGCTCCTGGCCCGAGATAGGGCAGGTTCTGATCCTTCCGGTCCGAACTGTACTGTCGGTATCCTTGGTGTATCCTAAGGAGGGAGGTCGGTTCATTCCAGGATCGCAACATATTCACTTTGATCATCTGATCCTTTATAGAGCGTACAGCTCTCTCTGCCACCCCGTTCGTATTGGGCTGGTAGGGTACAGAGTATTGGGCCATTACACCCGCTTCCTCCAGTAGTTTCAGTCCTGCTTTCAGATACTGCTATTCGTCCCGGTGGCACTGGTTCAGGTTTTGTCCCCCTTACCATCGCACATTGTTCACAGGCCTTTCGGACTGTTCTCGCTCTTTGTTTGGCTTTAGGTATGAGAATGTTGTTGGTTCTCAGGTATACCAACATCCTCTTACTTCCGACATGTCCAAGGTTATCATGTACCTGTCTGATCATGCGAGTAACCTCGTCCTTCGGTACTCTCACCGTGCCTTTGTCTTCCCAGGCCGTGGGCATGACTAAGGCCAGTCTTTTGAGGTGTAGCCCTCCGACCTTAAGTCGTTTTTGGGCCAGGGTATCCGCTTCCTCTATGGGGATGTTCCTATTCCTAGGGTTTTTTCCCTCGAGAGCTTTGCCTTTCAGTTTGGACGTCATTGATGTATATGGTGACGTCCAGACCTTTCAGAATTTCCTCTATGACTCCTTGGAACACATTCGGAGAGTTCTTATACCCTTGTGGTAATACTGTCCATCCATAAGACAGCTCGTTCCAGGTGAACGCCGTCTTTTGGGTGGATAGGGGGTCGATAGGTACTGACCAGAATCCATTAGCCAAATCAATGCTAGACTTCCAACGTTTGTTGGGCAGATTCCTGGTTTTTTCGTCCACTTCCTTCTTGCACAGGGGGTCAACCCTGTGTTGTACTTGTCTCGGTCCAGACTGGGTAGTTAGTGACTGTTATGTCTGGTGTTAGCTCTGGCTAGTTAGCCTGCTGTAGACTCAGGCTAGGTAGCTTCTTGTAGATTCAGGCTATGTAGCCTCTTGTAGACTCAGCTCCTGCTGATAACACCAGCCTGTATGATTACGCTGGTTCCACTTCCGTCACAGTAGCAGGACTCATGCTCCTGCTAGCTTCTGGCTCGTTATCCTGCTAATAGCTTCTGTTAGCAATGGCTAGTTATCCTGCTATTAGCTCCTGTTAGCAATGGCTAGTTATCATGCTATAGACTTGTAGAGTTTTTCTACTTAAGTTCTGACTTTAAGTAAACATTAGGTTACTTCTAGTTCATGTGACCTGTTAGTCGCAAGTATAATTTTCTACTTAAGTTCTGACTTTAAGTAAACATTAGGTTACTTCTAGTTCAGGTGACTTTAAAGCTCCCTCGGCCTTGGACTTTAAGGTTCCCTCGGCCTGCTAGTCGCAAGTAGTTTTTCAGTTTTGACTCCAAGTAAGCATTATGTTACTTCAAGTTCAAGTGACTGTTTAAAGCTCCCTCGGCCTTTGACTTTAAAGCTCCCCAGGCCCGCTAGTCGCAGTAGTTTTCTACTTAAGTTTTGAATCTAAGTAAGCATTATGTTACTTTAAGTTCAAGTGACTTTTTTAAGGCTCCCTTGACCCTTGACTTTTAAGGCTCCCAAGGCCCGCTAGTCGCACGTCGTTTTCTACTTAAGTTTTGAATCTAAGTAAGCATTATGTTACTTTAAGTTCAAGTGACTTTTTTAAGGCTCCCTTGGCCCTTGACTTTTAAGGCTCCCATGGCCCGCTATTCACAAGTAGTTTTCTACTTAAGTTTTGACTCTAAGTAAGCATTAGGTTACTTCTAGTTCATGTGACCTGTTAGTCGCAAGTATAATTTTCTACTTAAGTTCTGACTTTAAGTAAACATTAGGTTACTTCTAGTTCAGGTGACCTGTTAGTCACAAGTATAATTTTCTACTTAGGTTTTGACTGTAAGTAAACATTACGTTACCCTTTAGTCGTGAGTAAACGCTACTTCAAGCTGTTACTTATCAACCCTCTCTTGTTCCTGATAGAGTTACTGTCTGCTGCGCTTTGCAGACCTCTACGTCACTTATTGTTCTAGATCTCGAGCATTAGGAAGAGTCTTGGTTGGAGAGGTTCTGCTGATAAGATCAATCTTGAGTAAGGTTGACTCAAATCTGTAACTAATTTTACTCCAGAGGCACCTGACAGCAGTTATTTCAGTTAATATTCTTTCGGCTGTTAATACCTATTCAATTAGTATACAGCCCAATTCACTTGAACTCATGTTCTAAGCCCCAGAACCTCCAATCCGTTTTGACAGACCTATAAACCAGTGACTTGGCCGCCCCAGCACTACAGCGTCCTGTATGCTGAAGCTTCCGAGCCCCCACAAATCTGATAGGCCCGTCGGATATAGAGACCCTGATGCTCGCTCTGTCCCGCCCAATCGTCTGCATGGAGGTATTTGGTGTCGGAAGACTTCTTTTTCCCTTCCCCCTTGTTGTCAGATAGCATTTTGACTTGGTCATACAGCATACATTCGATACGTAACTGGTCTTGTGACCATGCTGCGCATCGGGCTGCCAGTAGGTTACCCCCTGGGACTCCTCTGAATAGCTTTTCAAGCAGTAAGCATGATCCTTGCATAGGTGTTCCTTTCATGACTGATCCTGCTGCAACATTGAGAGACATGCTCCCGTCTCGCACCTGTGGGATTAGTTTCTCCACCATGTTATCCCCTGGATCTTGACCGGGGGTCCTTACTTCTCTTTCCATCATTTGGGCCATTGAGGCCCTTTCGGGGATCCCTAGTCCTTTGAGATGTCTCAACATGCGAGCTAGCGTCTCTTGTGCTTGCATCTCCTGAGCGAGCATCTGCTGCGCCAGCTTCTCATGAGCTAGCATCTGCTGCGCCAGCTTCTTCTGAGCTACCTGTGCCAACTTCTCCTGAGCTAGCATCTGCTGCGCCAGCCTCTCCTGAGCTAGCGTCTGTTGCACTAGCATCTGTTGTCCTAGCGTCTTCCGTGCTAGCATCTCTTGTGCTAGCTTCTCTTGAGCTAGCGTCTGATGCGCTAGCATCTGTTGTGCTAGCTTCTCTTGAGCTAGCTTCTGATGTGCTAGCATCTGTTGTGCTAGCTTCTCTTGAGCTAGCTCCTTCTGCGCCAGCTTCTTCTGAGCTAGCATCTTCTGCGCCAGCTTCTTCTGAGCTAGCGTCTGCTGCGCCAGCTTCTTATGAGCTAGCATCTTCGGCGCCAGCTTCTTCTGAGCTAGTGTCTGCTGTTCACTTCAGCTATGTAGCCTGATGTTAGCTCGGGCTCCGGCTAGGTAGCCTTCAGATAGCACTCGATTCCCTTTTGGCTAGTTAGCCTGCGTTCCTGTAGACTAGGGCTATGTAGCCTCCAGTTAGCATTCAATTCACTTGTGGCTAGTTAGCCTGCATTCCAGTGGGCTCCGTTTTGGTCGCCTCCAGTTAGCATTCAATTCGCTTGTGGCTAGTTAGCCTGCATTCCAGTGGGCTCCGTTTTGGTCGCCTCCAGTTAGCATTCAATTCACTTGTGGCTAGTTAGCCTGCATTCCAGTGAGCTCCGTTTTGGTCGCCTCCAGTTAGCATTCAATTCACTTGTGGCTAGTTAGCCTGCATTCCAGTGGGCTCCGTTTTGGTCGCCTCCAGTTAGCATTCAATTCACTTGTGGCTAGTTAGCCTGCATTCCAGTGGGCTCCGTTTTGGTCGCCTCCAGTTAGCATTCAATTCACTTGTGGCTAGTTAGCCTGCATTCCAGTGGGCTCCGTTTTGGTCGCCTCCAGTTAGCATTCAATTCACTTGTGGCTAGTTAGCCTGCATTCCAGTGGGCTCCGTTTTGGTCGCCTCCAGTTAGCATTCAATTCACTTGTGGCTAGTTAGCCTGCATTTCAGTGGGCTCCGTTTTGGTCGCCTCCAGTTAGCATTCAATTCACTTGTGGCTAGTTAGCCTGCATTCCAGTGGGCTCCGTTTTGGTCGCCTCCAGTTAGCATTCAATTCACTTGTGGCTAGTTAGCCTGCATTCCTGTGGGCTCCGTTTTGGTCGCCTCCAGTTAGCATTCAATTCACTTGTGGCTAGTTAGCCTGCATTTCAGTGGGCTCCGTTTTGGTCGCCTCCAGTTAGCATTCAATTCACTTGTGGCTAGTTAGCCTGCATTCCAGTGGGCTCCGTTTTGGTCGCCTCCAGTTAGCATTCAATTCACTTGTGGCTAGTTCGCCTGCATTTCAGTGGGCTCCGTTTTGGTCGCCTCCAGTTAGCATTCAATTCACTTGTGGCTAGTTAGCCTGCATTCCAGTGGGCTTCGTTTTGGTCGCCTCCAGTTAGCATTCAATTCACTTGTGGCTAGTTAGCCTGCATTCCAGTGGGCTCCATTTTGGTCGCCTCCAGTTAGCATTCAATTCACTTGTGGCTAGTTAGCCTACATTCCAGTGGGCTCCGCTTTGGTCGCTTCCAGTTAGCATTCAATTAACTTGTGGCTAGTTAGCCTGCATTTCAGTGGGCTCCGTTTTGGTCGCATCCAGTTAGCATTCAATTCACTTGTGGCTAGTTAGCCTGTATTCCAGTGGGCTCCGCTTTGGTAGCCGGCTGTTAGCTTCTGTTAGCTCTGGCTTGGTAGCCGGCTGTTAGCTTCTGTTAGCTCTGGCTTGGTAGCCGGCTGTTAGCTCCTGTCTGGCTAGGGCCAGTTCACTTCCAGTTAGCTCTGGCTTGGTAGCCGGCTGTTAGCTTCTGTTAGCTCTGGCTTGGTAGCCGGCTGTTAGCTCCTGTCTGGCTAGGGCCAGTTCACTTCCAGTTAGCTCTGGCTTGGTAGCCGGCTGTTAGCTTCTGTTAGCTCTGGCTTGGTAGCCGGCTGTTAGCTCCTGTCTGGCTAGGGCCAGTTCACTTCCAGTTAGCTCTGGCTTGGTAGCCGGCTGTTAGCTCCTGTCTGGCTAGGGCCAGTTCACTTCCAGTTAGCTCTGGCTTGGTAGCCGGCTGTTAGCTTCTGTTAGCTCTGGCTTGGTAGCCGGCTGTTAGCTCCTGTCTGGCTAGGGCCAGTTCACTTCCAGTTAGCTCTGGCTTGGTAGCCGGCTGTTAGCTTCTGTTAGCTCTGGCTTGGTAGCCGGCTGTTAGCTCCTGTCTGGCTAGGGCCAGTTCACTTCCAGTTAGCTCTGGCTTGGTAGCCGGCTGTTAGCTTCTGTTAGCTCTGGCTTGGTAGCCGGCTGTTAGCTTCTGTTAGCTCTGGCTTTGTAGCCGGCTGTTAGCTTCTGTTAGCTCTGGCTTGGTAGCCGGCTGTTAGCTCCTTTCTGGCTAGGGCCAGTTCACTTCCAGTTAGCTCTGGCTTGGTAGCCGGCTGTTAGCTCCTGTCTGGCTAGGGCCAGTTCACTTCCAGTTAGCTCTGGCTTGGTAGCCGGCTGTTAGCTTCTGTTAGCTCTGGCTTGGTAGCCGGCTGTTAGCTTCTGTTAGCTCTGGCTTGGTAGCCGGCTATTAGCTCCTGTCTGGCTAGGGCCAGTTCACTTCCAGTTAGCTCTGGCTTGGTAGCCGGCTGTTAGCTCCTGTCTGGCTAGGGCCAGTTCACTTCCAGTTAGCTCTGGCTTGGTAGCCGGCTGTTAGCTTCTGTTAGCTCTGGCTTGGTAGCCGGCTGTTAGCTTCTGTTAGCTCTGGCTTGGTAGCCGGCTGTTAGCTCCTGTCTGGCTAGGGCCAGTTCACTTCCAGTTAGCTCTGGCTTGGTAGCCGGCTGTTAGCTCCTGTCTGGCTACAGTGTCATTAGAGAGGATTCTCTTTTTCTTTAATCCAATTTTGCGGCTTCAACCGCTCCACCAGCAATGCCCCCACCACGCAGAATTTGCCTTTTAATTTGCCACTGCTTTCCACCGAGGGCCATACAGATCAATATCCTTTGTCTGGTGTATTCTAAAGCGGAAGGTTTTAGCTCCCTAGGTGCTCATAAGAGCACCTTCAATTTTAAGCTTTAAACTCGCTTTTGTAGTCTGTTCATATTCTCTTGGCTGTTATTACCTTTTCAATTAGTTATAAAAGCCCACCACTAGGGACGCCATGATATATGCCACGCTAGATCTCAGATCAGATTGATAACCCCATAACTCATTGGTCTGCTCATCTTGACATCAAGCAGGGCCCTGCGATGTGGTTGACATTCAGAATCCAATGCGTCTACAAAATGTTGTTGTTACACCTGACCGACAGAGATAGCGAATGCACGTTCCGACCCCCTCCGTCATTGACCAGGTCAAGTGATAGAAGTTGCGAAATCTCTATTTTGTTTGATCACCGGGAAGTTTCCATTTCCCTAATCCGTCACACGGCAACTAGAGAGAGTTACTCGATGAAGCCTCAATGCAACGCTTACTATCTAGAGTTATTATTCTATATCATTTGAATAAGACTACATTATCTGCTTCTTTTTTTACTTCTCTGTAGTGAGAAGAAAGACATCTGTAATCTTTACCTGCCAATAGCATATATATATATAATATATAACTTTTAGCTGAAAAGCATTAACCAGCAATTGATTCAATCTGTAGTACATGCTGCCAGTACAAATAGTCACCTTCATAGGAAATCAGGGCGCGGCCAGCATCGTGGCCCATTGCTGGCAGAAATCAGTCCAAGAATTCAATGGATAATTATAAAAAAGTCATCTTTATTTCAATGAAGTTACAAAAAAAGACTGTATTGTAAATGTCCACTACAGTTTAAAAGATTATATAAAACAAAACATCTCATTTCTAAGATCGCAATAGCCTAACACAGCTGGGCCCCGTTCCATGTACCTGGATAACTGAGTTAGCCGGATAACTTTAGCTGGATAACTGGGTTAGCCGGACTTTCCGGTTTCATGTACGTGGATTTTCCAGATCACCATGCCAACAGATCCAAAAGTTTGAGCCTGCTCGAAAGCAGAGTTCAAGTTCAAGTTAGCCCGATCACGCAGAGCCACGCCCCCGCAAAGAAGTGACAGCTTGTTTCCTGAAACTATTCCCACAGTCTACAATCTGCATTATACCATTCTGAATTACGTTTTTGTGCTCCATTCTTCCAGAGGGGGCTTTTGAAATGTAAAATAGACCCAAAATGCTGATATTAAATTCACTTTGTCCTAAATAATGCACGTTATATATACCGTGGCGACGGTGGCGCTCGCTCGTGCGATGTACACAAAAATGTGGTTATTTTAATTGTAACTGGGATTAAGATGTCTGATGAGATGTGCTGTTTGACGGATTTGAGAAATTGAATGAGCCGTTGACGTCACATGAATGAATGAGGATAAAGAAATAAAACTTCATTCAAAATAAGGAATATTCTAAACACGGGTCTCTCGTTCATTAATGTATAAACAATGAATTTATCCCATCTGGCACAGTGGCCCAGCGGTAGTGCTCAAGCCTGCCAACCTTGCGACCCGGGTTCAAATCCTGGTGTTTCCAATATGATTTTTTTGAATATAATATTAATGATTATACGCCAAAGTAGCCTGGTTTTAAGTTAAAATATTATAAATCTACATGCATTGAGGATGTCATTCTTTATATAGCTCTCAACGTGCACCAAATTGAATTATTCCTATATTGCAAAAAAAAGGAGACGACTAGGGTCTTGAACCCCGGTCGTCCGTGTGAAAGTCAAAAGAACAACCCGTTAGACCACATTGGAGATAAGTTAAAGATTGACTATACATCAATCAATGGGCAAGAGGGCCGTATCGTAATTCTGTATAACAGTTAACTTATTATTGTCGCTAGCAAGATCTCATTTGATTATTCAATCCAGCAGGCAAGTTTAAAGAAATATAATCTGATTGATTGAGGTAATGAGGGACTTAGAATTAGCCTATAGATAACGCATTTAACTTGTCGGCGAGGCGATTGAGCCGTATTGCAATCTGTCAATAAAGTCTTAAATCAATTAATCAATCAATGCCGTTGAGAATCAGGGTCTCTGCCATCGATACGTGCTGGCTTTTCACCTAAAACGGCCGCGCGCATTTAGCCTGACTCGCAAGTCTGGCTTGAGTTAACGAGACTGAATCCACCTTTTTGAAACAGGAAAATCCCGGCTTCGAACATCGGGTTAACTGAAGCTGGATAATGGACATCTTGATCGACTTAGTTGAACCACGTACATGAAACAGGGCCCTGGTGTCTCCAAGCAAAATCCTGCATTTCAGAAACTCTGTAAAATCTTTTTGAGATCCAGCGAGTTAGCCCTTATAAAGGAACTCAAGATCTCTTTGCCATTGGTTTAAATACAGTGATGTAATTTCACTAGCCAATCAACGTCTCACACATCAGGACTAACTCTCCTCCCCTCCTAGTTGCTACAGCAACCGGGGAAGTAACGGATCACGTTTTCTTGGGAAAACCCCTAGTCTGTTATCTGTTTCTAGCTGGAGCAAAGGCCCCAAGGTCTCTACACATTCTTCTGGGGTCCAGTCAGTATTGGATGCCCTGTGTACAATACATGACATACACTTCTTGCATGAATAGTCTTATACGCTTATATATATATATATATATATATATATATATATATATATATATATATATATATATATACAGATATATATATATATACCTGTACTATTCAATACTCATATACTTTAAACACTGATTGACATGCCCAAGCATAATACATGTATCCTGTAGTCTACAGTGTACAATGGTTCTTTGCTTCATGCTTGCATGGCTTTCTCTCCTCTGCCAAGGTCAATGCATGCTGCATTCCATTCCGCGTTTCTGCCGTGTTTCTTCTCAACTCCTTTCTGACTGGGCATTACCAGCCCAGGCCTAGATACTTGTGCAAAGCGTATATGCATATATATACATATACACATATATATATATATATATATATGAATACATATCACATCTAGACACATACAGTAACATATGCCTAGATTTAAAACAGATGTGGAGCAGGATGTCATAATTAACCAGTGTCACTAGTTGGCTGTGACACTTCACAACATGATAAACAGTTATTACAGTGAATATCCCAGAATCTAACACTTATAACACAGATTATCTTTTCTCAGTTGTCTCCTTTGATAGTATAGTTCTACACATTAATGTCCTGTTTCCAAAGAGGCACATCAGTTTCCATTTGGCCGCTTTTTCACTGATTCAACGCTCACACCCCGAAATGTGCTGCTACTTACACACCAGAACATTTTCTGCTGGTGGGGGTTGGTTTTACAACGTCCAGTAAGCGATTTGCAGTTCCATTTGGCTCACAGTTTCCTGTTGCAATGTTGTTTCAACCTGTTTTGCAATGCAACTGTCACACCCCAGATTTGGCCTGGTGGCTACACAGCTCTCTCTGGTGAGCTATTTATGATGTTTAGTGTAGGGCGGTCAGTTGAAACTGCCCCCAGGATCTAACCCCACCTTTTGGGCATTTGGTCACCCAACAGTTTACACATTGCTCATTAAAGTTCATCATTTCAAGTCAATGGATACCATACTAACATCAAGCTAGCTAATATGCTAGGGAGCTAACAGCTAGCATAAGCAAAGCACAAATGAGCAAGCAGAGCACTTGAACATAAAGCAAGCAGAGCACATGAACATAAAGCAAGCAGGGAAGGTGAATGAAAACATACCATTGGGCTATCACATTCCTGGTCTGACTGCAGCCAACTCACTAAGCACAATGAGCTTACTCAATGACTGACTGAATGAGCTGGGGTTTCAATGCAAGTCCTCTGGGGCTTGCCCCCATAGATGCCAGACGGTAAACCAGTCAAGCCCTCCCGTGCTGCCTGCATAGATGCCTGATATAAATTATTATTTCTTTACTCCTAAAGTTCATTTAATTTCAATTTACTTTTGAAAATAGTTGCAAGGAGTACATTTTATCATTTAGGGGACATTTAAATTATACCTTTTGTTTTGGATAAATAATATGTAATTTTGAGTCAATAAAATACATTTGGCTCTCTTTTCTCCTAAAGAGTTTGACACCAATGTTGTTTTGTAACGATATTATGTGTTATGCATTGCTCTTGCTGCTTGTTTTACCATGTCTTCATTATATAAAGCACTTTGAACTGCAATCCTTATATTAAAGGTGCTATATAAATAAAGTTTATTATTATTATTATTATTATTATTATTATTATTATTATTATTATTGACTGCACTCACGTTTCAATTGTACCACCAAGCGAAAATGTACATGTTTTTAGAAATAGGAAAGAAACGTATTCAATCAACACAGGTAGTGTGCAATGGCAGTAATATAATAACGAATGTGGACTGGTTGCCAAATTCCCTGGGTTCACTTGCCGAGCATAATCCTGCCAACGTTGGAGAGGCGGCGTACAATCAGGCTCACATCCAGGGCTTGACATTAACTTTTTGGCTCACTAGCCATTGTGGCTAGTGGTTTTCCAAAGTCACTAGCCACTCAGCATTTTCACCAGCCAAAAATCCCCACACACGCCGATCATAACCCAACAATGGTAATAATGTGATTATTAAAATGGTCATCTGAAAATGGGCTCCAGACTACCTTTTTTCACCACCGTGATGAATGAGAGACGACCTCCAATGTACAGTTTCTATGTCAAATGTATATACACTCTTTTCTGGACACTTTTTGTATCACAAACAGTATACTGTATTTGCAAATCTGGTATAAATGTATAGATGTAGCAGTACTGTCTATCTGTATGTTGTGTGTGTCATATATGTTATGATGAATTGAAAATGGGGGACCCTGATGTAAACAAGACAAAAGTCATTCTCTGGTCTGCATCCCCTTAACAATTGTGTGTATTGAGCTGTACTGTATTGTACCCATTCTGCAATCTGTTAATACAATTTTCAATCAATCAATCAATCAATCAATCAATCAATCAATCAATCAATCAATCAATCCATTAATCAACCATTAACGCCGCGCAATCCATTCTTTGTGAATTCACCCCCCAGTGTCTTAGTGCACATTCACCCTTCTTTACTGTATATCAGCTTCCTAATGCCCAACAAATCGGTATGCTCCACAACTGCCATTTTCCATGTGAGACTTAAAAGAAATCAGAGCAGAAGCAAATCCTGACACTGTGCAGAACAACCCGACAATGTGCAGAACAACCTGACACTGTGCCAGCAGCAGCAGCAGCAGCAGTCCTTTCATTTCAGGCTCGGCTTTGATGCCAGATCTGAGACTGTCACAGGAAACAGAGGCAGGCTGACCTACAGAAGTGGGAGAACAGGGGGTCAAAGACACTTTATTCGTCACACACACATTATGCAGTACAACGGCAGTGACAAGTTTCTTCTGCTGGCCTTCAGTAGACTGTACGAGCATCAAATAAAAAGGAAAAGGAAACTCTTCAATAAAATGCAATAAGCCTCAATAAACAATACAACTCAAAAGACTCATACGACCTGAATCAAGTCACTGGAAGAACAAACAGTTTTAAGAGACAACTAACATCTCTACATCTTTAGACATACTTTAGACATACATTATTGCATCTTCTTTGAACTTTCTCTTATCCCAGTTTACAAAAATATGTTTCTGACAACGTTTTAGGCAAGAAATAGGCAATACAGTTGCTGAATCTTTATTCATATTTAATCTGCAGCACCTATGTCCAATTATCTAGCAGTCACTCTCAATGTGTCAACTCAATGTAATTTAAAGTCTCTCCACAGGAAGCGGTGTACATGGACTTCCTCTTCTTCCAGCCACACTGAATTGTACAGTACATCTTTTTGATGTCGCCGATGGCTGCATGTTCTCCTTCCCGGAATCTGAGAAGTACCGCTCTGAGTGGGTTCAGCACGTCAGGACCTTTCAGTAGGATGTTGTTCATGCTTACTCCTCTGAACTCCTGGCTGCTGTCCCAGACGATACGTACTGGAGTGGTGACGGAGTGTGGGTTTGGTGCGGTCAAGTGACTCACGTACCATACTGCTCCGTTCCATTGGTCCATCATGGACCTAGTTAGGGTACTTTCAGATATAGTTTTGGCGGACTCGGTGCAGACTCGGTGCGGTTCGGGGGGTGAAGTTACAACATTGTTGCATTCTTCATTTGGTTCGTCTGCATTCACACTGCAATTTGTCAAGCGCACCAAACTTTCTGAACAATGTCACACGGTCGAGAAGGGCGCTCGTCTATTGGACACAATAGAGAGTGGAAATGCGAGTGCATGACTTTACTAAACTTTTCATATCTACTATTGATGGCTCTTCTATAGAGAGTTACCGATTACAAATATCTTGGGCTATGGCTCGATGAGAAGCTCTCATTCAAAACTCATATTGACAGCCTCGCCTCCAAGCTTCGGCAGAAGGTTGGCTTTCTATCGAAACCGGTCTAGCTTCCCTTTGCTCAGTAGGAAGAGAGTTGTAGATGCGGTATTCTTGTCAGTATTGGACTATGGTGATGTTATCTATAGGCATGCAGCTGCATCTACGTTGAAGCAATTGGACTATGTATATCATTCCGCTATTAGATTTATCACTGGTGACAGTTATGATACTCACCACTGCATTCTTTATGAAAAGGTGGGCTGGCCCTCTCTTTCTCAGAGGCGCAGTTACCACTGGTACTTGTTCATCTTCAAAGCCATTAGTGGTAAACACCCTCCTTATATATCATCCTTGCTGGATTGGAGTCTTGGTGCTTATCAGACCAGATCCAACAGCTGGCTTACTCTTAGGGTTCCACAAGCGAGTTCGGATCTGGGCAAGATGCCCCCAACACATGGAACACTCTTCAACAAACCCTAAAGTTAGAGGTCCTCCCATCTGCTTCTGCTTTTAAACATCTGGTGTTAAATCTCTGTTTGTCAAATTGCAATTGTTTTTAGTTTCTTCTATTCTTTTTTTAATACTTTCATTGTGTTGCTCATGTGTGTGTAAACTCGTCGTCATTGTAAATGAGGGAAACCTCAATGTCCTTTGAGTTAAAATAAAGGTTACAAACAAGACTGCGAGCCCTAACGTGTGTGCGCACCTGTGTGTGTTTGTGTGTGTGTGACTGCGAGCCGGAGGCGGTGCTGGTGATGCCTTCTGATGGGTCTCATCTTCGAAAGACTCAACGATATGTTTCGGGCTGGATGTGGGTCTTGTGCCAAGTATAACGTCCAGCCAGGTCATAACTGACACTGGCCATCTATCTGACGGCCATGGATAATAAACTATAGATTTATATGGAATTCGTTAAACGGATCCGTTGTCTTACTTATTATTAAACATATAATTTATTTTTCCAAAATGAAGGTTGAAAGTCTGTCTCCGTCACAAGCGTAATGTAGGATAGAATGACGCGCAACCAATGAGTCTATCGAGAGAGAGATAGACCGGTCTATAGAGAGAGAGAGCACAACTCATTGACTGCCTTAGCCCCTTTCATGACTGTGATGCAAGGCTTGCATCACAGTCACAAAAGGGGCTATGACAGCCTTAAATGAGCACACACAAATCACCTCCAACTAACGTTATTTATTTAAATTGTTCCTGTTAATTAATTATTTTTAATAGACCGGCCTATCTCTCTCTCTTGATACACCGGTCTACCCCACATTACGAGCAACCAATGAGTCTATCTGACAGCCACGGATAATAAATTATAGATTTAGATTCAATGTCAATGCCTTTTAAATATAATCAAAACGTTCCCGCATTTCTGTCCGCTTTATCATTTTATGACAGACATCTGATAGAGTGTATGCGCCAATAATAACGATAATAATGTGTTTAGCCTATATTAAATAGTCTAATTGTTTTTTCAGCCTGTTAGTTATTCGTTTGAACTTTCAGCCTGTTAATAAATATGTCGTTAATTCAGTATTTAACTTCTTGAATTCATATTTATTTAGGCTATGCTAATTAAAAACACAAATGTTATGGACATCTAATTGAATTCTCTGTTTATTTATTAATATATTGCTGATGAAGTTTGTGGCATTGATCCATTGTTCTATTGAAGCCCATTACCACCATCCTCTCGCTAAACAACTTGTACACCGTGTTGTTTTTATGAGTGCCCACAAGTAGCTGTTTAATTTGGTCTTCTGCCCATATTTCTATCAGGGCTTTCTTTCACCTCGCCATTCGCCCACGTCTGTCCACGAGACATGTTTACCGCAGTGTTTGTTTTTTTCCTTCTACCCAAGATGCACAGTTTATCAGGTGACTTCCTATATTTGGTCCACGTTTGGTCCGATGAAGCGAACCTAGACCTACGTTTTCAGGCGGACCAGAGTTCGTGTTTGGTCCGCACCAGAGTTCGACTGAGCATTCACACCACCACAAAAAAAAGCGGACTATCCGAAAAAACTAATTCTGGTCCGATAGTCCGGACCAAACAGCTCTGGTGTGAAAGCACCCTTAGTTTCACCACAGCTCCCCTTTCCACCATTTCGTGGATTTGCCTGGTATAGGCCTCCTTCCATGAGGGGTCTTTCTCGAGGCGCCTCTCCGTCCTGAGGAAGGTTGACTCCACAGCTCGGCGGTTGTTAGGGAGTGATGCTGGTCGCTCATTCCAGGGGTACTTTGCATCCCAGTGGGAGTCCCCACAGTGCCAGTCTTTCTCCCTGAAGGTCAAGCCTGCCTTGATGGTCTCAAGCTCCCTCTCATCAGCCAGTGTCATCTCCTTTCCTCCATGCGGACAGTTACCGCAGTGACAACCTCCACAGACGGGGTCACAGGCTGCTCCTATGCTGTCCCATTTCAGCTAGTCCCATAGCACTAGATCACCGGCTCTCTCCATTCTTTGTGGGGCCAAGCGACCTTCTCGGGTGCTGATGAGCAGATCAATGGTTTCAGGCCGGGTCAATTCTCCTGGCTTGACACATGGGAAAAACAGTTCTAATTTCTTCGAGTCCACTACAGTCTCCTCCTCTCGTCGTGACATCCATGAGCATCATGAGGACTGGGTATTCTTTTATGCCGCTTTTGTCCAACAGGCTCTTGCTCGCGCACACTTTGGAGGTCGTTTTGTTCGTGAAGGCCTTTTTGAATGCTTCCATTTGGAGCGTTGACAATTTCAACTCCGTGACAACTTTCTCTTGCTCAGCCGTAAAGCCTTGGAGTCCTTTGTTAGCACTGGGCTCCTTGGTTGTTTCGTTCCTGCCCTGTGTCTTGGAGCAGAGGAGAAAATGATGATTGACAGGGCCGCCCCCCTTCACACACTCATCCTTCTTGCAGAGGAATATTTTCTCGCATAGGCCGTTGGCCCCGTGATAAGCTAGGCATTTGGCGCATGCTCTTGCCTTCTTCACCTGGGCTTAGCCTTCTTGAAGGCCGGGCAGAAGTACAGTCTTTTCCCATGTGCCTCTTCACTACACATGGTGCATGAGTCCCTCCGGGGCTCTCTTCTGACTTCGCTCGCTGTTGTTCTGGTGAATGACCGTCTGTCACCTCCTCTGTCACTCAGCCTCTCACACTGGGTTGGTCTATCGCCAGCGTGGGTGGCTCCGATCTCCAACTGTGCTAGCCTCTCGAGGATCCTTTCCTGTCCTTTCAGGAATGACAAGAGCCTGTCGAAGTAGCTTCTGGGCGTGACGCCATTCGCGGGGTCACGCTCATAGGAGATCCACTTCTCTCTCATGCCTATAGGCAGCTTCCTCTCTATGGCGGCAACAGTTAAGTGGTTTTTGATAACATCCTCCATCCCAAGGTCCTTCAAGTCATACAGTGTGGTTTACACTGCCTGGACCAGGTCGATCATTGGCCTAGGCTGGTTACTCCGTACTGCAGGTACTTCTTCCAGACCTTTGAGGATCAGACTTGCGGTTGCGCTCCTGTCCCCAAAGCGGTTGTCCAGGAGTCTGAAAACATCATCTGCCGTTCTGCAGCAATTCAGCCAGAGTTTCTTCCTCAGCGGCTCTTCCACACTGTCCAGCAGGTGGTATAGCTTGCATGCAGGCAATCCTGAAGGCTCGGCTAATGCCTGGAGGTCCTCCCAGTTATCCCGCCAGCGCCAATAGGTCCTTCTGTCTCCACAGAATTTGGGCAGATTTATGGCGGCGAGCTTGATTCTTGGTCGTGCACCCTGGTGGCCTCTGTGGTAAGCGAGACCTTCCTGCGTTGCGCCCTCATCGCCTGGTGGCGTGGCGTGGTCACCTCGTGACTGAGGCATGATAGTGAGGTTGGCACGAAGGTTAAAATGGGGTTTTCTGCCGGGTTGTCACACCCATGGGAGTGAACACCCCCCGATATACTGGAGAGGCACACTTCTTGCGGTCTCTTCTCCAAGCTGGAGATGGGTGGCGTTAGAGGCCTCCTCATGGCTCCCGCGAGGCAAGGGAGGGTCTCTATAAGTGCCCTCTGCTTGATTGATGTCATGCTGAGGAGATGAAGAGTGGACGTGAAGGACCGCACTTTTGTCGTCGGCGGACAGGGAAGGGTTAGCTTTGGCGGCAAGTTGCAGAACATCGTTTGCAATACCAGGTGGGCTGGCCACGTCACCGCCCCCTTCAACGTTATGTGTCTTTTCCTCCTCTTCATCCTCATAAGTAATTCCAATGTCACCCTTTCCCCCAGGCTCTTGGAGGGTCGACCACCTGTCCAATAGTGCTGCTCTTTCCTCGTCCAGGTGCCTGTACCGCTTCTCCAACTACGTTGGGACTCAGAAGAAGGTATCTCCACTCCCTCACTATCTGCTCGAAGGCGTTGAGTCTCCTCTCCGATTTGTTCCCCTCCAACGCTCTCTTGTCTTTGGGTGCCTCTTTGGTCTCTTTGTCTCTTTGAGTCTCTTTGTCTCTTTGTCTCTTTGTCTCTTCCAAGTCTCTTTGTCTCTTCCAAGGCCTCCTCGAACTCCACTTCGAGGGGGCCTAACTTTGGTTGAACGAAGCGGGACCACACCTCCGAGAAGATCCTCTTCTCCAGTGCCGCTTTCCTCTGCTTGCTCGCGTCCTTCTTTGCTGTGGCGTCGGCTATCACGGTAGCATGTGCGGTTCCATCGGCCTCCTCCAATGCTCCAACATAGTCTCCTGTTGTGTCAACGAGCTTCGCAAAACTCTACGTGAAGAGCTTTCTTGTCGCTGACCAGCTCCGCTGGCGATGCGGTGTCAACATTGTCTGCTACCTGGTTGGCTCTTTTCGTGAAAGCCGTCTGCACCGCAGTACGCCTCTTCTTCAGCTCTTCCACATCTACACCCTCCATCTTGTCCCAGTAAGCCGTTGCCCCAACTGGAGCTCCTTTCGTGGCTGGGTCACTGGTCGCAGGCAGTAGTGAAAATGGAGAACAGTCTGAAGCACAGTTGTATAGTGGTGTGTAGCAGTGTGGTTATAATGACACTGTCCCCAGCAGGGGTTCGTGACGGGAATGTACGTGGGTTGAAACACAGCTTCGCTTAACTCACTTGCAGCTTGTGGCGCAGTCCACAATGTGAATGAACAATTAGAAAAGGGTTGGTAAGCACCGTTACAGCTTCAATCTCAGCAGAACAGTCCACGGAATGAAGGAGCAATTAGAAGACGGTAGGTTGAAACCCGGTTACTTTAGGTCAGTGCATCAATAGTCCAGTTCACGGCGTGAAGAAGCAATTTGCATATAATATATAATAGTGGTTCTATGATGTTAGAGTGATGCTCTGTTGTTGTGAGCGACACACTGCTCTGTTGTTCTATAAGGTAACTTAGAACTGTACTTTGTAAAGAAACTCAAAGTTTTAAGAGCGATGCAAACTCAAAGTACTAAGAGCGATACACTGCTCTGTTGTTATATATTTTTCTTTATTGAACAATCTTATCACTGTCCGTTCTATCTTATTATTTTTAGCCTATTTTAAACTGAATCAAACCACACTTTCTTTTACTCTATCTAATCTATTCTATTTTATTATTTGTATTGCTGAAGAACTGTGATTTTCCTAACCTTGCTACCTCTCTATCTATTTGTATATACATTTTAAATTGTTTATGCTCGCTTATGCCTGTATTTTTTACTGTTGTGAAGCACTTTGAACTGCAACCTCTGTATGAAAAGTGCTATACAAATAAAGTTATTATTATTATTATTATTATTATTATTATTATTATTATTATTATTATTATTATTATTATTATTATTATTATTATTATTATTATTATTATTATTATTATTATTATTATTATTATTATTATTATTATTATTATTATTATTATTATTATTATTATTATTATTATTATTACTTATAAGCACAGCCAAGGCGTTTGGTGTATCAATAATAATGTCCACAGCGTTAGAGCATATAATATATAATAGTGGAAGGTTGAAGCAGAGCTAAAGCATTGGTGCCTCACCAATACTGTCCACAGCGTGAATAAGCAATGCTTATCTAATAGCCTGCGTTGAATGCTTGGCTGGTCGGTATTGCCAGGGCCGCCTGGGAGAAATGCGAGGCCCTGTGCGAAATTTAACGCGAGCCCCCCCCCCCCCCCCAAAGGTAAAAAAAAAAAAAAATATATATATATATATATATTTTTTTTTTTTTTTTTTATACAGTCAACATATTCTTAAATAATAGCGCTGCCCGAGGCGGGGCATGATACAGTCAACATATAGCAAAAGAGAGAGCGAGAGAGAGCTCCCGTTCTACAGTCAATATACAGTGTACAGAGAGAGAGAGAGAGAGAGAGAGAGAGAGACACATTGGAAAGAAATTGAAATGCTATTTGGCCCTAAACAGAGAGTACACAGTGGCAGAATACCTGAGCACTGTGACTGAAGATCCTTGAGCACAGCCTAGCCATCGAGAAAGGCCGCCATAGGCAGACTGTGTGTGTTAGAAAGAGAGAGAGAGAGAGAGAGAGAACATGTGTGTTTGTCATGTGTGTGTGTGTTAGAGAGAGACTATAGCATGTATGAGAGATTCAAAAGGACAAAGATCAACACTTAAATCCAACAAGAAGAGCGTCTATACCAGAGAAACCAAAGCAGCAAGGAGCCAATGGCCGACATCAGCTAAATAGGCTAGCCAGGTACTGTGACACCAGGCCACGTGACACACAGCTTTGGCCAACGGCCCAACGCTACCCAAGCTACACAAACGACCATTCACACACAGCACATGTCGTATCTCCAAATGTTGTGAAGTAGCATATGTTTTGCCTGGAAAAAAACATAGTTATTAACAAAACATTCGGGAGGGGAAGGAAGGAAGAGTGGGGTAATGTCATGACATTTTACCTGCACGAGGAACGCAGGGCGAAAGGCCTGCAACACAGGTCTCCACGTTGACGAAAGGCCTCTCGCTGTCGGGACAAAGCTATGGCCAGAGCCTTGTCATGGTGCAGGCCCGACTACATCTTCTGTCAAAGATGATGTCGTAGTCAGAGTGCCAGGGCCTGCTATTCTCAAGGCTAACTGATAGCATCAAACGAACGTTCCCAGCTGACGCTAAACAGCTAACTGGCTAACAGTTAGCTCAATCAGGCACCTGGCTGCATGTAGTAGCCGCATAGCTTGCTTCTGCGTTAGCTAACAGCTAACAAGCTATGCGGCTACTGTCTACATACAGCCAGGTGCTCTCACCAGGCACACACAGTTAGCTACTAGTAGTACTATATATTAGCTAGTCGACCAGTTTGGCTCCAGAGAGAGAGAAAGATAGATAGGTCAGGACAGGTCCACGGCGGGTATATAATCATAGGTTGACTCACATAACGCAGTATCAATGAATGCGGCGCGGCCGGCGCCAATGGTAAAGTTGGAAGGAGACTTGGCCCACGGTGTAATTCTTCTTCTTCTTCTTCTTCGAGTACTTTCCGGCAGACTGGACACCTTTCGGCATATTGCTGCCTAACAGATTTATCTGCTCACAAGTTCTCTTCTCCTTCTTTTGAAAAGACATCCACTCGCCTCGCTCCTCTGAATAGCGCTGAATTATCTACCTCGTGTGTCTTCTTCTTCTATTTGGTATTACGGCGGTCGGCGGACGGGCCGGAAACACTATCCTAAAATCTGTAGAGCAGCAAATCCGCAGAAACCGGAAAACTGCAGTCTGCAGAGCCAGGAAGTCAGACACATTCTACAAACGTGTCTAATGTGAAATATATAAGCATATAAGCAAAACTAGATTTTAGGTCTGTGATGAAAAAGGGCCTCGCGGGAAGGGGGGCCTCGCAAAAAAATAAAAAAATAATAAAAAAAAATAATAAAAAAAATAAATAAAAAATATTTTTTTTTTATTTATTTTTTTTATTATTTTGCGAGGCCCCCCTTCCCGCGAGGCCCTGTGCGACCGCACTGCTCGCACACCCCCTGAGGCGGCCCTGGGTATTGCTATACGACGAGCAAAGCCTATCGGCGTGGTAAAGTCATTTAGCTAGCCACGCTAGTTTCCTTCCCTGGTTGGCAAGCAGCTAGTAGTGTTAGCATTGGTTGGCTAGTGGCTAGCACAGTTAGCATTTGGTTGGTTGGCGGCTAGCAGAGTCAGCATTTGGAATACGGCGATTCCACTCAAGAAAACAGTCAACATTAGCGTTTGCACTTCCCTTGAGCTGAATGTGTCCTCCCGATGTACCATGTTGTGTGTATCCCTCCGTCTCGGTCCCACCTCGACGTTGAAATGATATCCCACGCGGGCACTTTCCTCTGCGTTCCGTCCGTCCGTCCCGTGGCGGCACGCGTCCGGTAAATAATTGTCCAATTATCTAGCAGTCACTCTCAATGTGTCAACTAAATGTCCCCATTGGAAGGGCGTAGGCTTCCAATATGAGAATATGAACCAGAGGAAACAATTCCGACTTTGCAATAATGGTGTTTATTCGGACGCCATGTCCAAACATTCAGTACGTCTATACAACTGTGTATGCCGTTAACACCAGGTGGCAAATTAACCAGCAGTTAGCTGGTAGTTAGCAGTCAGTAGTTGGTAGCTAACTAACTGTTAGTCATTAGTAGTCAATTGATAAAGTCGATACAGCAGAGTAGTCAGTACTTGTCAGTCGTTATTAGTAGATTATTTACCTATACAAAAAGGGAAATAAAACGGCATTCATTAGCAACTAGTTATACATGTAAACGATAATTGCGAATATAAACAGTGCATACAATGCAACGTACCGTTGGCCAGTCAGTTCGCCCACAGGGCTTTTCACCTTACAGGCATATGACCAAGAGTGCCATTTAAATAGGGTGCACTGCGTTGGACGGATGAATTTGCATGAAGTTGAAGTCAAGTTTGCTTTATGCTAATGCTGACCGGCAAATGCACCACACCAGCCCTCCCCACGTGCCACACTGCGTCCATCATGCATCGTGTGGCTGCATATCTTGCTCTGTAGGATCCTGATGGCTTGTGGGTAGTCATTTTCTCTTTAACCTTTCTGCTCTCTGTGTTGACCTTAAACCTGCGGTACTGTTTGCCTGACCTCAGTAGAGAGAAGAGTCCGTTGTTAGGATGGCTGGGATATTTTGTGACAGTTAGTCTTCAACACATAATAGAGTTGCAGGCAGCGTGAATAACATCCGACTCACCCCTGTGCTGATTATAGAGTGAAATAAGACCCGACTCACCACTGTGGTGATTATAGAGTGAAACGACATGCCACTTGAATAAGCTGCAGTTACACTAAGAACACATCCCCCCTTAGTTGTAATTTGTTTGTCAATGTCTAGTCTGAGTTCCCCCCCAATGAAATGTCACTATCTTTCTTATTTTACTACCCCTTTTATTTTATTTTGCACTGTAAATAGTTAAAACGTATAATAAATAATAAAGCTGTCCCCCGAAGAGGGGGGGGGGGGGGGGGGGGTGGGTGGATGGAGTGCCCTCAAAAAAGGAGGGCACTCCATCCATTGTTGTTGTTTCCTACTGGAACAGGATTTTGAGGGGGCGGGGGGTTACTTAAACGCCTGGAGGGACCTGGTTTGAACTTTAACCAAAGATAACGAGTGACAGTGATGTCAGCCTTCACTCCACCATTGAAAATCAATAATCTGATTTCCGTTTAACCTTTTGTTTCTATATGTTGTCACATTCCAATAATCTAGAGAAGTGTAGTTTGGATATAAAGATATACCGTAAATCCTCTAATAGTGGAGGGTACTATCTATTTTATTTTCTATGCCTATTTTATTCTATTTTATTATTGTATTTTGCACAATCAATGCGGGCAAGACCACCCACATTTCACTGTATGCCCTGGTATGTATGTGACAAATAAACCTCTTGATTCTTGATTCTTCTTGCTTTACCCCCGTAGCTTAGACATGGATGTACAGCCAGGCACATTGTGCTTTAATAATGGTGTGCGTGCTGTGTTTCTCCCCTTATATAGGTCACGTAGGTTTATGGGCTGGAGGGGACCGGATTGGGGATAACTGCTTGAAAGGAGTAGTGGTGGATAGAGACTATCCTATGCCAGTGCTGGATTTGCATGTGAATGGACCCCCGGTTGCCGCTGGATCAGCGGGCAACCGCCAAAATCCCCAGGGAGACCTCAGGGGAGCGATGGAGCTCTTCTTACGCGGGCCATTTCCATAACTCAATAAAGACATAATGAGCCGTCACTGAGCTGTCAATTAAAGAAGCTGTTATCTCTTCTATAGCCTGCTTGTTGTGTGAAGGGGATCCTCCACTGTCCTTTACGTTGTCTTTGAAGGTGGCGGGGAGCTCCTCTGGAGGATACCGTGCCAGAAGAGAGAACCTGCTGAGGAGGAGGAGAGGTTGTGTAAGCAGCGCCGCAGTGCTGCTTCTGCTAAAGGAAAGGAGCTGTTTTCAACAGGACGAACTGAAGAACACTTAAGTTGTGGTTTATGCTGCCATGGTAATATAGCTATGCTTCTATCCACTGGAGAGAGTCTAGACATAAAGCAGATATATCTGATATTGTGCCTCAGCTGGTTGTGGAGTGGCACTTGTGAGACAGATGTTAAAATCTACAAAACTACTGTTGTATATTTTAATCTGTTCATAAGGACTTATAGGTTAATACATTGATACATTCTAATAATGTATTCAATGTATTTACTGGCATTCTATCAATTGTATTCAGTATTCACTGTATTTACTGACATTCTATCAATGTATTAACCTATAAGTCCTTATGAACAGATTAAAATGTTTACTTGTTTATTGCACAATGTCGTTCTATTGGATTCTATTATATGGTATTACTATTGTATTATGCACATCGTTGCGGGCAAGACCACCCGCATTTCATTGTATACTCGTATGCCGTGACGAATAAAACTCTTGACTTGACTTGAAATATACAACAGTAGTTTTGTAGATTTTCTCCTTTTTCTCCCTGACTGCTTTTTACTGAATGGCTCCTGCCTGCTGTAGAGATCTGACATCTAGGTGTGGGTTTTTACTTAGACTGAGGCAGTGACTTTTTGACATTTTGAAATAAAGCAGTTTTGTAATTAATAGTTAAAACCACATACAAAATATGCAGTGTCCTTCCTGAGATGGAATCTGTAATGCCATCAAACAGCGACCTCTAGGCAAAAGAGCCCCATTTGGCATTGCGCTTTGTTTACTTTTTGTGTTTTGGTCTCACATGTGGGTTTCTCCAGACCTCTCTTAGCAGAGCCTGAGGTAGGACCAGCTCCCTCATACCCACTGAAATCAAACCCACACATCAGACAAAAACGTTAGGTTATGTATATAACCAAGTTCTGTTAATACTAGTGACGCTCAGCGTCATATTGCATATATCTCACTTCAGCGTATATACACTGAATACATTTCAAAATGTACCTTTAAATGCCAGCATTCATCTGGCCACACCCCCATCCGCTTACCTACATAAGCAGGGGTGGTGCCACACACTCATTTCCTTCCCAACAAATTTCACCACAATGAAAAATCAAGGGCCGCAGCGGCGTCTAGACGCTGAGCGTCACTAGTATTAACAGAACTTGGTTATATACATAACCTAACGTTCAGTGTCATACTAGCTCCCGCTCAGCGTCATATTGCATAGCAGGAGCTGAGCGGGAGCTAGAAGCTCGACAAATGTACGCCGCTGAGGCCCCCCACAACCATCAGATTAGGGAGGACCGAGCCCCCCCGACCCCCCCTAATGGAGGGCACCCCCCCTATTGGGGGCTTAACGGGAGGGCGACGGACCCGACCGTGCGAAGAGGCACTCAAGCAACTCAACGCACAGGGTGAGCAGACCGTGGCTTGACCCCACGACTACACACACGCACAACCCGCATGCCACCCGGGAACGAACGGAGGGAAAAACCTCGTTACTGCCCCCAGAATCATGGGGGCAAGGGCAAACCCAACCCCGTGGCAAGGCCGTAGCAGCGGAGCGCAAAGGAAGACCCAGACCCACCAAAGGGACTGGACCCCCTGGAACGGGGGCCCGGAGAAGTCCATGATGCCAGCATCAAGACCCCACCAGGTGGGAACTTAGTGACCCCGCCCCCCACATCGCCAGCGTATTCGGACAAAGGCCCCTCAGCCGAGCGGGCCCTGTCCCCCCAATAGTACACCGCCTGGCACACTGACCCTGCGGAACAGGCAGTCAGCATGGCCGTAAGCACACAAAAAAGGTTAACCAATGGAAGCAGGCAGCGCACCGGGGAAAAACCAGGCAACAGGCTGTTAACCCTAGCCTGGAGACTGCGGACGAGACAGGCGCCAGAGGGGACAGCTGAACACAGCCGCACTGGCGGAAGGGGCGTATGCTGGCGTTGTTGCATGACCAAGCCTCCATTTAAAAAAAAACCCACCCAGAGGGGTTGAGGCAGAGAAGGCTGACACGATTGGCAGACGTCATGAACGTGCAGGGGCACCCTCAACCGGTGAACCCGGGAGTTGACACTGCTCCAACACACCAGGGAATCAACCACCTTGGTGTTACCCAATGCGGTGGTTGTTCCTATAACCCATCAAGAAAAAAACTCCAAAACACACCTGCGGGTATACACCGGCTATACCGCAGTACAAGTGTTTCAGTTTTCAAAAAAGGGTTAACCCAGGCCTACGGGTCGACGAAACATGACTTCGGACCGGGCCCGGCGATACGGGAAGCACAGGGTCACCAGAGGAGGTCAAAGACCACCCCAACAGGCCCCTCTTCGCCATGCGTGAGAGAGGAGCGAAAAAGAATGGAGAACCAGCCCCAAGCACACCGTACTTGGTATTCCCAGGCGGTCTCCCAACCAAGTACTAACCAGGACCAACCTGTGTAGCGGCCGAGATCTGACGAGATCGAGCGTGTACAAGTTGGCATGGCCGTAAGCCATTACGACAGTGCTGAGTAAAAAATTTACCCAACCAGGGTCTCCATAGCGCTTAACCCTGTGACACCCGGACCGACCTGGCATTTTTCCCCCTGAAAAAAGCCCAAGTCCCTCAGGGTACCAGAACAGCAGATCTGCATCCCCGGCGGACAACGGGTTCAACTGATCCGGACCAGCGTGACCAGAACCAGTCCCGTGCCCTAACCACCATATATTGCACCTTGAGCCATGTAAAAGTTTGGTTTTAGGGCTCTCCGGGGAGGAGGCACTGAACCCATACACACTCAATAATCGAATTGAATCGAATACACACACAATAGAGTAGGACTCCTTCTTGAGGTTCCACTCACCTTATCAATCTGAGGAGGAGGCTCTGTACTCTGAGGAGGCTCCCTCACATGGAAGGAGAGTCCCAACTCACTCATATCGGCCACAGGCCTTGCTAAGCACACACGAAAAGCGACCAAACAATCTTTTCTTTTAGGAAAATAAAGTTTCTCAAGCAGTTTTAGCACAACCTCAGCAATCAAGCTAAGGGTTACATCGTATCCCTACCACACAGTGACACAATGTAGTGTAACAACATGTCTGAGAGGAGGATGAAGAAGTCCCCAGGGAACCGGGTGGAAAAACACAACCCTCCTACTTTACCCTTAATACGGCCAGTTGAACAGGTAAACCTGTTAATATGTGAACACACTGTTCATTGTCATTACAGGCTGAGAGAAGAATCATTCTTTACTCATATGTCACTAAGCATAGCTTTATAGGTTAGTTTAACCCCCTTAGTTGAGAGTGCTCGGTACAAGAACACACATGATGTTTCTCAACACAACAAACCAGATCATTTTCACATCTGTAATAAACAACCCTATTTGCATGGAGAAGCTAATACCAGTGACAAGACAATTCACACATAACTCGCATCGTATCCTAAATGTAGTGCAGCAGCACACGTTTTGGAAAACATCGTTATTTATAAAACATTTAGAAGGGAAAGCAAGAAGAAGTGTTCAAGGTCTGGTCCAGACCTTGCCTACCCGGAGCGCAGATCAAGCGAAGTGCAGTCTCTAACAAGGCACCGTAGTAAACACAGCCGTGTTGTCGACCTGGGCAGCGTTGCCGCTCCATCCCGTCGCTACGGTCCCCCTTGTTGACGCAGTCCTTGTCGTCCTGGCTCAGGGCAGGGTCGACGAACATCCTCTGTCAAAGATGACGTCGTAGTCAAGAGTGTTTAAAACATGTTATAATCAAAGCACGTTCAACAGTGTAGCATTAAGCTAACGGCCGCTCTAACCGTCGGGCGCTATCCGCCCCTGCCCACGAGACGTGACCAGAGGGGAGACTTCGAATCCCCCCCGCCTCTCCCCGTGAGGGAGAGGGGAGTTGGGAACCGCGGCGGCGCGCGAGGGGCCGGAGCCACCCCGCGCTGGGCCTCGGCCGATAGCAGCAAGCTAACGTTTCCTAGCCTAGCCTAGGTAGGCCACGACTAGCACGCAAGCTAACGTTTCCTAGCCTAGTGATCACAGCAGGCTAGCGCCGCAGCTAACAGCTGACTGGCTAACAGTAGGCCACCACTAGCACGTAAGCTAAGCAGCTATCACCTGAACTTGTACATAATGATATAACAATCACTCAGACAGGCCGCCGTTCTGAAACCCTCCTCACTTTTTAAGAGAAAAGAGAAACAAGATGTTAACACAGTTTTACAACGGTGATTTTACCAACACCGGACGGAGCCAGCACAATACCCAACTGGTCTGTAGCTGACTTGAACACAGATCTTCCGCTAACGAACATCCATGCCCATATTTCCTCGTGAGGGAATACTCTCATTTGGATATGAAAGACGGGGCCTACATGGTGACAGAGAAAACATCCACTCGTCCAGAAAACACAGGGATCACCAGTGTTAATGGTCGTGGCCCACTAGTTAACTATAATGGGCTTCAGACCAAGGTATTCCGCTGTTGCCTAAGAGGCTGAACAAAAGACCTTAATCTGGGGCCGGTGTTCGTAAACATTGTCAGCCAGCCCCCATAGCACTAACAGACAAGTGGAGCCGCAAGCAAAACATTACTCACCAACCTGGAACCCACCGCTTCTCACAACAGCGGCGCGTCCTACAGTTCAGCTGTGTCCTGAAAGGTTTTACCGCAACCAGCCACAGCAAGGAACTGCAGTTGAGAGGCATGCAGCGGCGTGCTCCCAATACGAAAACCGGTGGAGGATTTTAGAATGATCACCATCTTCCAGACACTCCAGTGACGAAGACAATATCGCCGTATTTTCTCGAAAATAGTGAGAGAGAAAATAAAGATATGATAACGTATCTCCTTGTTCTTCCTTTCCTCAGAGTAAATATTTTTCTCCACGTCAAGTGGGCATATGAGCAGCACGTTGCTTGTGATGAAATTTGAGAAGGAGATGAGTGTGTGGCACCACCCCTGCTTATGTAGGTAAGCGGATGGGGGTGTGGCCAGATGAATGCTGGCATTTAAAGGTACATTTTGAAATGTATTCAGTGTATATACGCTGAAGCGAGATATATGCAATATGACGCTGAGCGGGAGCTAGTATGACACAGAACTAGAAATGTAAACATGAAGTGCTCTTTTGCCTAGAGGTCTGGTTGACGACCTACCTAATACTTATTTCCAATGTGGTCCTCAATGTCATACACCATGTGTCAGTGGCGGCTCGCCACTAGGGGCGCTCGGGCGCCGCCCCCCCTCAGGCCCTACCCTGGTTATATGAGAGAACAAGAAAAATAAGTTTTTAGTTTTTAGTTTTATAGCCCTATAAATAATATAAACATAATGAATAATATTTACTCATTTTAAGTATGTTTGTATTTCCAATGCACAATATAACGTTATTATCGCAATTAAAAAACACTCGTTTTCCAGAGCAGGAAGTGACATCACGTTTTTTTTATTTTTTTTTATTTTTTTTTATTTCTCGGCCCGGGCTATACGCGATAGCGCTCTGAGTGCGCGTCACAGTTTGATCGCTGTATCCGTCACAGCCAATCAGTGCATAACGCGTTGTGCGTTGAAATATGACTATTATGTTGGAATCCGGGCGCGATTTGAAGCGGTCTAGCCAGTAGCGTCAAGAATATCTGTAGCCGCATTTCGTGGAGACGCTCTCTGATTGGCCGACGCCAGTATTTTTTTCCGTAGCAGAATTTCACAGAGACGATCTCTGATTGGCCGAATCCAATTTCTAATGTTCCAATTCTAGGTTATTCCTAGGTTGATCCTCCGTTGGTGGTAGAGATTTGTGTTGTTGTGAGATGCATGCAGCTGAGCGTGCCGTGACTGCAAGTTCTTTAGACTGTTAAGCTTAGGCACTCTTTCAAAGTTGGTTAAGGTTAGAGTTTGTCTTAGAGCATGGCGATAGAACGCCAGGTAGTTTGCAGGCTGTTCGAGGCGGAAATGGACAAAGACACAGCTCTTCACTCACACAGCTTGTTGGCTAACAACAAGCTATATGGATGCGGAGGGACAACAATGGATGGACATCAACACAGGCTGGATGGACAATGCCATGGAGTGGATATACTTTATCAACAAGCCAACAACAAGGTAGATTAGCGATCTTAACTCTAGTTTAATACATGATACGTTGTCTACTGATGCCGCATAACGTTGTAACGTTACAGCTTTCAGCTAACGTTAGCTACTGCTAGCTGTTAGCTCCGTTATCTTAGCTGGCCACTTTTATAATTACTTCATGGAAACGGAGTAACGTTAACGTTTAAACGTTATGTCGAGGTCATACAATACTACAGTCGACATAAGGTTAACGTTACCCCGTTTCCATGAATTGTTTAAATAGCAGCAATCTTGTTGAAAATGTAACTTTACTAAAATGCTCTCTCTCTCTCTCGCTCTCTCTCTCTCTCTCTCTCTCTCTCTCTCTCTCTCGCTCTCTCTCTCTCGCTCTAATTTCGCCGCATGTGGGGCATAACCACTCAGACAATGAATGGTAACTTGTTTAAAATAACGAGCTTTACAAATGTGTTTATTATTGAATGGATCTGACATCATCTGAGAGAGAGAGAGAGAGAGAGAGAGAGCGAGAGAGAGAGAGAGAGAGCGAGAGAGAGAGAGAGAGAGAGCTGTGCGTGTTTGTGTTGGGCTATTGGAAACGTGGTTGCATTTGACTGACTGATCATATTGATCGATGGCAATGGTGATAATATTCGCCAATGCGTGCCTTGTACATGTTTGCAAAATGTTTGGTATAGCGCCCCTAGTGGCGAAGTACCCACCGGCCGCCACTGCCATGTGTTCTTTTTTAGTTTTTTTTGGGTTGTGCTGTCTGAAGCCTGTTTATAACGTACTCTGGGAGGCTGTTGTGCCAGGTAGTGCTAGCATCCTCCTAGTGATGCTGGACGAATGTGTTTGTTTGTTATTTCTAGTGTTCCTTGATCATGAAACAGTGTTCTTGTCTTGTGTTTCCAATACGTGTCCTGTGTATTTATCTGTCCTAAATGTATGTTTTGAGTTTTAAATTAAAGTAAAGTTAAATATGGTATGTAATGTTGCACCCCCTCTCTCGCTCTCTGTTTTCTCTCTCTCTCTGTCCTGATCTGAGAAGAAGGAAAAGCCTAGAAAATAACATTTAAAAAAAGCAATGACACATTCACCATGTCTGATAAATACCTTGTATAGCAGCTTCCAACCAGGTCCCTGTGTCACAGTATGAATACATACTGTATATAGATTTTTCCCTGTGAGAAATAATAAAAATAAAAAAAAACATTATGATGATGACTTATGATATCTTCTACTTCTAACTGGTACTACCATGGTAAACATTATGTATTTCCATGGTACTGCTTTCACACTTAAATAATACCATGGTATAATTCTGTTTAAATCATACCAATAGTAATATGGTATCATATTTAGTTTGCTACCATCATCGTAGTGACTAGGGATGGCACGAGTATGGCACTGAGTTTCAGATCAGTGCCATCCTTAGTAGTGACCAAAACATTATGGAAATACCATGATACCCTTTTGGACTCGTAGTTAGTGACTATTCAGATGGACTTGTTACAATGGGGACTGTATCCTTAAACCTGCACTATGGACATTATTCTGGAAAGATTTAGCTTATTTAGTCTAATCTAAGTCCTTAACTCATTCTGCGCCAAACACGAGTTTTTAGATAATTAAAAATTTGTTCCCATTCTAAACACTCGCACGGACCTGCCTGTGTGTCCCTGGCACCGTTGCTTACGTTATAATTGCAATGACGACCGAATTCCGACAGGTGGCAGTATCGCCTACCTTTTTAACTGGGTCTCTCAGTTGTTTCTCAGTGCATCGGGCTGGAGGAATCCCCTCCCCCTCAAAGTGAGCAGCACACAGCCAACTGTCGCCGATTTGCTCGCCTGAAACCTATTGTTTTCCGTATTCTAGCCAGGCCCAATGCACACCGGTAATGGCGATTGCGATGGAACTACTGGGATTATTCATTTTGGAGTACCTTCTGACAAAGATAAGGTCTATATTAGGTCTATTTTACCAAACCTAAAACATGCTTTTGTATTGATCACAGCATCGTATTTTACCGAACCTAAAACATGCTTTTGGTAACGATCGCAGCTTCGTAAAACGACCTCCCACCCCCTTGATGACTTTGTGAAGACACAACTATATGGTATATACCTTGTGATTTGGAAATAATATAGATTTCAGTCGAGCAACCAGAACGATTTGCACATATGCATATAACACGTCATATCTCACAAGCTATAAAACGAGACTGGATTATTTTGAAATGGGGCGATGTTTAGCGTGGAATAGCGCACAAACAAAAGTATGTATAAATGAACTGGTTTGTCCCTGTTGGACTATAAATAGTGCCTGTCAAATGAGCCATACTATTGTCTCCATAGCTATAATATAGAATATACAATGGGTCCGCAAACATCATGAAAATGGTCAATAACGGGGGTTTGATAAGCTGTCTGCTGTTGTTACCAATGGAGCACTCGCAATGAAAGGAAAACACACAGGATTCGCCGGGCTTCTAAGGCAGAGCGGCGTTGAGTGTCCAATGCTGTACTGCATTATACATCAGGTAAGTTCGCTAACATAATTTCCATCTATTGTGGGTCACTAATAATCAGCGGTGCAGTGGTCATGCCACGCGGTACCACGCCGTCCCAGCACTTTTCTGAGCAGAAGTACGCACACAAAAATGAAACGTTATTTCATCTGATGCAGATCAAATCAAATCAAATCAAATCAAATTTATTTATAGGGCCCGACAACACACGTTAATGTCCCCATGGGCCGTACAGGTCTTCTTTAAACAAGTCAAGAAGAAAACATAACAATAAGTCAAGAACAGAACAAGAACACCATAAGCAAGCACTCCCAGACATACCCCACGCGAAGGTAAGGAAAAACTCACTAAAACCTAACAATAGGGAAAAAAGCTCCACAGGCAGTGTGGAGGAGAGCAACCTTAGAAGGGGGGATCTCCCTTCTTAGATGTTGGTGATAGTAGTGTTGCAGCCGGACAGTTGGTAAGCATGCACTCATGTGTGTAGTGAAACACAGATGAGTGCATGCAATAGCAACTGTACATAGTAATCGCATGCACAAACATTGAAGTTGACATTCCTGCTATTGTGCGCCAACAGGAGAGACCACAATTGTCTCATTAAAGACAGAACCATTATTGACCCACTGTGGGGGGAGGGTGAATGTCATGCCAGTTTGATAAAGGGTCAATGGGAGGCATGTAGAATTGCACAAAAAGGTTTAGCCAAATTGCACTTGGCTACTTGTTTACTTTTGTAGTGTTCAGATAACACTGAAATGCATGTTATGGATATGAAGCACTCAGGAATGTTTTGTTTAGTAGCAGGATAAAAGTTTATACATTTAACAAAATCATTTATTATTGCACTTTTGATTTACTGTTGTAGTGAAATGCAGCAGGAATGCTGCTTGTGTTTGTTGAGCAGTGGGCTTTAAGTTCATACATTTATTTTAATAGAAGCCTTAATTATAATTTGTCATTTTTGTATATAGGGTTACACAGCAATACTTTCAAATTCAGCTGTATTTATAAATTCATAAAGTTGAAATTAAGCATTACTAAATGCGTTTGAAATGGAATAAAAACAAAGTTACAACAAATTATAATAGTTTATATGCCTTATTTATCACATCTGTGACTATTATGGGATATTTGAGTGATGGGGTACTACTGGCGGGACTGCCGATAAACAATGCGGCCCGCCAGATTGAGTGTGGACATTTAGTGGCTCTCACCATATACAAAGTTGCCCACCCCTGCTCTAGGCAAAAGAGCCCCACTTGGTAGCCTATTGCACTTTGTTTACATTTATTGTTTTGGTCTGTCAAGTCAAGTCAAGAGTTTTATTTGTCACCGCATAAAAGCATACAGTGAAATGTGGGTGGTCATGCCCCCAGCGATTGTGCAATGATACAAGCAGAGGCGGGGCTAGGGGGTGGCTACTTGGGCTCAAGTCCCGAATGTTTTCTGAAAAGCCCCTAATCTACTTAGAATCTTTTTTTAAATTTTTTTGGACAACTACTCATTGTTACATGAAAATATGTAATATATTTTAAATACCAGATTTAGCAGAAGCGAATTTCCATCTAATGACCCAGTTATTGTTGGTCAGAAGACAGAGTCCCCCGCCAATGCTCTTACCGGATTCTTCTGTACGGTCCGCTCGGAAGACGGAGAAGGAATCCAATGATGTGAGATCATGTGATCTGGAGTTGTTGCCTTCAGCCATGTCTCTGTGAAACACATAATGTTGAAATCTCTCACATCTCGATCGAAGCGGACCCTCGCACGGAGATCGTCCATCTTATTCTCCAGCGAATGGACGTTTGCCAGCAGAATTGAGGGAATCGCCGGCCGGTAAGGAGAACTTTTCCTAATCCCGCTTCTACGTCCTCTATGTTTCCGTTTTATCACACCGCCATTGTCTCTGCTGTTGCTGTCGTCTCGTCGAATCTCCGGTGGCCAGTTTTGGCAAAAAGTGTTGTTAAACCCGTCTTTCAGGCCGGAGTTTAAGTCTATCAGTGACTGGCGATCATATTTCATCCATGCCAGCATAGTTTCTATAAAAAAAGTACAAAAAATAAACACAATAACAAAAAGTATGCAAAATCGTCACGGAGCGGACCAGACGGCGACTTAGCCTTGACACTTCATCCTACTCCTGCTTGTTTGTTTTTTAATCTGTTTATTACTTGTTTTTTATTATTATTTATTTTCAATTTATGTTCGAAATAAATAAACGCATTCATTCAAGATATTGTGTGAGCAAAAGTATAGTTCATTTACTCATACAGTATGTACATCCTCTGGCCTCGCGCGGATCTCACAGCTGTGCCCGCACAGTGCAATACTCCAATTCAGCCATTGGCAATTCAGCCATTGGGTGGGTGGCGCTGCTGAGCGGCCCTCACAGCACGGCCGTCAGAGCGCTGCACTGAGAGCGCCGCTGGCTCTGCGGCTCTGCAGCTGCATGCTTCTCCGGGAGTCCGGGGTGATAATCTGGCACGCCGCGTAAAAAGTCGCACGCCTGACATATCGGCATGTAACTCGAGAACCGAGGCACGGATTTTGGCGATTCAGATGGCATTCGAATGGCAACGGGAAAATGCAGTCCCGAGCCTTCAGATGCTCGCAAAGGGCCGTGAAACTGAAACTGAAAAACAATGAAACCTGGACATTTCCATGAATTTATAAACCCCCCCCCGGACACCCCGGACAGGGCGTGAAAAGAGGACATGTCCGGGCAAAAGAGGACGTTTGGTCACCCTATGACCTTAATGATTCACGTGTCTTCATTTTCCCCGACTACAGTGTTGAATTGACAAGGAGACGCCAGGCCTTCCTACCAGTGGAACGGCATCTCAGAGATCTTAATTTAAGATACTCACTTTGTTTTCCAAGCACCCTGCGTGTGACCGTCAACGGCAAAGAGGAGCTGTTCCGTGACCACAAAGCTGCCGAAGCTTTCTTCAAGACTACAGCGTAATTAACTTCCATTCTCGTCAAAGTCTTTCGAAGATGTCGCCTCATGTTCTAGCATGACAAAGTTGCTGACTCCAATCGATGCCAACAGGCTAGCTTTAGCCATTCACTCGCCACTAACGTTAAGACAGTCTCTCGAAAATATCATAAGTTTGTGAACATTCCTCTTCATGATCTTTGTTAACTCCATCTATATGAAAATAGTGACATTTTCAACTAACCGGTAGAATCGCCTTGTTTCTCTCAGTCTTTTTTTTGGCTGATATTCTTTCGTTTTCTAAACTTGCGTCCAACAGGTTGGGTACGCTAGCTTTTTTGTTTGCCGGAAAGTGTGGCGCCTCCGGCTACTTTCTACTGCCGTAAAGCGGTAGCATAGTGTTGTAAAGTGTCACAAGGTGTAGTCTCGTTATCTCTATACTAAGAGGAATACTTTATTTCAGTTTTTCTTTTAGGTTGTTATCTTGTACTATGTAGTGCTCTCTTCTTTTCCCCTTTTCAGGTTGGACTGAGGGTATTATTATAAAAAAAAAAAAATATATATATATATATATATATATATATATATATATATATATTGAAATATTAGTTGTATTTATATATATATATATATTTTCTTCCCCTTTAATGAATCTTGTCACTGAAATGTACACTGTACCCTTTCCAACCTCACATGTGGTACTAACCTATCTTACCATTTGCTAAGTTACTACTGAGCTACATATATATACATAACATGAAACAGACAAAGCTCAGTGGGGTGGAGGTTCTGGCCTACTCACCTACATCCTTGGGCCTAAGGGGTCAAGGATCAATGGGCCAGTCTTGTTTTCCGTTTTTAGTTTTTATGTTTTCTGTGTGTGCCAGTTATGTGTTCTGTCTGTTTGTCCTGTCTCTGTGTGCTCTTGTGTTTTATAACTGTGTATTTTGTTTGTTTGTCTTGTATTTACACATACTTATAACAAGTGAAATTATGTCTCTTATCTCCTTTCTACAATGGTCGGTTGCTTTTACATACTGGGGTGGTCTTATTCTCTTTATAAACTTGATGTGCTATGATGGATGGTGTTAAAGGTCTAAAAATAGTTCATCAGAATATCAGAAGTCTGTTACCCAAAATGGATTTACTTAAGGCATGGGTTTTTCAACACAGGCCAAGCATAATTACATTATCAGAGACCTGGCTTAATGATAAAATAACAAATGAACAAATTAAACTAGAAGATTATGTCCTGTATAGAGAGGACAGATCCCTTAAGAAATGTGGTGGAGTTGCCACTTATGTCTTATCTAGCTTGGTCTCTGAATTAACCTGAAGTTGGGCCTCTAAACTTTGAATGCATTTTTGTCAAAGTCACCCTGCATAAGAATAAATACATAACTATTGGAAATATTTATAGACCTCCTTCAGCACCTGCAGAATCATTTAATTATATTGAAGCTACTTTAAATTCTATTTCATGTAATAATGAACTTATAGTTCTTGGTGATTTCAATAAGAACTGTATAGCTACATCACTAACCAAAGTTAAAAACATACTTCTTAATTTAAACCTAACCCAGTTAATTGATATGCCTACCCAAGTCACAGCTACCAGTTAATCTTTGCTTGACTGGATCCTAGTCTCTCATCCCAACAGATTTTTAAAAGCAGGGGTTTTGTCAGATTGCCTTAGTGATCATTCTATTGTGTACTGCATTTGGAAAATTAGACTACCTAAAGCACCACCCAAAGTGATTCAAATCAGGCAACATAAGAAAATGAATGTGGATCAATTTATCAATGACCTAATCTCAATCAACTGGGATAGGTATCAATTAATACCAAATGTTCACGACTCTTGGGATTTCTTTTACTCAGAATTTTCTGAAGTGTTGGATAGGCATGCTCCACTAAAATCTGTTAAAGTTAAGGGAAGTCATTTTCCATGGATAACACCGGATCTTATAAGCAGCTTCAGGCATAGGGATCGAGTCTGGGCCAGATTCCGAAAAGACAAGGACCCAGCTGTCTGGGAGGAGTATAGACGGCTGATAAATGTTAGCAAGACTATGGTCAGAAATGCCAAATCCAATTATTTTAAGGAATCCTTAGCTCGTGATTTCAAAAATACCAAGCAATTTTGGAATAAGATTAAAACTTTAACTGGTGTATCCAAAAATAATATTATTGACCAGATAAAAGTGAATACTATTATACGAGATCCACAGCTGATTGCACAGTCATTCATCCAGCATTTTTCATCTGTCCCGTGTCCTGATCATAGCTTCTCTTTCAGGAAAGTTTTACCTTTTGAAGTCTTTGATGCCATCAATAGCCTAAAAGTAAGTGGTGGTCCTGGATTAGATGGTTTAGAACCTAAGTTCCTCAAACTTGCATCCCATATTCTAATGTACCCATTATGTGATCTGTTTAATATGTCACTGTCCACATTCGAAATGCCTGACATATGGAAGTGCTCTCGTATTACCCCGTTGCATAAAGGTGGAGATACACTTGAAATGAATAATTATAGACCAATCGCAATTATTTGTTCTATTGCCAAAGTGTTTGAGAAATTGATATATCTTGATTGATATATAGCTCTCTAAATTTCTTGACAAGTACAATATTTTATCACCTCATCAATCTGGTTTTAGGTCAAAATTCTCAACATCAACAGCTCTATTAAAGCTCACAAATGACATATTTTCTGCAACTAACGATGGTAAATTAACTGGTGCAATTTTTATCGATCTGAGCAAAGCTTAGTTGACCACCACCTACTTCTAGATAAACTTCACTCTGTTGGCCTATCATGCAATGCATTACTCTGGTTCAATACATACCTTCATAATAGAAAACAATGTGTTGTCATCCAAGGGTTCCAATCGGATACAATGGTCCAAGAACGTGGTGTGCCGCAAGGTTCAACCCTTGGTCCACTTCTTTTTTCAATATTTATAAATAATATACCTTCTGTTTGTTCTGATTGCAGCGCTCATCTTTATGCAGACGATACAGTTTTGTATACATCCAAAAATAATGTAGCACAGATTCAATCAGCCTTACAATCTGACTTTAAGACACTACAGAAATGGCTTGCTGAAAATAACCTAATACTAAACAAAACCAAATCGCACTTTATGATTTTTGGTACTCGGAAAAAACTGAAGGCAACCGAATCTAAGGCATGCGTTATCTTATGTGCCGATAATACACCTCTGCAAAAAGCTGAATGCATCAAGTATTTGGGAGTATGGCTTGACCCCGAACTCTCATTAAATTTCCATATTACCTCTACTGTTATTAAAATGAATCGCAGCGGGCGGCTAGGTGGTGTAGTGGGCAAGGTGCTCGCCACCAATGCAGGAGACGCTGGGTTCGAGTGAGAGTCCGCGCTGCCAGGTGAAAAGAAGCGGTTGATTGGCTACACGTGTGTCGGAGGAAGCACGTGATAGCCTCCACTCTCCCAGACCGACTGTGGGGGGTAGGTGCGCAGCGACCAGGAAGGGGATTGGGAATTGGCATAACGACTAACATTGGGATGGGAGAAAAACGGTGGAAAAAGGAGGGGGAAAAAGATCAAAAAAATTATTTAAAAAAATGAATCGTAGCATTGGAGTCCTTTATAGAGCTAGACATTGTTTTTCCTTCACTGTTAGAAAGAAACTTGCACAACAACTTATTTTGCCATTAATGGACTATGCTGATATTGTCTATCAAGCTGCCTCCAAAACCCATTTATCACCTCTAAATGTGGCTTACAATAGACTATGCAGATTTGTTCTTGACTGTCCGTTCACAACACACCATTGTACTATGTATCAAACCTTAGACTGGCCTTCTCCTACTTTAAGAAGACAGAGACATTGGCTGCAATTGATTTTCAAATGTATCCATTCTGACTATCCTGCTTATCTGAAACAGTTGATGGTCCCTTTTTCTTGCACTTATCGTCTAAGACACTCTGTACAGTATTTTTTCACAGTTTCTCCATTTTCAAAAGCAATGGCCAAGAAATCTTTCATGTTCAAAGCCCCTTCGGACTAGAACAACCTTCCGGTGACCATTCGATCCATATCTTCATTTTACCTCTTTAAAAATGCTATCTGTTCTAATTTTATGGTCAAGTGTACATGCTTCCTTGGTGGGGCTCCTGTGCTGGTGAGGGGACGTGGGGCATAGTCGTCCTTTATGCGGGTGTTACGGGTTAGCTAGTTGGCTCTACTCCTATTTTTAGGCAGGGGGGGCCGATTGGTTGATTTTGGGCGCTCGTTGGGCAGGTTGATTGCTCCTCTTCTCCTGCCAGTCCTGGAGCTCAATATCTATTACATCCTGTATTCTACTAACCCTTTGAATGTTTTGTTGGGCCTTTCTCACGGCGGCTGCCTGGCGGTGTCATCGCGGGGTAAGCATATGTGTTTGCCCTGCGGTGGCACCGTCATGTGACTGCCGTGGAGTAGGCCTATTATGATGGAGATTGAGACATATCCTCTTATCCTCTTATAATGAGACATATCCTCTTATAATGTGTACTTGTTCTGTTGTGTTTTTGTATGTGTCCTTTATTTAAATTTTTTGTTGTTGTGTGTTATGTGTTCTGTTTCTGAATTACATTGCACAAAATGTGGGAAACTCTCGAAAACGAGATACTGTATCTCAATGTGGTTTTCCCAATAAAGAATTTCAATAATACCAAACAAGGCTCTTTTGCCTAGTGGTAGCTGTTTTGACGTTTTTTACATATTCTATATACATATACCGTATACCTTTGAGTCATGGATTTGGGCTAAACAAGAGAAAACCCATCCCATCAGTGATGGATGAAACCTCTTCCAAATTGTTGTGTTCTGTAATGCATGTGAAAGCTGTACTTCCCAAGAGTCTCCACTATGGGGCGTAGTTGATACAATGCCATGTTATGCCTACAGGAAGTGAGAAGAAGAGTACACGTTGCTTGATGATGAGAGAACATGCTATACCATGCTTGTACCTAATCTGCTTAACTAAAAGGATAATGAGTAAGTTTCAAGTTTCAAGTTTCTTTAATAGTTGTCATACAGAAGTACAGAATACTTTTATACAAAATGCTTCTTACTGTTACGCTCCAGAGACTGTGCAAGACAAGATAAGTATGAAATAAAATAACATAGTATAGCATGTAAATTATAAGTAAAAAAAAATGAGGTCACAGTGTTCAGTATAGACATATGTACAATGTTCGATGCAGAATAGACGTAACTGAGTTACCATATAATATACAATACTGTGCAGTGTACTAATATACAATACTATATAGTGCAAGGCAGAAATGGGATGAGGTGCAATTTAGGTACAATTTACAGTAGGTGTACGAGTTGTAGTGCAAATCCTTTATCAATAAATATAAAGTGTGTTTGTGTGATCTAAAGTGTGGAGAGTGGGTGCTGCAGTGTGTTGTTTGTTTAAGTGAGTGTGTGCGTGTGGGTGTGTGTGCTGTGTGCATTTGATGGTTGTTGCATAGTGTTTATTGTTCGTTTAGCAGCCTGATGGCCTGGGGATAGAAGCTTCTTCTGAGTCTTTCTGTGCTCGCCTTAAGACTCCGGTATCGCTTGCCTGACCGCAGCAGTTCAAAGAGGCAGTTGTTCGGGTGGCTCGAGTCCTTAATAATTATCTTAGCCTTCCCCTTGCACCGTTTGTTGTAAATGTTCTGGAGCAGTGGTTCCCAACCTTTTTCCCCCCAGGGACCCCCAAACATCTCTGATGAAATTCGCGGACCCCCTCCTAATAAGATACCATAAAATACTTTTTTTTTGTTCATTTTAATAACAAACTGCTTATACACAGGCATATGCATCACAATTAGACCCACTATGCTTCTTTGACTTGTGCCTTCAATCAACAAATCTCATCTTGCACCATATGCATTTCAAAATGTTTGGCCAATATTCAAATGCTGTATTCATCCTCTCAAATCAGTCCCTAATGGTGAACGGTTTGCATTTATGGAACAAATCAATGCAACAAATTAAACTAAATATGAGACAGGAAATTCCAATCATTAGCAGAGATAATCTGTCCTAGCTGGGTTTAATACCTTTTTTTTGTCATTTTAATAACAAACTGCTTATACACAGGCATATGCATCACAATTAGACCCACTATGCTTCTTTAACTTGTGCCTTCAATCAACAAATCTCATCTTGCACCATATGCATTTCAAAATGTTTGGCCAATATTCAAATCCTGTATTCATCCTCTCAAATCAGTCCCTAATGGTGAACGGTTTGCATTTATGGAACAAATCAATGCAACAAATTAAACTAAATATGAGACAGGAAATTCCAATCAGTAGCAGAGAGAATCTGTCCTAGCTGGGTTTAATACCTTTTTTTTGTCATTTTAATAACAAACTGCTTATACACAGGCATATGCATCATAATTAGACCCACTATGCTTCTTTGACTTGTGCCTTCAATCAACAAATCTAATCTTGCACCATATGTATTTCAAAATTTTGGCCAATATTCAAATCCTGTATTCATCCTCTCAAATCAGGCCCTAATGGTGAACGGTTTGCATTTATGTTGAATGAAGTATGAATCCACTGCAGTAAAAATATCCTCACCTCGAGTGGTGGTAGTAAGGTTGACTGACATGAGAATGTCCTGCTTCAGATCCTCATTTTCAATATATTGCACATAAACTATGAGCACAGCCTCGTCTGCGACAGTTGTAGTTTCATCAAGTTGTATGGCAAATGGACCCTTTCTAAGCTTTTCTGACAGCTGCTGCTCGCAATCACTTGACATCTTATCAATTCGGTCTTTCACTACATTGTTCGAGAGTGGTACTGATTTTAGTTTATCCGCCACCTGTGGGCCGCACAGTTTCTAAACCATTTTGATGCAGGCTGGTTTGATGAGCTGCTCGCCAATATTGTGCGGTTTCTTTGCTTTTGCAATTAAAAGCGAACACTCAAAGGAGGCTTCGGTAGCCTTCTGTAAATCACTGCCACCCCTGCTCCACGCTACTCTAACATCAACAGGCTTGTTCGCCTTGAGAGACTGTTCTTTCCTCCGAAAAAAGTCTGGATCCTTCCCAACGGTTTCTGGGTGCTTAAACGCCTGATGTCTCTTCAGCTTGCTGGGCTTCAGGCTTGAGTTTGCCAACTTTTCTCCACAAATCACACACTCAGGTCGTTTGTCTGGTCCCTCAGTGAAGCCCATGGTGATGTAATTTTCGCGATTGCTGTAGGTCCTAACTTTTTTTGCAGATGAGCTGCCGTCATCTCCTTTTCGTTTGTCACACATTTTCGCCTCTGGCGGCTGACTGCAGACGAGCCGAGAAAGTTAACTAGCGTGCTAGGCTAGCTACAGAAAGTGATACAGTCAACTGATTCGCGTTTTAGCGGCTACCCGGTAGCCTACTGTTAACGTTCAAAAATCATGTCTAGATGTTTATTTATTTATCTTTATTTTTTATTGTAGTGGAGAGACTATTCATGCTTCTGATGGTAAAAATATGCTAATATATAAAAAAAAAAAAAAAAAAAAAAATTAAAAAAAAAAAAAAAAAAAAACTCAAATCATCTGTGGTCTGGCGGACCCGCTGCGCCCCCTGGCGGACCCCAGGGGGTCCGCGGATCCCAGGTTGGGAATCACTGTTCTGGAGGGTGGGAAGCCCCCCTCCAATTGTGCGTTCGGCTGAACGTGTCACTCTTTGTAGTCTGCTACGGTCTTGTGCAGTGCTATTCCCAAACCAGGAGGTGATGTTGCCAGTCAGGATGCTCTCTATTGTACATGAGTAGAAGTTCCTAAGGATCTTCTGACTGACTTGGAACTTCCTTAGGCGCCTGAGGAAGTAGAGGCGTTGTCGTGCCTTCTTCACAACACTGTCAATGTGTGTGGTCCATGTCAAATCCTCGGATATGTGGGCTCCGAGTAGGCCTGCCACGATAACACATTTTGCTGGGCGATTAATTGCCCCCGAAAATATCGCGATAAGCGATATTATTGCGACCGGTTAGAGAATTTTTTTGAGAAATTTATTTCCCAAAACTTTTATTTTGAAGCCCACCGCTCCGTCTTTTCCGGTGTTTAAGACTTTTATTTTGAAGCCCACCGACCGGACCGGAAGTATTGTTGTGATTATCCTAGCCGACAACTTGTCTCGTCCGGTTGTGTTTTTTAGTTTTAACGTTAGCTACTAACGTTAGATGCAGCTACTACAGGCAATCAACGATGAGGAGGAAGCGTCAAAGCAGTATATAATAGAATAGCTGTGGTGCGTAGGCACTGCAGCACGACTCGAAAACGACCCGTTATAATAAATTAATTCATGTTTAACTTGTCCCCGTCTCCAGTCCTTTGACTAGCCCCACCCGTTCATTGTAAACAATGATGCATGTAATTGTATTAACGTTATTCTGTGTTATTCTAACGTTACACTACAAATAACGCTACTTGGTTAAAAGGAGCAACACTATTGAGAAATGTAGTTAAGCTATATGTGGCGTTGCTACTGCCCCACGGAGCTCCCGTGCTGTGCTCTGTAGTAACGCCAGCGGCCCCCCACACGGAGAGTGACTGACAAGGGGCACTGGTTCCGCCTCATTAAAACAAACGAGCAAATAGCAATTAATCGCGCCCGTCAAAATCATTGCATTCATTTTAATTATCGCGGCAATTAATCGATTTATTGCTTATCGCGGCAGGCCTAGCTCCGAGGTACTTGAAACTGTTCACTCTCTCAACCGGTGCCCCGTCGATGCTGAGGGGGCTGTAGTCCTTGACCCCCGACCTCCTGAAGTCCACAATCATCTCTTTTGTAACCTGCTTCCTGAGTCTTATTACTACACCTCTACCTACATACAAAATACTACTTACGTACTACATAACACAAATCATCTCTACAAACAGGAAATACGGAATGTATGTGTTAGAATAACATACATTCTCATTTCTAGGACCTTCATGTGAATGATACAAATGAAAAACGGTGCATACATTTACCTTACTTGAAGAAATCTATTTGAACTTTTCTAGCATAATGCAGAAAAGCATTGCAAATAATAATACAATAAAAAGACATCTTCTTCTCCATCATCATCTTGGTTTTGCCCTCAGGCTATTTTGGCAGCTGCCTACAACTGACACACACAGAATGACAGCCGTAGGGACGAGACATTTACTTACATTATCTGATGAGACAAATAGTCTGAATCAGGTAAGAAAAGTCTGACTGCTGAGAGCTGAGGAAAGGGAGAGAGATGCCTGGGGTCTGGGAAACCATGTTCACACAGATTAGTCCGTTATCATACTTATGTATGTTGGCTGCTGTGAACTCAAGCTGGTTGAATGAAGGGACAGATTAATACATCTACACACATTCTTTAGAGAATTCTTTGGAGATATAGCGGATTCAACCACCATATATCCGTCACTGAAAATGTATTTCCTCTGAGACACCAAAAAGAGACAGACACATTAGCTGCAGGAATCGAACCTCTGACCCTCCGGTTATGTGATGGTTTAGCCAACCACTACGACAGCCTGCTAGATAGATAGAAAGATAGATAAATTGATTGATTGATATAATATTAGAAAATAGATAGTTAGTCCTTGTTTCAAGAGTTGAGATAATCAATTAGAGAATAAAGTCCTGTCTGTTTACATTTCACACCACTGATTATGCCTTTAAGGCAAATGTGAGTCACACGGTTGCTATAATGGGTATGTGTGGGAGGGTGAAAATTGCTGTCATGTTTTATGGTATTATCTATATCTATTTTGTGCATCGCCATGTATTGTATTGTTGACAACACAAACAAAATAGTTTGAGGAAGGTGAAAAGGAGACATATGTTCACCGTTTGAAGTTCCTGCACTTGATGTGCTTTTTACTTCGCTGTGAACCCAAGCTGTCCGCAAGCAGCGAAAAGTCTGCTTTCCACCCCCGCACACACACACACACACACACACACACACACACACACACACACACACACACACACACACACACACACACACACACACACGCACGCACACACACACACACACACACACACACACACACACACGCGCGCGCACACATGCACACACGCACACACGCACACACGCACAGACACACACACACACACACACACACACACACACACACACACACACACACACACACACACACACACACACACACACACACACAGAGTAAGCGGAGGACGTGAGAAGGCTCAGCTCCATCAGCCGGGTGGAGAATGCAGTTTCTCTGTGACATTGTCAGCTTCTGTTATTACACTGCATCTATGTGAGCCTCTGCTTGCCTCTGCAAGTCACAACACTCACATGTTGGCAACAATAATTCACACAGACCTCACACACAATGTCACAGAGAGGTGTTTTCAGCCACGCTGTACTTCCACTATAGTCTACCCATATAACTGTGTATGATAGCATGTACAATAATGCTGTATATAAATGTATATATTCATATTTAGCATATATATATTTATCCACATCTGTCTGATTATACCTACATGTAATCCTTTTTACATACCTATATATACTTAGTACTTACTTATATATATCATTATTACTCAGTAGTACTAATTTAGATATACTCCAGTTTAATCACCTGTACATTGTATATTGCTATTGCACTTTACTTCTACATTTGCACTTACTGCACTTGTGCTGTATAATGACAATACATTTGAATATAATCGAATCTACTGTTTTGCTCTGCTCATGGGTGTGAAGTAACTAGTGTTTAGTGTTTAATGTCATTTTCTGATATGATTTCCCCTTTACTTGTGTATTTCCATTTCTACAAACTCCACTACACATCGAAGCAAATGTTCCATTGTGTACATCATTAATATCTAATAGAGTATGTAATAGAGTATGAGTAAAAAGGTTTTGCCGACAAAACATGATGTTTAGTCTGTCATTTGGATAACCCAGCGCTGTGTCAATCCATTATCAACATAACACTGGGTCGCAAGAAATTACCCAGCAGGTTGGGTTAGCATTTAAATTCTTGAATTGGGTTATTTTTACACAGTGTTGGTTCCTTTTGACCTTTTCATGGAGTTATTGTAAGGTATTTAATGTGTTCTATGTTATTATTGATGCTGACGTGATTAGGTGGAGTTGCGCGCCCTCTTGGGGTTTGTTTTTGGGGAAGAGTTGGGGCGCGTCACAGGTCCGTTGTTGTGTTATTGGAGTGGCAAGAAGAAGGAGGGGAACACAAGTACTGTATATATACGTGCAAAATTAATCGTTCCAGCAGCAGGCTTCTATTATTCTAATGACTTGTTTTATTAGGTATTATAGTAGTAAGTCCTACTGTAGAACATGACTATTAGCATGACATCTCATTTAGTAATGTCAATAATGAATGACTGCGCGATTGGCTCTTGACATGGCTCTACAGACATCCGTGGAATTAAATAGTCCTTGGGGATTGCGATCACTTCAATATGACAGATATCCGTGGAATTAAATAATTATAATGATAATAAATACGACTCGATGTATTGGCATGCACCCGAGTTTGGAACAGCTTTCTCTGGGACAAATCATTGGGGATTGCCGTCACTTCAGACTTGGATGTGTTTGTAGTCATATGAGGACAGGAGACCCAGAGCTTTCAAATGGGGAAAAACGACACTACCCAGCTCAAGCCAGCTCCTGTCAATCATATGACTTGTGGATACATTTATTTATTTATCTTATTTTCCAGGATTATCTACCACAAACCTGAACGTTATTGGCATACATTAGAATGCAGTTAGTTTATCTACCTTTCTGTGAACTTTTGAAAAAATCGGCATTAAAATCTGATGAAAAATGCAGGAGCGGCTTCCGGTTTGGCGAGGAGCGGGTGAGCAGCTGCAGAACAGAGCTCCCGGTCCAAAATTCAAGAAAGGTAATAAAAAGTTATAAAACACGATAAAAAGTAACAACTCGAAGATAAAAGAAAGATGACAAGACCCAGTGCACAAAACTCGATGAGAAGTGAGAGAAGAGTGACCCCCCACCCCCGACAAAGAAAATACGACGAAGGCAAAGGTACAACATGAGGAGATGACGCAGCAAGTCATGGACCGCGGAACGCATTTGGAATGGGTATGGCCAATTGTCCAAAATTATGTGACGTTGCTCCCTCCGCCCAAACCAAGCCACATGCTCGTAACGCATTTGTTTATTGATTATAGCCTACATTTAGTCACAATCAAAATAGTATCATAATATGCAATGCATGGCTGGCCAAACTAGCCGAGCTAATACATCCGTGCCTCGGTGACCTCCATCGCAAAAGACGATCGAGGAAGCGGAGAAAACGAGGAGGCGCGGCGGCCAAATGGAAAAACACTTGTCGCTCCTACCTGGTGCCCGTGGAGTTCCAGAGAACCCCGCCCCGCCGATCGTCCAACCCGGTGTGTGGAATTATTCCCCGCTGGCTTTCATTCACCGGCCCAGCCCAGAGTCTGTCTCTCTCTGGGTTTCATCGCCCATGGAGGCCCAATGGATGTCGCGGCGCAAACCCCTATAGCCTCCGCTCCCTGCTACAGGTGCAGCCTCCCGGGAGCTCCCCTCCCGCCCCCCCGCTGGCCCTATTCAATGCTCGCTCGCTATCAAACAAGGCCTTCAACTTGAACGCTCTCTTCACGGACCGCAAACTGGATTTTCTCCTGGTGGTTGAAACGTGGATACGGACTGGTGAGCAGCCTATTGAAAAGCGCTATTTGAAATGGATGCGCGTTAGTGTGAGCTAATGTGCTCACATGACACAATAGCCAATCAATCATTAGGAAACAGAATTTGTCGTTTGTGATAGGCTAGTTCATGTTTTTTTTTATTTATTTTTTTACATAGGCTTACAGATAGTGGAAATTAACCCGGGAAGCGTGCAGCAGTGCAATAAGAACGTAAATGTATTTGCTGATATATTTTATTATTAAATGTTAAAATATTAAATGTTTACATAATGTTTGATGTTTGATACACCAAAGTAGGTAGGGCCACGGCGATACTGCCCCCCCCCCCCGTTCCGCGGTCCATGCAGCAAGTATAACGTTAGACCACAGCGAGGTCTGGCTGGAGACGGAGCTACAAGCTAACATGGAAGCTAACACGATGAATATGCAAGTTAGCATTCGGATCAGGCTAGAAGCAATACAGAATGCTAATGATGCTAACATGCAAATCAACACGCAGGCTGGACTCGATGCAATACAGAATATTCAGAGGAACATGGAGGCTAATTCAAAAGAAATAAAAACGTTAGAACGTTGTTCGCCCTTTAAAGGGACGGTGCTGCATTTTTTTGTTGTTCATGGACTCCAGTGTATTTCACCCTTAAAGGGTCAGTGCTGCCTTTTTTCCCTGTGCAATAAATAATGCCTTGTTTTTGGCTAACTCTCATACCTGTCTTGTGTTGTGCTATTGGGGTCGCTTTACAAACCTTAACACTATGGCTCATTTTACAGTCACTATCTATCGTCCAACATGTAAAAACGAGTACATTTGCTCATGTATATGTTTGCGTGTTATCCTGACCTAAATCAATATCAATATTCCTGTGGTGAATATTGTATAGTTTCAGAGTGATCCTGGCAAATTCCTGGAAGCTGCGCTATCGAGCGCTATGTGAATTTTCTTTATTTTTTTCTTGCTTTTTTCCCAGCCCTTTTTTGAGGGAACTCCATCCACCCCCCCTCTTCGGGGGACAACTTTATTATTTATTATACGTTTTAACTATTTACAGTACAAAATTAAATAAAAAGTGTAGTAAAATAAGAAACATATTAAAAAAATATATTTCATTGCCCTCTCGGAGGGGGGGAACTCAGACTAGACATTGACAAACAAATTACAACTAAGGACAATGAAGGACAACAACGAATACACATGACAAGGGAAAGGGGGGGGGCAGAGAGGGGAGTAAGTAAAGTAGCGGGTGAGGAGGGGGATTGAGAGAAGGGTTGGTTATGGAGTGGATGGCTCACAGGTCAATCTCCTATGATTAGGAGCCTAGATTATCCACAAGCAATTCCCAGATGTTATTAAATTGTGAGACTTCGATGTGATCCACGGTTGAGATTGTTTCCTGTGATATGTAATTTGAGAGAAGGCCCAACCATTGCCCAGTATTAAAAATGTTTCTTGTCTTCCAGTTTAAGAGGATAGTTTTCTTGGCAACAGCTAGAGAAACGAGTAGGGGTTTGGTGTTCTGGACTAATAAATCGATAGCAGTAGTATCCCCAAGTAGGCAGAGGGAGGGGGAGAGAGGAATGCCGCAGCTCATGACGTGGGATAGTGTATTGATGACGGAAATCCAGAAGTCTTGAACAGGTGGGCAGAGCCAGGTGGCATGGAAATAGTTGTCTGGGGTGTTGAGGGTGCAATGGGAGCATACATCTGTGCTTGCAAATCCCATTTGAAACATCCTGTGCTGTGTGATATGTACTCTGTGTAACACCTTATATTGGATTAATTGAAGGTTAGTGTTGTCCTGTTCCCATTTTGTGAAGGGGAGATGGAATGTAGTGTCTGCGCTTGCTAGTATTTTGTATATTTTTGAAAATATTTTCTTCTGTGATGTTATTTTATTCATTGCTAATATAATTGGAGGTGGTTCAAGATCATTCTGTGTAGTGTTAATTTTTTATTTCAAAATTGAAATTTAGCTAAATTCGTTCGCGTTTCTCGCCTGGACACGCTACTGTATCCAAATCAAAGGTATATAATAGGTATTATGTTTCATCATGAATGCATCAAGGGGGGGGGGTGGGGGGGGGCGTTTTTTGATGCTCTGATCGCCAGCAACGGCATTCATTTTGAATACTACATACGTTGATCGGCTGGATCGATGTGAAATCATTGTAGGATCAAGGTGGTATTGACGTCAGATAGTCCTTACCTTTCATCAGGGTTATTCCAAAAGGAATATTCCAATTGTCTGATCACGATTTACAGTATTGATGTCCATCGGGTCCCTGACATGAAGTGGCACAAGATATGCCTCAAGTGTGCTGAACACGTTTCAATGTGCTCGGATGAACCACTAGACTTGCCTGGGTCTAAATTCTCCGCCCGGACGACATTAGATGTGACACACAGTCTGGAACAGGGTTTCAAAGGGTAGGCGATACTGCCACCTAGCATGATCTGGCCGGTATTGCACTCTCAGGGTCTCAGTATGGCTTTCAACGGTAACATAGAGGTCCGTGAGACTGTATAGGATATTAAAATCGAATAAAATAAAAAACTATGAAAACCGGAGATTTCTCAGCTGCGAGGATTTCCATAAATGTGTTGGTATGACATTTTTACCAAGATCTTTACCAAGGCACTTACGAACAGTGGTGGAGAGTGGTTTTGGATTTTTCTATAAAAGTAGATTTAGACCGCTAAAAATATTATATATATTTTTTAAATAAATAATAATTACAAATTTTAAGTATGTTTGTGTTTAAAATGCACAATAACGTGTAATATATCAAATATAAATCATTGTTTGTGCTTCCTATTCATCCTCTCTCTCTTGTGGGGCGATAGAAACAGCAGCAAAAATGACAAAATGAATGTAAAAAGTCTAGAAACAAGAGTAAACAAACTTTCTACTGGAGGCTCTGTGGATGTAACAGGGACAACGTAGAATTTCAAGTGTTTTGATGGTAGAGATGCACGGAGGAATGGTGAAGTTGTTGAGTTTCAGTATCTGTGAGGTGGAGTAATTCAGAGCCATGTCAGCCGGGGAGGGTGTAATAAGCCTGACGTTGTTTGTCGGGAGGCAGGCACTTGATGAGCAGAGTCGGAGATGTGACCAACATGACAGGATGGTCCACAGCATGGCAGGTGATCAGGCCAGACCAGGCTGCAGAAACAAATTAGTGGGGGGGCATAAAATGTTCTCGGGGGGGGCACAATGGTTTTTCAACACAGGTTCCCTTTTATACGTTTCAGCTGGGACAACGGCGCTGTGGCTTGCTTGGCGCTGCCCACGGTGCTGAACTAAACAGCAGAGAGGCAATTGAAAAATCTAATTTCTCTCTATCTTAAGAACTTTCACTTATACAAAAACAGACTGAACGGATATATATAACAGACCTGCTGGGGCAGCGGACTGAGAGCAGGGGGCACAAACAGGCTGGATAAGATGGTCAAGAAGGCCAGTAGCGTGGTTGGGGTGGAGCTGGACTCTAGCGAGGGTGGCAGAGAGGAGGAACCTTGCTAAGCTGCAGGCCATCAGGGAAAACAACTCCCACCCACTATACACAGACTTGGCTGACAGGAGGAGCATGTTATAGGCTCACACTACCTAAATGCAGCACTGAATGGCATAGGAAGTCCTTCATTCCGACAGCCATCAGACTATACAATGCATCACTGTGCCTCACTGCATCACTGAGCACAGAGTGACAATTACCATCTTCCTGGACTCTTACTTTTTAAACAGCACTGTGCATTATTACACCTACTGTAGACTTCAGTATATTTTTACTGTATTTATTTACTGTATCTTTTATTCTATTTTTATTCTATTTCATTTTATTCTATTCTTAGGCCATTTGTTTTGTTATTCTTATTTGTGACTTGTTCTGTCTAAATGTTTAATGTTGAGTGATTTGCAGTGTCAAATTTCCCTCAGGATAATACATTTCTATTCTATTCTATTCTATATCTTTGAAAAGTCTCCATTTATTCAACACTTCTGAATTCACTGACAAACTGAACTGACAAAAATAAGGTGCATAAAAAAGCAAACAAAATGTCTCCACAGGCTACGCTACTCACCATCATAAGTAGAGAGGCAAGCGGCGTTTGGGGACAGAGTGAAATCTTCTTAAAACACTGCCCCTCCACTCATTCCTGAACTTTTTTGTTAAGTCCTTCTCAAATGCCAACTGAATTAAATTGGCCTTAGTTGCGTCGATGAAGCATACTAAGGCGATGTTCTGTAAAGACGTTCTTGAGGGTAGAAAACGAATTCTCACAGAGTGCCGTGCTAGCTTCAGTAGTGTTGTTGTTGACATCAGTGCCCACTAGGGCTGTCCCCGACTAAGGATTTGGATAGTTGACTTTGATTGAGGAAAAAAAAAAAAAACGTTTTTTTTTCTTTTTTCTTTTTTCCCCCAGGGTGGGCACAGCTGACTCAGTGGGCGGGCCCGGCCCCCTAATGCCCGCCCATGGCGCCGGGACTGAAAACGTGATGAAGCAAGGTGAGGAGACAGTGGAGGCAGTCGGGTCAGCCGCTAACGTTAGCGTGATGATAATGATGTTAGCTTCAATCCGCACGCTGACTAGCTGACAGGTAACTTGAGGAGGCACTGGTCCCAGTCAACAAGGACTAACCGCACCGGGACAGCTGTGAGGCTATTCAGGGAAATACCTTGAAGAAGCAGAATAGAGCGGAGACGAAGGAAATCCAGTAAGGAGACAGCAGGGAGCTTTAATCATCGTCCCACCCTGCCTGAAAACCTCCATAATTATCCCGGTCCCAAAAAAGAACTCCATCAGTTGCCTGAATGACTACCGTCCAGTCGCACTCACCTCCCTACCCATGAAGGTCTTTGAAAAGACACTCAAGCCCCTGTGACCGCTATTTTTACTTCTATTTTACATGCTATACTATTTTATTTCATACTTATCTTGTCTAGCACAGTCTCTGGAGCGTAACAGTAAGAAGCATTTTGTATAAAAGTATTCTGTACTTTTGTATGACAACTATTAAAGAAACTTGAAACTTGAAACATCATCTCTAGCCTCCCACCCGGACTAGACCCCCACCAGTTCGCCTACAGAGCCAACAGGTCCACGGAGGACGCCATCGCCACGACTCTCCACTCTACCCTGTCCCATCTGGAGAGAGCGGGGGGCTACGCACGGCTGCTCTTCGTGGACTTTAGTTCTGCATTTAACACCATCCTGCCTGACAGACTAGTGCCCAAACTCATGGACCTTGGACTAAACCATCCCCTCTGCCGGTGGTCTAAGGACTTCCTCTCTGACCGCCCCCAGAGGGTCAGAATAGGCCCCCACACCTCCACAGACATCAGCCTCAGCACCGGATCCCCCCAGGGCTGCGTGCTGAGTCCCCTTTTTTACTCTATTTATACACACGACTTCACCGCAGTCCACCCCAGCAACACCATCATCAAGTTAGCTGACGACACCACCGTGGTGGGCTGCATCACAAAAGGTGACGAGACCGTGTATCGCGATGAAATAGAGCAGCTGTCAGCCCTGTGCAAGGATAACAACCTACAGCTGAACAAGCTAAAGACCCAGGAGATGATCGTGGACTACAGGAGGAAGAAGACCGACATACAGCCCCTGTATATCGACGGGGGATGTGTGGAGAGAGTCTCGGTCATCAAGTTCCTGGGTGTCCACCTGGAGGATGACCTGACCTGGAGAATCAACACCACGGCGATAGTTAAAAAGGCACAGCAGAGACTCTACTTCCTGAGAGTACTGATAAACTACCACCTCGGACAAGACCTGCTTGTGTCTTTTTACCGCTGCTCCGTGGAAAGCATCCTCACCTACTGCATAAATGTGTGGTTCCTCAGCTGCACAGCCACAGAGAAGAGGGCGCTCCAGAGCGTCGTCAACTCGGCCCAGAAGATTATCGGCTGCCCCCTCCCCTCACTGGAGGGATTATACAACTCCCGCTGCCTCAAAAAAGCAGTAAAAATACTGAAGGACCCACACCACCCGGGCAACAAGCACCTCGTGCGGCTGCGCTCGGGCAGGCGTTTCAGCGTCATGCCCACCCGGACTAACAGACTGAAGTTTAGTTTTTATCCCAGGGCCATATGTGCACTAAACTCAGCAACATTTTAAAACAACAGTCTCCCTTGCCCCCCCCCCCCCCCCCATGCACACACAACATTAGGGATAGTGCAATTATCTTTTACACCCCCCTGTTTATATTAATGTTATTTATGCCCCACCCCTGTTTTTATATTTAATACTGTGTTTAGGACTGTTTTAATTTTTTTACCAGCACCTAGGGTTGCATTTTTTAAATTTCGTTGTAACAACTGTAACAATGACAATAAAGATCTATTCTATTCTATTCTAATAATTACACGCTATTCATAATGTAATTATTTAGTTCTAGTAGTTTACAGGTGTAGGTCGACCACTCTTTTGCTGCTTTTAGTAGGCTTTTAGTTTTGTGCTTTTATTAGGCTAATACGATGCCATTTATACTGTAATTACTACAATCTGTATTGTGCTATGTTTTAGTGTCGTTTTAGTGTAATATCATAATGTGATTCTTTTAAAAATGACAACTGCCACTAGTTATAATGTACTGATCTTTTTAACGGCAATGTATTATAAATTAGCTTATTTATTTCCAGAGTAATTTTAGGCTTCCATGTAGGCTTATAGTCACTCACACAGTAAAGTAACTGAGTAATTTCATTGCCATATCATTATTTATTTTAACTAGTCATTTTAGCTTATAAATCAATATTCACTATCTAATTATACCACTAAATACTCATTATAGCTAATCAATCAATATTTACTATCTAATTATACCACTAACTATTTCTCATCTCAACATCTCATTTATGGGCTACAAATTGAAGAGTTACCTACTCCATTGTATACAAACATTACCAATGTAAGAAAAACATGTACAGCAAGTACAATTAAAGAACCATACTGGTATGACGATGAAGCTAGCTTAATTCTCTCCTAGGTCGCACTAACTAAGAGGCAGAGGGGGCCTTCACTATGTTTCACTATTTCAATTGAAATGGCCCGACCCCCCAAAGGGCCCACGTCTGACATGCAAGAATTGATTAATGATGAAGTTAATAATAATAATAATAATAATAATAATAATAATAATAATAATAATAATAATAATAATAATAATAATAATAATAATAATAATAATAATAATAATAATAATAATAATAATAATAATAATAATAATAATAATAATAATAATAATAATAATAATAATAATAATATTATTATTAATAAAATACACTACTTATTTTCACTCAATGTATAGGCTGTGCCCCATGTATTATCTTTCCACCAAAAGTAATCTCCAGCGTGCTCCCCATCTGTCTCACTCCCTTTAGCTCTAGGCACTGGCAGCAGCATGCCTGACAGGAGCTGTCCGTGGTGTTGAAAGCGCTTGAAGCCAAATCTAAGCCAATTCCTTGTAAACTAGTACCAGAAGCAGTAGTTTCAGGCACCCAAACTAAATATATGGCATTGCTTTTGTTGTTAATTGAATTGAGGTAATTGTTTAAACTGAGACAGACAAGGCTTCTCCTCATTCCAAAGCTAAAATGTCATTCATTGTTTCAGTTTTTAACTAAGCACATTGTTTGGATTCTTATTTCTACGTTGAGCTGTCTATGATTATGCTGAAAGTGCACAACAAACAATACCAACGTTTTTGGGGGGGGGGGGGGGTGCTTAAAGCTGCCCCTGCAAAGAGGTAGCCTCTTATCAATGATATTAATGCACACATCAAAACAGAAAGGATATACAGAAAGCAGTGAGTTTCTGAATCAAATCAAATCAAATCTAATTTATTTGTAAGGCCCGACAACACACGTTAATGTCCCCATGGGCCAGACACGTCTTCTTTAAACAAGCCAAGAAGAAACATCACAATAAGTCAAGCACAAAACAAGAACACCAATTTTTTTAAATAAATAAATGCAACACTCCCAGACATACCCCACGCGAAGGTAAGGAAAAACTCACTAAAACCTAGCAATAGGAAAAAATGCACCACAGGCAATGTGGAGGAGAGAAACCTTAGAAGGGCCATTCAAGGGGGGATCTCACTTCTTAGATGTCGGTGATAGTAGTGTTGCAATAAAACAGGTGAACAGTTGGTAGGCATGCACTCATGTGTGTAGTGAAACACAGATAAGTGCATGCGATACCAACTGAACATTTTGAAAGATTAAAGATAGAGCTGATAGTGATAGCAACTGAACATTTTGAAAGATTAAAGATAGAGCTGATAGTGGATCTATTTGAGGCGAAGGGGCGGCGCAGATAGGGTCGCATCCTCCCGGTCTTCATCACGGGACGTCCAACACTCCGGTCATCACACAGAGACAGCCACTCACAGGGAGACAGGGAGCCGGGACAGGCGTTAGACAGTTTGCATGATTGTGATGGGCGGACATAGCAATAGATACAAGTGGTAAGCATATATGTGAATAGAATAGATATATGTAGTAAGCATATTATGTGAATAGAATAGAAGTACTTAACCCAGCAATGAACGTCTAAACCACGTTGACAGACCACGGACAGAAGACGGTAAGAAGCTGATCCATGGCCTCGTGGTGCACGTAGAACAGTCACTGCAATCTTGGGCAAGACCCAGAGACATCCACAACCTTGGTCAGCACTACGAGACAACAACTCAGAGAGAGGGAGCGGTTGGGGCAGGGGTTAGAGAGTTCCCATGTTTGTAGTGGGCGGAGATGGAGCAATAAATACATGTAGTGAGCATATGCATACATGGTGACAGTGGAATCATAGTATATAAGAAAATTGTGAAATTGAGTAATAGATAGAACTACTGCAAGTGTATGGATACAGAATGAGATACAAGACAATAGCTCAGGGCCGTATGCTCCTGGGGGCAGGAGAAGCCGCTCAGAAGGTTCAGCACTGCAGGCCAGACAGAAGGCGGTATGAAGCTGTTCCATGGGACCGGTTGAGACAGAGACAGAGGTTAAAAAGGTTCTCCCATGGGCGGTCAGGTGGCGTAGCGGAGATTGTGTTCGTCACCAACACCGGAGACGCTGGATTCGCCTGTTCGAATCCAGCTCACAGCTCCGGCATTGTCACCAGCTTGGCTGGCCGTTCACACTAATACAATTGGCTGTATTAGAGGGTGGGAAAGCTGGCGGGGTGGGTCCGGGTCGCTGTAAACAGCGACTCCTACAGTTCGGTCGGGGCGCATAGGCGGAGTTTGAACTTGACGCCAGGGGGTGCGACTGCTTGGCGAACTATACCCGCGCGCACGCGCAGCGGGCACGCGCGATTTTTTTGGACCTTTATTTTATTATTTTAGCGTTTTTACAATGCCCTAACCCCTAATTTTTTATTTTATTTAGGTAGTACAGCAGCACACACACACTCACACACACAGCACTACGGGGGATCATTTTTAACTGACTTAGGCTCTAATTATTATTATTCATAGAGACTCTCGAGCAATAATAATTATTACAGCCTCCATTTTTCGTGGACGAAAAATATACCAGGCTATAGATATCAATTTTCCCGAAATAACGCTACCTGCCTCGACAAAATTCGTGCATTGGTTATCCAGATACATTAATTATCATCTCAGAATAAGTGGCTTTGTATCGCGCTGCTGCTGCTGCTGCTGGCCGCGCGTTGCCGTTAACCCTTTCACTGCCACACTACAGAAGGTTCGCCTTATAATGTGACATGATTACTACTATAAAATGAATGTATTGTAAAACAAAACATAATAGAATTCAGATTTGTTTCTCACAATTATTATAATTTTATTAAAATAAAAATAATCTTGATTAAAAAAAAAAAAAAAAAAAAAAAAAAGGCAATTTCACCCCCGGCCACCAGGGGGTGCAATGCACCCCCTGAACCCCCATAAACTCCGCCCATGTCGGGGCGTCTGCTCAGCGCGGATAGGATCTAAGGGGGGTAGTGTGATCCTTCCACACGTTACAACCTCTCAGTGAGAGTCCGCGCTGCCAGGTGAAAAGAAGCGGTTGATTGGCTAGACGTGTGTCGGAGGAAGCACGTGATAGCTGTCACGACGGGGTTAGGTTGAATGCAATAATACAGAAAGGGAAGGAATGGAGGAGGCAGAGGCGAGGAGTGAAGCTTGGAGAAGGGTGTTTACTGTAGAATCCAGTGCAATACAAGGAGAATACAGAAACTAAATAACAAACTTCACAATACAAAAACAACAAACACTAAGACTTACTAGAGGGAGAACGGTGCGACACGACGTGGAGGAACAGGGGGTAACTGGAGGAATGTCGCCACAACGAAGGGGAGACAGACAGACACCTAAATACCCCGACTAATTAACAATTAAGAACACCTGGCCAACACAGAATCACAACAACACCTAGACAATAAGCAAAGAACAACTAAACACAACTAAACACAAAAGCAACTCCTAACAACCCAAAACAGTGCATGACATCACACCAGGGAAGGGAAAGACAATGACAGTACACACCATGACACCACATTAATCAAACTATTAATTATAGTTAACACAGTAGTCAGGATGTCCAGTGTACTGGAGCGCACCGATTGTTTGTCACCACTAGAGGGTGGTAGGGCGCCAATGTCAGGCCGAGGGCCAATGTCAGATAGAGGGCATTGCCCAAAGTTAGGTGGAGGATACTGCCCAGTGTTACCATCCTGCCCAGTCCAGCCAGGACCGGGCCTAGGATCCTGACAGTACCCCCCCCTCAACGGGTGTCTTCCAGACACCCGAAAACAACGTCCATAAGCAGGTGAGGGAGGAAGCCGGAACCCCGGAGAGGACCCAGGGAGAGGACCCGAAGACGAGGGACCAGGATGCTGAACAAAAAACCCAGGAGGGGCATAGCAGCCAGGGGGGTAGAAAACGGGCGCAGATGCCCGGAGAGGGGGGGTGGGGATGGGAACAGAGGCCCGGGGAGGAGGACTGGACCTGGAAACAGAGGTCCGACGAGGGGGGGTGGGGATGGGCACCGAGACCCGGGGAGGGGGGCAGAACCTGAGAACCGAGGCCCGACGAGGAGGGCTGGACCTGGGAAGCGAGGCCCGACGAGGGGGGGTGGGTACAGGTGTAGAAGCCCGGGAAGGGGAGCTGGACCCTGGAGCCGGATCCCGGACGAGAGGCCCTCCAGCCGCCGGACTAGGGACCGGTTCCGGAGAGCCGGAATGGAGGTGCGGCGGCGACGACCCCCGGAGCAGGATCCCACGCAGGCCCCGGCGAAGACCACGGCGAAGACCCCGGCGGAGACCACGGCGAGGACCAGGACGCCGATCACGGCGCAGAGCTGGACCAGACGGGGAGCCAGGATCTGTCGAAGAGCCGGGAGCCGGCACGGCAGCCGGACCAGGTGGAGAGGCCGGGCAGGGCGTGGAGACCGGATCGGTCCCGGCGGCGAGGCGTGGTGTAGGATCCGGGGATGAGGAGCCAGGACCCAGAGCTGAGGCTGGACTGGGCGTGGAAGCTGGACCAGCTGTGGAGGCCTTACTAGCCATTCTAGCCTCGGGGGCTAGGCTAACTGTGGGCCCTGGACTCACTGTGGGAACTGTGCTAGCTGAAAATGCCTGGCTAGCTTGGGACATCTGGTCCGTCTCAGGTACTAGGCTCACCCTGAACCTGGAGCCTAGTCTGGCAGTGGAGACTGTGCTAGCTGGAGACATCTGGTCTGTCTCCGCTACCAGGCTCACCCTGAACCTGGAGCCTAGGTTGGCAGTGGGCGTCTGGTTAGCTACTGTAGCGGGGCTAACAGGCGGGGCTGTGCTAACTGGGGACGGCCGGTTAGCTATTGGGAGGGGGCTAACGGGCGGAGCTATGTTAGCTGGGGATGCCTGGCTAGCTTGGGACATCTGGTCCGTCTCCGGTACTAGGCTCACCCTGAACCTGGAGCCTAGTCTGGCAGTGGAGACTGTGCTAGCTGGAGACATCTGGTCTCTCTCAGATACTAGGCTCACCCTGAACCTGGAGCCTAGTCTGGCAGTGGAGACTGTGCTAGCTTGAAACGGCCGGTTAGCTATTGAAACGGAGCTAACGGGCGGAGCTAGGTTAGCTGGGAGTGGCTGGTTAGCTCTTGACACTAAGCTAACCGGCGGAGCTATGTTAGCTGTGGACGTCTGGTTAGCTGTATGAGCGGAGCTAACGGGTAGAGCTGTACCAACTGGGGACGTCTGGCCATCTATAGTGGCGGAGCTAACAGGAGGATCTGTGCTAACGGGGAACAGCCGGTCAGCAATTGGCACGAAGCTAACGGGCGGAGCTAGGTTAGCTGGGAGTGGCTGGTTAGCTAATGGCATGAAGCTAACGGGCGGAGCTAGGTTAGCTGGGAGTGGCTGGTTAGCTCTTGACACTAAGCTAACCGGCGGAGCTATGTTAGCTGTGGACGTCTGGTTAGCTGTATGAGCGGAGCTAACGGGTAGAGCTGTACCAACTGGGGACGTCTGGCCATCTATAGTGGCGGAGCTAACAGGAGGAGCTGTGCTAACGGGGAACAGCCGGTCAGCAATTGGCACGAAGCTAACGGGCGGAGCTAGGTTAGCTGAGAGTGGCTGGTTAGCTATTGGCATGAAGCTAACGGGCGGAGCTAGGTTAGCTGGGAGAGGCTGGTTAGCTCTTGACACTAAGCTAACCGGCGGAGCTAGGTTAGCTGTGGACGTCCGACCGGCGATGGACATCCGAGCAACCTCAGCGGCTGTGGGAGGATCTAGGCTGACCGTAAGCCTGAGAACAGTCGGCAGGCTAGCTACACTAGCCTTCGGCTTATGCTTCTCCATGAGGACCGCAATATGTTCAGCCATCTCCCACATCGCCGTCTGCAGTGTCGGGTTCTCAGTGGCGACCTGGTCGATCTTCCGGAGTAGGAACCCCCATTTGGCCAGTGAGTAACTCTTCATGTCACCGGCCATCAGGGCCAGGACAACGGTGATGGTATCGCTTGCCTTTCCTGCTGCATTCGTTAATGTTGGTGGCGACATTCTGTCACAACGGGGTTAGGTTGAATGCAATAATACAGAAAGGGAAGGAATGGAGGAGGCAGAGGCGAGGAGTGAAGCTTGGAGAAGGGTGTTTACTGTAGAATCCAGTGCAATACAAGGAGAATACAGAAACTAAATAACAAACTTCACAATACAAAAACAACAAACACTAAGACTTACTAGAGGGAGAACGGTGCGACACGACGTGGAGGAACAGGGGGTAACTGGAGGAATGTCGCCACAACGAAGGGGAGACAGACAGACACCTAAATACCCCGACTAATTAACAATTAAGAACACCTGGCCAACACAGAATCACAACAACACCTAGACAATAAGCAAAGAACAACTAAACACAACTAAACACAAAAGCAACTCCTAACAACCCAAAACAGTGCATGACATCACACCAGGGAAGGGAAAGACAATGACAGTACACACCATGACACCACATTAATCAAACTATTAATTATAGTTAACACAGTAGTCAGGATGTCCAGTGTACTGGAGCGCACCGATTGTTTGTCACCACTAGAGGGTGGTAGGGCGCCAATGTCAGGCCGAGGGCCAATGTCAGATAGAGGGCATTGCCCAAAGTTAGGTGGAGGATACTGCCCAGTGTTACCATCCTGCCCAGTCCAGCCAGGACCGGGCCTAGGATCCTGACAGATAGCCTCCACTCTCCCAGACCGACTGTGGGGGGTAAGTGCGCAGCGACCAGGAAGGCGATTGGGAATTGGCATAACGACTAACATTGGGATGGGAGGAAATCGGAGGAAAAAGGAGGGGGGAAAAGATAATAAAAAAAAAAAAAAGGTTCTCCCATGTCTGCAGAAAAGCAGACATGGGAGCAAATAGACATCCTAACTAAATTAGACAGATTAATCTAAGGGTCAGTCCCCGACCAGGTGAGATCAGGGTAGGTTGAAGGAGAGAGAGAAAAGATGGGTCTTAAGCAGGGATTTAAAAGCTTCGACAGAGCAGGCGCCCCTGACGACGGCAGGTAATTTATTCCACAGGTAGGGAGTGCGGTAGACAAAGGCTCTGTGGCCGGCGGATTTATTTTTAACGCTAAGAATCGATAGAAGCCCCGCATTTTATGAGTGCAGAGCACGAGCGGGCGAGTAGCGAGAGATGAGATCAGATAAATAGAGCGCTGCAAGCCCATTGAAAATTTTGTAGGTGAGGAGTAGCACTTTAAAGTAAGATCGGGCTTGAATAGGAAGCCAGTGTAGGGCGGACAAAACTGGTGTGATGTGATACAATTTTCTAGTTTTAGTTAGTATCCGTGCAGCCGCATTTTGCACGAGTTGAAGATTTTTGATGCTTGAATTAGGTAGGCCTGAAAAAAGTGCATTACAGTAGTTTAGACGTGATGAGACAAAAGCATGAATTAGGGTTTCAGCATCAGCCAGAGTTAAAATGGGGCGAATCTTTGCGATATTACGAAGATGGAAGAAGGCAATTTTGGTGAAATGTTTTATATGTGCATTAAATAGGGGGGAATAAAAAATTACTCCGATGTTTTTTATGGTGGAGCTCTGGGATACGTGACAAGTATCAAAGTTGAGGGAGATGTCCTCAAACAGGCCTCTCAGTTTTATCTGCATTAAGGAGTAGAAAGTTTTGCGACATCTACTTTTTGACGTCAAGCAGGCAAGCCTCAAGATTTAGTAATTGGGAGGAGTCATTTGGCTTAATAGGTATATATAATTTGGTGTCATCAGCGTAAAAATGAAAGTTTATGCCAAATTTGCATATGATATTGCAGAGGGGTAGCATGTAAATCGAAAATAGCAAGGGGCCCAGAACAGAGCCTTGTGGGACACCGCATTGCACTGGGAGGGTCTCAGATGTTAAATCATTATAGACCACGCAGTGTGTTCTATCAGTTAAATAAGATTTAAACCAAGCAAGTGCGTGACCCCGAATGACAACATGATTCTCAAGCCGACCTAGAAGAATCGAATGATCGATAGTGTCAAAGGCTGCACTGAGATCGAGCAATAAGAGCACAGAAGTTAGGTTTGAGTCGAGAGAGAGAGCAGTAAGTCATTTGTGACTTTGGTAACCGTTTCGGTGGAGTGTAAGGCTCTAAAGCCAGATTGAAAAGATTCATTAAGATTATTGTTTGATAGATGGTCAGTGAGTTGCATTGCAACCATCCGTTCTAATATTTTGGATAGGAATGGAAGATTGGAGATGGGTCTGTAATTTTTCAAGATTAGAGGGTCGAGGTTCGGTTTTTTAAGTAGTGGTTTAATGACAGCTGATTTAAAGGCCATGGGCACCACGCCAGTAGACAAGGAGGTGTTGAAGATATTGAGTAGGGCAGGGCCTAGAGTTGGGAAGACTTTTTTGATGAGAGTTGCTGGAAGAGGGTCAAACAGACAGGTTGAGGGTTTAGCCGTGCCAACCAATTTAGAGAGGGCACTAAGTGAGACGTTTTCAAGGCAGCATAGCATATGGCTGGATTCAAAGTCAGGGGGAAAGCCCATCAGAGGTTGGGAGGGACTCTGGTTGTTGAGTAGGCCAACAATTTCATCTCTTATGAGATACATTTTCTTGGTAAAGAATTTAATGAATTCGTTAGCCGAGAACGCATGGTTTAGGGCAGTTGGTTGTTTCTGAGTACGTTTTGCAACTGTGTCAAACTGAAACTTTTAGTTGTTTTTGTTGTCGTTAACTCTTTCAATGCCATGCCTGGTTTTCCGTTTTACCGCTTGAATGCCACCATCCGCGCCAATGTTAACGTTAATATCGCCTAATCTATGTTTTAAATTATGGCTATGTGTCTAATCTGCCCATCGCATTATCAAATACTATTTTCCAGTCAGTGCTGTGAAGGCAGATTCTTTTTTTATCGCGTCGTTTCCGTTTCAGAGCAGTTAGAAAAGCCCCCGTTTTGATATAAAAAACAGCTCATTCTGGAGCATTCTATGAAAATCGTCTTTTAGTGGAATATTCCACAACGTTGATATTCGTCGGCCTTTTTATGAATCGTTTTCAAATAAACGCTAGATGATCAATATTATACGTGCACGCACGCACATTACGGCCGCGCACTGATAATCGCCCCGTTGATTTCCTCTCGGACTTTTACAATGAAACCGAAAGAAGACATTTCACAAAACAGCTTATAACTTCATCAAACTTACTCCGATTATCCTACCACTGATAACACAGAGTCCTTACCTGACATCAGATGGTATCCAACTGGTATATTCCAATTCCTGATCACCATTCGAAAAAATCGATAAGTGTATGGATCCAACGCGACACAGTAGATCTCTATGATCCGCGGGGATCTGAGGCTCCAGAATGAACTGTGGTAACCCCGGCTGGATCAGTGAACTGGAAAATGTGGAGTACCGGATTTTTTCCCCCATTCATTTTCATTGAGTCCATTCCAAAATCACTTATGTCATCTGGGAGACGACAGGGGGCGCTTTTTTCCACAGTGATTGTCGGCGCCCCTCGGCTATACTCGGGTAGGCTCGGGTGATGCAATAATTTTTCAGATCGCAAAAAAAAAAAAAAAAAAATCCGAGAAATCTCGTGAGTGGCTAGCAACCACCTATAAAAAAACACGAGAAATCTCGTGAGTGGCACTGAAAGAGTTAATGAGCCTGGAAAAATATGAGGTTTTGGCAAGTGAGAGTGCCTTTTTGTAGTTACGTAAACTATCATTCCAGGCAACGCGGAACACTTCAAGTTTGGTCAAACGCCATTTATGTTCAAGTTTGGGACATGCCTTTTTAAAGGAGCGAGTTTCCTCCGTAAACCAGGGAGTTTGTTTTTGCGGAGCACTTTTAATTTTAGGCTTAAGGGGAGCGACAATGTCGAGTGTGCTATGAAGAGCGGCGTTAACTTTATCTGTAAAGAGATCAAGGGGGCCAGAGTAAGAGAGGAAGGGAGATAGGGTGTCTGGTGTCTGCTCCCGGAGGGTCATCAAAGAGAAGCCGCCTATTCTCAGTCCTTGCCCCACAATGGTGGAATGAACTACCCATCCCAGTTAGGACAGCCGAATCCCGTCCAATCTTTCGCCGTCGACTAAAGACTCACTTCTTCAACCATTATCTGAAATGATAAAAAAAAAAAAAAAAAAAAAAAAAAACTAACCCCGACTAACCTTAATGTCATGCACTTGTCCTAATAAACTAACCTACACTGTAACACGCAACACTTTGATGAACATTGTTACTCAGCTGATAGAGTTATACCCTTCTTGCTGTCTTGTCGCACAGAACTTGTAAGTCGCTTTGGATAAAAGCGTCAGCTAAATGACTAAATGTAAATGTAAATGTAAATGGTAGGCAGTTAACTAGAATTGGGACGGTTGAGGCGTTAATACGCCGGCTCATGTAGGCTTCTACACTGTCTGGGGGAGAACCATCACATCAATTTCAAATTTGATGAGGTAGTGGTCTGAAAGAGCAGGAACATAGGGAGAAACGGTCAAATCTGACACAGTGAGACCGCGGGCTAGGACTAAGTCAAGGGTATTCCCACCACTGTGAGTGAATGAGACCGACAGAGTCAATGATGTCGGTAAAAGCCTTATTTAGGGGATCTAGAGTTTTATTGGAATGCATGTTAAAATCACCAACAATTAATATGTTATCTGAGCGCGTAACAAGCTCATAGATGAAAGTGGAAAACTCATCTAGGAAGAGGATGTAAGGGCCTCGGGGGCGGTAGAGGACAGCCATTACAAAGGATGCAGTGGAGGTAGGAATCAGACCGTCACACTTTCTGTTGGGGGGAGAGGGACCCAGCATGGTTAGGAAAGGTATAGGGATTGGCAGGCTCCATCGGTTTAGCATGACTAGCAGGCTCACTAAGAGCCTGCACCCTGGCATGCTTGTGGGGTGGCTGTCCCGAAGCTATAATCTTATCTATGTTTCTAGATAAAAGAGAGGCGCCTTGCATGTTAGGATGCACACCGTCCTTTCTCAGCAAGCCAGGGCGCCCCCAGAAAGTGGACCAGTTATCCACGAACCCTAAGCCCTGTTCTTTACAGTATTTTTCCAGCCATCGGTGTAGAGAAGCTGTCCTACTCATGAACTCATCATCATGCCGGTTTACAGGCAGGGGGCCAGAGAAGATTACTCGATGCCGACTCATCTTTCTGGCGAGGTCAGAAAGCCTAACTATGTTAACAAGGAAGTGCATGTGCAGAGAGAGAGAGAGAGAGAGAGAGAGAGAGAGAGAAGAGAGAGAGAGAGAGAGAGAGAGAGAGAGAGAGAGAGAGAGAGAGAGAGAGAGAGAGAGAGAGAGAGAGAGAGAGAGAGAGAGAATGAGAGAGGGGGAGAGGGGGAGAGAACATGTTTTCTAAGGAGCTATGTCTTTGTTAGCCCAAGGAGATACATTTGGGTAGATTTCTTCTACAGTATATAATTCTATAATTCATCTCTATAATCTTGGCATTTTTTACAGGTTTTTAAAACAACAACTGTTTAGTATTAGTCCTTATATCAAGAACTCAACAATCAAGTACACAATGTAAATATGTATCCACTGCAAATGAGTATTTCCTTGCATCCAGTGTGTAGCTAGGAGGTAATGGAATGCCAGCTCGCCATGGAGGCAGAGCTGCAGTAAATGACTGCTGTACTCAGGGGGCTGGTCATCGTGCTGAGGGCTAGCAGGCTGTGTGCTACAGGGTGTAGTGGTAATTAATCACCCTGTGACTCAGTGTCTCGGGGGCCTGTCAGCCCCTCTGGCCACATGAGGCCTCACAACATCTGGGGACAGAGGGGGACAGAGGGGGGGAGGGGGCATGAAGAGGGGCAGTCACCAGTTGTCTCCCAGGGACAAGCACAAGACATGCTGCCACAATCCCCCCCCCCCCCCCCCGGGTTCCCACAGATCTTGGACAATAGGTGTATACTCCTATTACATGACATATAGCAGGTTGTTCTCTAGAACAGAGAAGGGAAGTGTCTTGGGGCTGTACATCACTGACAATAAGAGGCAGCCTGGTAATCTGGCCACTGGAGAGCGATCAGCCACAACAGCAACCTGCAGGCAGGGAGACCAGCCCTCATCACTTTACCAGCAATTCTGAAGACAAGGCCCATTGGCAGAAATTAGCTCTGCAACATAATAGATAACAGATAACACCCAGAGAGTCACAGAGGTATAGCGCTCATGGTATAGATCTGCCCTAATGCTTAAAGCAGAGCATCAGGGGAAGGATGCTGGAAATACTGTGTCCTGGAAGAGACAACAAACGCTCAGAGATGTGACAACGTCAGAGGGGTCTCGTTTGGCTCGCAGCGCTGCAGAGGCACATCAGAGACACTGGAAATAACCACATAGCGTCGAACACGACTCCTAGGTGTTGTACAGCCATGACCAAACACATTACTGGGTGGTTCATATAGCTTTAAGCCTGGACATAATGAGTTTGAATCCCTGTCTGTAGATCTGGTTGTGCTACTATCCCAGCTAATAATAGCTTCCAGAATGCACTGTGTTGCCACACAAGTAAATTAGCCACAGATGTGATTTGTTATTTAGATTCTGCTGTGTGTTTACAGCAACAATTCAGCTGCATAATTGGTTGAGCTACAGAATCCTCATGTAAAACCCCTGGATACAGGTGACCTGAATACGCTATTATGAAATATGCAAATCATAATGGTACACAAAGTCTTCCTACTAAAACAGTTGACAGAATCACTGTAGCAGTCAAGCGGCCTGTTTGACTCCAGGCTTTGTTGAGCTTCAATGCTTATCAGAGATTGTGTAAACATCAACCTGGTTACAGCTCAAGAACACTCCTGTATATCCAGCGATGAGGCTTCCATCTAGAGACCAGATGAACAGCTTTAATGAAGAGAATGAGATTAGATATTTTTAGTGGATAAGAAGCTTGTGTTTCCCTGGGTCAGATCCAGCCGCTAGGTTTAGAGGCTTCCTCCCGTAGACCTCTCATGACAAGCCCCGGTTCGTTTTTTCTTCCTCCAACTATGGCGGAAATTAATTGTGTTTTCCTTTGCCATTTACCAGTCATTTTGTTCTTGATACTGCATGTGGGGTTAATGGGGAAATTGCGTTTTCATGTTTTTCAATGAGTTCATGTTTTGTTAAACCCTTCAAGGTCTAAAGTAACTAGCTCCACCTTCTCAGAATTTTCAATTTTCTTTTGTTACATAATGTAAAATTACAGATTCATACCTTCAAAATAAGCCATCAATTGTCAAATTTGAGACGATAGTTTTCAATCAATGTCCTATCAAACATTCTGGTAAAATCCTAACTACTTTTCAGGATGGACTTGAACAGGATCCAAGTTCATTCAGCTATCTGATGAGAGAACTACACTCCCAGAATTCAATGTGATCATTGTCACTAGAACCATTTCACACCTGGAGCAAAGGCCCAGTCATTCCTTTGTTATTCCAGTGAATGTACCCAGCAGGAGGCCTAGCTTAGCGACAAGCGGCCACTACATAGTTGGGTATTGAAAAAATGCTCATATCCAAAAGTAGTAGATAGATATAGGTCATACATGTAGGTATGCACTTGTCCTAATATACTAACCTACACTGTAGCACTCAACACTTTGATGAACATTGTTACTCAGCTGATAGAGGTGTGCCCTTCCTCAATAAAGCCCGAGAGAGTGAGAGAGAGAGAGAGAGAGAGAGAGAGAGAGAGAGAGAGAGAGAGAGAGAGAGAGAGAGAGAGAGAGAGAGAGAGAGAGAGAGAGAGAGAGAGAGAGAGAGAGAGAGAGAGAGAGAGAGAGAGAGAGAGAGAGAGAGAGAGAGAGAGAGAGAGAGAAAAATAAATTCTGTGTTCAGGCATCCATACTTATTGAAAAAATGCTCATATCCAAAAGTAGTAGACAGATATAGGTCATACATGTAGGTATGCACTTGTCCTAATATACTAACCTACACTGTAGCACTCAACACTTTGATGAACATTGTTACTCAGCTGATAGAGTTGTGCCCTTCCTCAATAAAGCCAGAGAGAGAGAGAGAGAGAGAGAGAGAGAGAGAGAGAGAGAGAGAGAGAGAGAGAGAGAGAGAGAGAGATGGTATTTACAGTACTGTACCATATCACATTACCATGTAATGTATTGCAGGGTGCTAATGCCCCTTTTGCAGCATACCATGATTACTTATATTGAGATGTTTCAGTACAGTGGATGGTACAGTATATACAGTAAAGTACAGTATATATAGTACTGTAAGAAAAAAGAAGCAAACCAATAACAATTTGTGGTTGTATTTCTCTAGAATGAGAGAGAGAGAGAGAGAGAGAGAGAGAGAGAGAGAGAGAGAGAGAGAGAGAGAGAGAGAGAGAGAGAGAGAGAGAGAGAGAGAGAGAGAAAGAAATTCTGTGTTCAGGCATCCATACTTATTGAAAAAATGCTCATATCCAAAAGTAGTAGATAGATATAGGTCAGAAACTGCATCTGCATACCTAATCATGGGCCATTGGCTCTGGTATTTCACTATAAGTGATATATTTGCAATTGAAAATCACACACACACACACACACACACACACACACACTAGGGTGACCACCTGTCCCGCGACTCGCGGGACAGTCCTGATATTGGGCCGTTTGTCCCGCGTCCCGCAACAACAAAACAATGTCCTGCAATTCAAAGATAAAAAAAAAAAAATTATTTTTAATTTTTAATTTTTAATTTTAAATTTTTTATTTTTTATCTTTCAAAGATTATTATTTAAAAAATGTTTTAAATGTTGTTAATTTAATGCCTCGTTCCAATACCCTCTTATATTTAAAATAAAAAAATCGGGCGATGTCACAAACCAATGCATTGCGCAGCCGAGCAATAGTATCCATCTGCAGGACCACAGCACTGACACATTCCGGACCGCGACATTTTGCGGACCCACACTCTCCAGACCCTCGCTCCCATTGGCTGATTTGGGTCACGTGACCGTCCCACCCAATGGCTGAATTGGAGTGGGACGGTCACGTGACCCAAATCAGCCAATGGGAGCGAGGGTCTGGAGAGTGTGGGTCCGCAAAGTGTCACGGTCCTTAGTGTGTCGATGCTGTGGTCCTGCAGCAGGATGCATCTCCAGCCGAGGCTGCAGAGCGGAGCAGCTCACTCGAGTCGCGCTGCCTGTCACCTGTCCGAGCCGGTGTTCTGCGAAATTCTACTACTCTGCTGAGAACTGCTGCCGTAGCGCGAATCGCCATTATGTTTGGACAGCTGGGTGACGTCACCCTATAGTTCACTCCGAATTCCAACAGGTGTACCGACATTTTATCATCTACAAATACATTCGGCTGCAAAGCCAATTACATGCAAATATTTACATGCATAGATATATACAGTTCAAAAGGTGCAATGAAAAACATATGTTTAAGATATTGTTTAAGATATATCAACAACAAGACTCAACAAGACGTTCGTCAGCAAGGTGGCAGGATATAGTGTGAACGATTGTGGGTCATGCGCATTTCGCAGAACACCGTTTCAGATGATCCCCATCCCCACCGCTTCACCATCACCCATGGAGGAGAGGGGGACGTCACGTATAGTTGTTCAGAGGAGCGCCTCTTCAGCAAGTCTGGCCCAACTATTATTGAGAACTGAATCAGAGGGTCGGTTTGTTATAATAACAGAATACACAGGGAGTATCGCCGGGACACTGTCCAGAGGGAAGGGGGCAATAGAATCCGGAGGCTAATATCCCCTAAAACCGGAGGTGAGTTTAATAAGATTAATAACAAAATGAGCTATATATAGCCTACCGTCTGCGTCGAATATGATATATAGGCATTTAAATAATAAATACATTTATTTAATTTTAATTAGCAATAACATTTTTTTTTTTTTTTTTTTTTTTTTTGACCTGGTCACCCTAACACACACACACACACACACACACACACACACACACACACACACACACACACACACACACACACACACACACACACACACACACACACACACACACACACACACACCACACACAACAGAACATCTGAACAGATTAAAATTAGAAGTTGACTGGTCTTGTCTTATTTAGAGAGAGAGAGAGAGTGTGGCTGTGGCCTGGTGGAGATTCATGCATGCACTCAATTCCTAAATAACATGATCATAACCAAACCAATTTCAAATGTATCATCAAGTACAAAATAGATTTGATCGTAATATTTATGAGAATGCATGTTGAATGAATGCAAGAACATTCTAGAACATTTGTGATGTCACAGTATGATGTCATAATCGAACATTCTAGCACTCAACACTTTGATGAACATTGTTACTCAGCTGATAGAGTTGTGCCCTTCCTGATGACTTGTTGTACAGAACTTGTAAGTCGCTTTGGATAAAAGCGTCAGCTAAATGACTAGATGTAAATGTAAGAAGACGGGGTCATAATATAATTGGCCAAAGGGCCCTCCAGATCAGCGGAGCCGAGTTTTGACATGGCATTGATCCATTGTTCTATTGAAGCACATTACCACCATCCTCTCGCTAAACAACTTGTAGACCACGTTGTTTTTATGAGTGCCCACAAGTAGCTGTTTTATTAATAATATAATAAGCCGCGTTTTTTCTTCCTTCTTCCCAAGATGCACAGATATATAGATATATAGATAGATAGATATAGAGATAGATGCAGTGTGGTTGTTTTGCAGTGAATGAATGCTGCGAGCAGTGGTAAGGTAATAATAGTATTGACGTGGCATTGATCCATTGATCCAATGCCGTGCGCCTCGGTAATAATAATAAGCCGCGTTTTTTCTTCCTTCTACCCAAGATGCACAGTTAGATATATAGATAGATAGATAGATAGATAGATAGATAGATAGATAGATAGATTGATAGATTGATAGATAGATAGATAGATAGATAGATAGATAGATAGATAGATAGATAGATAGATAGATAGATAGATAGATAGAGAGATAGAGAGATAGAGAGATAGAGAGATAGAGAGATTAGATGCAGTGTGCTTGTTTTGCAGTGAGTGCTGCGAGCAGTGGTAATAATAATCACTTCCTATATTTGGTTCGCGTTTGGTTCGATGAAGCCGAACCGAGACCTACGTTTTCAGGCGGACCAGAGTTCGCCTGTTTGGTCCGCGAACCGAGTTCGACACGCATTCACACAAACCCGAAAAACCGGACTATCGAATTCTGGTCCGAAAGTCCGGACCAAACAGCCCCTGTGTGAAAGCGACCTTAGACTACTTTTAATTCATGAAGTTAACGTTCCGTCGGGTCCGCGTGTATTCTCGAGAATGATAATAATAATGCAGTCCACCTCTTCCTTCTTTCCTTGCACATAAAAAGCAAGTAGTTAATGTTTTATCGTGACGTCATAGACTGGTCTCTGATACCTCTCACCTCTGCGGGGTCTAACACCTAATCACAGCGCACACACTTCTCTTGTGTGTGTGCGCGCGTGCGTGTATGTGCGTTTCGTGACGCGCTGTAGTTCTCTGGCAAACGGAGATAATTACAAGCATACCATCTAGCAAGAATTAAACGTATTTACAAGTCGTATTACGTTTAGCAAGTAAGGAGACATATATAGTACATATCAAAGCACTCGAAATTGTCATTTTTCTATTTTTACAGATTTCTGAAAAGCGCAACTTCCAGAGCATTTATGAGTCATTCTAAATCCCTTTGTTCTCCGCCCACGGGTCCAAAAAGCCCTGTCAACCTCAAGGGGTTAAGGGTAACTATCTTATACATCGCCTTTTCCAGTGTTTAGCATTGTTTTCTAGCAATGTGGGGTTGTATCAACCATGTCTGTCTCAGATTCTCATTTTGGCAGATTGCTCCAATTCAGATGAGACAAGATCCTCCCCCAGTGAACTAAGCCATTCTGATTTGACTTGCTATCCTACGTACCAAGGAGCTGATCTGCATATCTAAGCCCCCTCTGTGGTTGAAGCCACCGCCGACAATCAACAATTTGCTCAACAACGGAGCAGTGGGAATAATGCGGAAGCGGTTTCCCGGCCTGTCACTGACACTTCCTCTAAAGAGAGACTCAGCGGGGGGTATTCCGAATCAGCGCCGCTTCGCATCCAAAAGGGGTGTGTCCGTCTGAGTGAGAACACTCCCCCCCGTCCCCGGGGGCGCTGATTCGACCCCGATTGGTGAGTGAGAAAGGCCCCTGAGAGGGCAGCTGGTACATGACTGAGATGGGGCTGTGGTACATGACTGAGAGGGGGCTGTGGTACATGACTAAGAGGGGGCTGGTAGATGACTGAGAGGGGGCTGGTACATGACTGAGAGGGGGCTGGTATACATGATTGAGAGGGGGCTGGTATACATGACTGAGAGGAGGCTGGTACATGACTGAGAGGGGGCTGGCTGGTACATGACTGAGAGGGGGCTGGTACATGACTGAGAGGGGGCTGGCTGGTACATGACTGAGAGGGGGCTGGCATACATGACTGAATGGGGGTTGGCTGGTACATGACTGAGAGGGGGCTGGCTGGTACATGACTGAGAGGGGGCTGGCATACATGACTGAATGGGGGCTGGCTGGTACATGACTGAGAGGGGGCTGGTATACATGACTGAGATGGGGCTAGTACATGACTGAGAGGGGGCTGGTACATGACTGAGAGTGGGCTGGTATACAGGACTGAGAGGGGGCTGGTATACATGACTGAGAGGAGGCTGGTACATGACTGAGAGGGGGCTGGCTGGTACATGACTGAGAGGGGGCTGGTACATGAGTGAGAGGGGGCTGGCTGGTGGTACATGACTGAGAGGGGGCTGGTACATGACTGAGAGGGGGCTGGCTGGTACATGACTGAGACGGGGCTGGCTGGTACATGACTGAGAGGGGGCTGGTACCATGTATTGTGCATCATTGTAGGTCAAACCATTAAAAAGTTCATTTCCACGGCAGCCATTTTGGATTTTGGTCTCTCACAAATTTCCCCCGCCTTTAAAAAAAATACACCCCGGCTACATTTGTTTACAACCCTCCTGATGACAAATCCATTGAGAAACGAAGTGCCATAGATGACCCAACTACTAGGTCCATATTGTATCATCATAATATTATTTTAAAAATCATTAGGATAAGGGTTCCCTTGATAAAGATGCATGAAAAGGCTGTATACATCTGTAGCTCAACTGCAAAAACAGCTTTTTTGATTTGATTAGATTTGTATTTGGAAATTTAAAACACATCATAAAAACAAATTATCTTGACCAATTTGTATTCCTGAGGATATGACCTAAAAGCATTCATTAAAACACTTATTTCCAAGGTGGTCCTCGATGGAAGACATAAAAACACAGCACATATAGCATACTCAACTGCAAATGTTTGCTCAACTGCAAAAATGTATGCCTACTTACTTATGTATTAGCCTACAGCGAAAAACACATTCACAACAGGCAGCAAAGTTTATTTTCAGCCAAGTATGGTAATAAGGTAACTATTAGGATACAGTATATGGTATGGATTACTTACTCTTATAACTTATTACTATCTGTGTCTCCACCTACACAAATTGTTTTTGTCCTGTCCATTGATCATGCACCTTCACGTGGTAGCAGGGGTGCAGTGCTCGGCAAACGTGGTCAAACGGCGTTTGGCCTTCGTCACTGAGGCCGAAGTGCGCGCATCCTATTATTATGCAAAGTCTAGGTGATAAAATGACTCGTCGCGCCACTTATCACCTAGACTTTGCATAATAATAGGATACCGACAACCAAATACAAGCCATGTAGGTGTGGTGGGGGGTTGCTTGATCTCCCGACTTCACTGGAAGGATGAGACAAGGTGTATCATCTGTTTTGTGCACAACAGAGGGAACATGTATGCGCGCGCGTGCGCGGGAGCGCGCTTGCACGGGCGTTTGGCCTTCGTGCATATTACGACTGCACCCCTGCGTGGTAGGCACATTAACTGTAGGTCAAACTCCCCAAACAAACAAGCACACCATTGATTTAATTGCCATATAAATCACATACAAAGATCTAACTATTACTCCTCTCTGAACATGAATATAAAACAAGAAGGTGATCTATTAACTGTGTAAACCTTATGCAATATTCATCATTGATATTTGAATACTTGAAATCTGTATGAACTGAGTAGTTAGTATCAAATGAAATAAGATGGAACAGCTCCATGCATTCATTGAATAAACAACTATTTGCTCATTACCAGTATGGTATTGTTTAAATTGTACAGCTTTCTTTGTCAGGGAATTCCAACAATTCTGGACCTGAATGTACCAGTTAATTGTAATCATCTCTCTCTCCTTATGTCTAGTCAAGCCAGGTTGTGGAGGAGAGAGACAGGGATGAACAGGCTATAGACTACTTTGCCCATCCTAACCCTGCTATGATGCAGGTGTTTTTACATCACCACCCAAAACAAGATTCAGCCAAGAGCGAGTGAGTACACTGGTCCACTGGTAGTGGTTTGAGGGAATAGTACAGTAGGTACGCATATTTAAGGGGACCACAAGGGTGGTGTACTGTCGGGTGGTTTCTGACCGATTATGGTGGGCCGGTCTGGGGCAAAAATGCCAGGGCCGATTTTTGGTCCCAGTCCAGCCCTGGTGACTGTCACTCAAAGCGCATTGCTAGTATGGGCGGAGCCCAGCCAAAAACAGCTTGGAATCTTGAATGCAGAAAATGCTGCTTGAAAGTACTTGATTAGAAATACAAAACAATGATTTTTAATTTTTTTTTTAACATACAGATGTGTTCCATAGACTCAGAGGAATTGTGTAAAAATTTCCAAATTGTGAAAGGAATAGCAAAATAGGGGACCTTTAACGTTCCAATTCTCAAAAGCCAAATTGCTAACACTAAATGACCGGATGTTACTGAGAATGCACGCTGGTGACCTGATAATAATAATAATAATAATAATAATAATAATAATAATAATAATAATAATAATAATAATAATAATAATAATAATAATAATAATAATAATAATAATACTAATAATTGTTCTGAAGGGCCAGATTAACACTGAGAATCTACGTTTATTATTTTATATAACTTGTATATTATTTATAAGCTATATACCTTTAAGCCTCCGTTTGAATCATAGCATTATTCGCTTTCCTCATTGGACAACGCCCTTGGCATTGACGGCACCAACAGTCGCGCCCCCCAGACAAGTTCAAAGACGAGTCTGGACAAGTTGAGACATGCCCTTGGCCAGCGCATTGATTCCGGACAAGAGATTCGGTTGCGCTCTAGAAATCACTCTGAGTATATATTGTAGAAGGCGCAAGCAGCCGCAGTGTGAAGTGAAAACCTAAACACGTGAAGTGCGAAGTGAACCCAGTAACTAGTGTGAACCTTAGCAAGTGTGTGTGGACTTAACGTAATTAGTATCAGAACACAAGGTGAACCTAACAGCAGAACGATTGGACATGTGAGCAGTGGAACCTACCGGCGGTGTATCGTTACGGATAGCTAGTAGCTCCTTAGATACAACCTTGATATTGTAGAACCATTGTTGGTGTATTATAGTGAATTGTGTAAGCGTAGTACCGTGGAGAAGAGCATCGTTAATACCATTGGCGTTTGGATTTAACTACACCTGAAGATCTGCATCGGGCTAGCTTCGAGGATGAAGCTAGCTAGCTAACATCACTGCCGTCGGGCATTGGATTAAGAGCTATTACCCTGCTATCGAGCACTTGGATTACAAGGATTGGATCCGTATGAGACCCCTTTTCTTCAGTGACCAGCAGGAGTATCCGACTATTCTTCAATTCCTGTGGAGCTTACCACTCCGTGGGGGAAATCACCAGTCTCCAGCTATACCCTCGTTTGCCATGTATCGCCATCTCACTCCATGCAGCGTTCCGGTCGAGTATTATTAACCTAGGAATTATTCATTCCCACTGACTTTGATACTCTGACATTCTACTATCATTCGCCATAAAAGAGCAACGTACTAATTCTCAGTTGTATATTTGATATTGCTAATAAAATACTGTAAACGTTATCTCTTTGTCCCCGTGCCGTCTATTGAGTGTCTGCCATATTTAACTGTATACTGTCTGGCAAGTAATAATAATATTTAGTAGTGGTTTAATCTAAACAATCTTTAATACAGTCAGGGTTTTGTAACCCCTCAGTTACAACAACAATAATAATAATAATAATAATAATAATAATAATAATAATAATAATAATAATAATAATAATAATAATAATAATAATAATAATAATAATAATAATAATAATAATAATAAATGTTATTTGTATACCTTTCATACAGAAACTTGCTTCACAACAGAAAAAAAACAGGCATAAAATTAGCACATAAAGTGCAGACATATAAAATCACAGTTTTTCACATTAGGATCTAGCATCCCAACAGGCCACCTTATGGTTTGATTCTGTTTTAAATCTGATCTGCAATGCTCAGCTATTTTTGGCAAGTGACTTTAACTGCCGCTTCAAAATTCATAATTCCCTGCCTTATCAGAGAGAGGAATGTATATTAGAAGGCCTTGTTCACAGGGACCACAGCCTGCATGAACCACAGACGAAGCTAGGAGCGATCTATTAATAGTCCATTCATTTTCCTATACAGTACGTAGCTGCAGGAGATCTGGAGAGATAGGGGCAATACATCACCCGTGAGAGGTCTGTTACATACTGGAATTTACAGGGGAAGATGCTGCTTCAGATACATTTTTACTTTATCTCCAAGATCTGTTAAAACAATTTGAAGCAATTTAAAGACACTGGATCTCATTCTTAAGGCTTAATTTCGGATAAATCATCATGATTGAGTTCACGTCGATTCTACAGACATCCTCGGAATTAAATAATTATAATAAAAATAAATACGACAATATTTGTATCAATAACAATTACATATTTTACATTTATAATCACGACTCAAGGAACCATGTCCAACATTTTTTATTTAAAAAACATCTGCCTTATGCATCATCACCAAGCCATTTCTCCACTGGCTTTTAGATGTGCACAAGCAATGTAATAAATAAAGTCATGACTATAAATGTAAAACATAATTGTTAATGATACACACACACACACACACACACACACACACACACACACACACACACACACACACACACACACACACACACACACACACACACACACACACACACACACACACACACACACACACACACACACACACACACACACACACACACGCTGCAACCACTTTAAACAATCACTGTAAACAAAATGTCACTTTAAATAATGGAAAAGTCACGTTGTAATAGTATAGTTTAGATACTTTAAGTATAAAAATGACAGAGTTTAAATTGTATATTGTATATTGTATAGTAGTGTACATAGGAACCAGTTTCTCAGAAACTTAGCATGTCTTTTTTTTATCATGCACATCTTGTGTCTTACCTATTTTTTTTATTTTTTTATTCCATGTCTATTTTATTATTGTATTATTGCACAATCGATGCAGGCATGATCACCCGCATTTCACTGTATGCTCTGGTATGTATGTGACAAATAAACCTCTTGATTCTTGATTGATTCTTATATTTACCTCAAGTCTCAGTCTGTCTGTCCTGGCAGGCTGATATTTACCTCGAGTCTCAATCAGTCTGTCCTGGCAGGCTGGCTGATGTTTACCCTGAGTCTCAGTCTGTCTGTCCTGGCAGGCTGATGTTTACCCTGAGTCTCAGTCTGTCTGTCCTGGCTGGCTGGATGAATGCAGGCGGAAGCGTGTGTGTGTATAGTGTGGGGAGAAACAACACACAATTGGTGACTTTGGTCATTCATGCAACTTGAGTGGTGATCAGAAGAATGAAAAATGTGTGAAAAATATTTTATATTTTATTTTATTATTTTAAATATGTGTAGTCTATTGTACTTCCCTGAGCCGATCCACGCCTGCAATGCAATCTGACTCCATCCTCCTCCTCTTCTCCCTCCTCTCTCGTCACATGAGGTGCCAACGCAGACAGCAATGTTGTGTGATGTAGCGGTAGCCTGTTAACACATTGGCGGTCATTTGGATGCGTCTAAAATCACTGTAGACGGCCAGCATATGTAAACAGACTTGCACAGTCCGTGGGGCTGTTTGTAGAGCTACATCTATACTTTATAGTATTGCTATCTGTCCATTCTCATTGTCTATTGAGACCATAAACCGTCCCTTCAAAATGGCTTAAAGAAATAATTTCTTCATCAATACGTTCTCATTTTATAGCGTCTTGAATATAAGCGTTATACAGGATTTGGTCTAGTACAGGGGTGGCCAACCAGTCAGAGACTAAGAGCCACAAAAATTACTGTGGTATCACAAAGAGCCACACCATATACCAGCGTTTCTCAACCTTTTTTTTCAGTCACGGCACCCTTCATGTGTTTATAGGTCTCACCCTCTGGCCTTTGAAGTTGCTAATGTCTTTTTTATTTGGGCCTCACAGGGTTAAAAGTACCCTGTGAGACCCACGGTTGCAAAATTACAAAATCACTTTTAGCCATTTAAAAAAAAAAAAAATTATTTAAAAATTTTTAAAGGGGAACTATTTTACTATTTCTTTCACTATTTGGGCACTTTTACACAATTCCTGTGAGTCTATGGAACACCTAGATTTTTTTCAAAAAAAAAATGCATTGTTTTGTATTTCTAATCAAGCACTCAAAAACCGCATTTTTCTACCTCAAGATCTTAAGCCGTTTTGAGGCTGGGCTCCAACCACTGTGTGGCCTGGTGCCAACTGCCACATCAACTGCCACATTATTATGCAGCTGAGAAATCTCTGACATCACAGATATGCACATTTTCAGATGACTCAGTTCAGTGAGGGTGAAAATTGTGAGAGGAGAATTGGAAGAATGCGCCAATATGAGAATTAGAGACATAGATCCTATTAATATAAGTCCACATAGCTAAGAAACAATGGTAAACACTGAAAAAGGCAATTTATAAGATAGTTCCCCTTTAAGCACATATATATATATAGTCAATTGGTCCTGTTGTTCAGCCTCACAATGCTATTTGATAGTAAATGTGTTTATATGTCCCACCCTCTGGCCTCTGAAGTTGCTAATGTCTTTTTAATTTGGGCCTCACAGGGTTAACCTCTTAAGCCCGAGATATACAATAAAAGTGTATATTTTCAGCATTACGTTTGTTTACCAATTATTTTAACTGTTATTAGTGAAATATAAGATTATAGAAATCTCAGGGCATTGCGTCGGAAACCAGCGCATATTGACAGGAGGAAGTGGCACATCCAAAAGTGAGTGTAGTCTTTTGAAGGAAGAGACTCAGGGCTTTCAAATTTAGAAAAACTACCCTACCCAGCTCACACCAGCCCCTGTCAATCATCTGACTTCTGGATTAACTTTTTTATTTCTCTTATTTTTTGGGATTATCTCCCACGAACCTGAACGTTATTGCCATAAAACAGAACGCAGTTAGTTTCTCTACCTTTCTGTGAACGTCTTGCAAAAAACAGTGTTGCAATATGATGAAAAATGGTGGAGAAATTTACATTATAAAAAAGATGGCAGAATTCAGTACTGTATCTACAAAACCTTCTGTTTAATCATCTTCCCTTTATTCATTTGCTTAGATTTTTCAGGTCTGGTAAATTTTAGCATGGTGTTATTCACAGTCAAAGATAAAAAAAAAAAATATATAATTGATATTCTCCTTTGGTTCATTACAATTTACTCAAGCCTAGTAACAGACACACTATTTCTGACACTGATCCATAGATTTAGTCCCTAGATTCAGATACCAAGAACATGCAAATGGACCATTTAAAAAAAAATGTAAATGTTTATTCTACGTCCTTATGGAATGAGTGGCATAAAAAAAGTAAAAAAAGTAAAAAAGAAAAAAAAGTAATTTTTTTTTTAATAATATATATATTTTTGTATGGATTGAAGAGGCGCACATTGACGGGCAAAGAGCCGCATGCGGCTCGCGAGCCGCGGGTTGGCCACCCCTAGTCTAGTATATTTCCTGGAAGGCTGTATAAAGGGCTAATAGCTACTAACGTTATATCCAATGGCATTTCGGTTATACAGAAGCTACAGTTAAAACTCAAACTGCATATGATTGGTATGAACTTCAAGCATGAATGCATGAAAGGGGTGGGGGGCGGGGGACGTCGTTTCTGATTATTGATTACCAATAACCGTGTTCGTCTCAGTAGCCACATACGCTGATCGGCTGGTTGAGTATCATAACAAGCCCTGATCAGCATGTAATTTACGTGAAAAAGATCTTACCATGAGCCGGTTGGACCCCCCAGACCATTTCCCAGTTATCAATCGCCATCTGGTAGATCGATATGTCCATTGGCTGATGATATATTCCCTTACTGCATAGTGAAATCCGCGATCCAAAACGTATTCCGTGCAACAGGCTATAGGGATCGCTTCAGGTGAGTAGAAAACTACATTGGAAATCCAGAAAAAAAAGACAACTTCTGCCACAGGGAACACTGCATTATCGATACAGCGCCCCTAAGAGGATCTGGCCTGTAATGCACTTTTTCGAATTCAAAGAGTAGGGTACATCTGCAGCTCGGCGACCTTGAATAGGTTATTAAAATGGAATAAAAGCCAAAACAACAATATCCGTGGTTGGTCCTTTAAGCATGGATTCGAAACACGGATTTATACGTTGTCGGGCGGGAATGTGTTAAGACACACAGCCATCTGAGTGATGTTCCAGGATACTTAAAAAATGTAAGAAACTTTGTAAGATTGCACTTAGAAAATACTCTTTACCTCTAAGATCATTCTTAGGAAATGAGGCCGTGGATTTTTTCACAAAGAGACAATTCTCATGAATGAAAGTCTTTGCTTTGCTGGCCTAGGTAAGGTGACAATCTGAACATCCAATAATGTAAGACAAGGTGAGTTTATTTATATACAGCACATTTCATACACAGAGGCTATTCAAAGAGCATCACTTGAAATAGATACAAATAAGTACAGTTACATCATAAAGAGCATAAAAGAGGATATAAAAAACAACAATAAAAAGGAAGAAGAGACATTAAAGCCTGTTTTTGAAAACATACCAATAAATACAAATATAAAATAGAATAGTGTAATAAATAATATACTTAACCTCCGAAAGCGATCCCAGATGGGCGCTGAGCGCTGGGGAAGGTGACACAGAAGTCCTTAGTTTTGACTAGAGCTTCGAAATTAATGGCAGCGGACGGCCATTTTGGATAATCATGCCGAATTTTTACCGGTACACACATTACAAAAACCTTTGTAAAACATACATTTTCCATGGGATTTTCATAACCGTTGGACCTATACTACATAAGACTTCAGGCTATTGAACCAGGCATTGAACCATTGTGTGTTCCAGCTCCTACCTCTCAGCTGGAACTTAAAAACAGGCATCTGGCAATCAGTAAAAAGAAATGTGAGTACACAAAACTTTTACTTCAGTGTGTTCAAACCTCTGTTATTTCATTAGCACTCAAAGTGATTTTTCTTCAGAAACTTGAGAATGTTACCTTTCAAAAGACCAGACTCATGCATGTGCTATAAGTATAACATATAATAAATCGCTAATTACTTTGGGTATGCAATCATCAAGAAAAATAAATGTTGATGTGCCCCTGAGCAAGGTCACCTATAACAACATTGAGACGGTGCAATCATACAAATATTTAGGAGTGCACCTAGATGATAAGCTGGCCTGGGCTGCTAATGCGGAAGCACTTTACAAGAAAGGACAGAGCAGGCTGTTCTTCCTTAGGAGGCTCAGGTCTTTTAATGTGTGTGGGGAAATGTTGTACATGTTTTATCAGGCAGTGGTGTCAAGTGTGCTCCTCTACGCTGCTGTCTGTTGGGGTGGTAATACCACGGCCAGGGATACCAGACGGCTGGATAAGCTGGTCAAGAAGGCTGGCTCAGTGGTAGGGAGGAGACTGGACCCACTGGGGACCGTGGTGGAGAGCCGCACTCAGAGCAAGCTGCTGGCCATCATGGGCAATATCAACCACCCTCTCCACCACACCCTGGTGGGGCAGAGCAGCAGTCGCAGCGGACGGCTCATCTCCCTGCACTCACGGACTGAGCGGCACAGGAGGTCCTTTGTCCCCACAGCCATCAGACTGTACAACAGCGTATTATAGTTACACCTGTTTTTACACCTGTTTTTACACCTGTTTTTACATCTGTTTTTACACCTGTTTTTATACACCTGCTTTTATCTAATCACGCTCCTATTTTAATTTTAATTTTAATATTGATGGGTATGATTTGATTGAATTTTATCATGTACTTATTTTAATTCATGATACAGACATAATGTGTAACTACTGTTTGGGAATGGTCAAATGTCTGTATGCTATGTGAGCTGCGAGATACCCTGAATTTCCCCAAGGGGATTAATAAAGTATCTATCTATCTATCTATCTATCTAACCTCTATGTACAGTCTGTATGTGCCAATCTGCTCAAATGATGGAGATGGGAATCTAACATTACAACTGAATGACAGACAGACAGACAGACAGACAGACAGACAGACAGACAGACAGACAGACAGACAGACAGACAGACAGACAGACAGACAGACATACAGACAGACAGACAGACAGACAGACAGACAGACAGACAGACAGACAGACAGACAGACAGACAGACAGACAGACAGACAGGCAGACAGACAGACAGAGACACACACACACACACACACACACACACACACACACACACACACACACACACACACACACACACACACACACACACTCTAGGGGTGTTGTAAAGGTACACGTATCCGTACCGAACCGTTTCAAGACGGCTGTGTACGGCTGTGTACCGAATGAATACAACGGTATGTTAACCACTAATGACCACCCACCGGGGGCTGTTTCTTTTCACAATCTAATATAATTTTTAAATTAATTTCAATATAGAATATTCATTGACAGCCCTACAAGTACAATTAGTTACTGTACTTCACACTACCTCACCCCTGAGTGGAAGATGGAAAGCCAAACTTTCCCCCGATGTACTGAAAACCCGTACCGAACCGTGACTTCAAAAACGAGGTACAGTACGTACCGAACCGTGGTTTTTGTGTACCGTTACACCCCTAACCCCCACACACGCTGACTTGGGGCAAAATCAGGAATATTACATTGACTTATATTCATTCCCTAACCCAAATTCAGTAATGGGAGCAAATACCAGTTCAGACTGCAGGCAAACGTGGCCCAAATCAGGTCTGATTTAAATAAAAAATTTACAATGCGACCTCAGTCTGTGGCGTTGTGGATGGTCTGGGATGGCACTGGGACCTTTGGGACGCTTTGGGGTTCTGTGGGGGTTGTGGTGGGTTCTTCATGCGGGGGGTGCAGGAGGCTGGTGTCGGCTCTGGGGGAGGTCTGGCGGGGGTCCTGGGGCACGTCACCTGTCATTCCTTCGTGGAGTTTGGGGGTGTGCGGTTCACTGGTTTCCTTGTGGTGGCGAGGTCGCCGGGACTGGGTGGAGATAGGGTGGCCATCTCCACCCGTTTGTGTTTTCCTTCGGTCATGGCACGCTTTATCAGGGGGGGTCTCTTGGATGGGGATGTGGTGGGGATTGATGTGTGGGGTGAACATTTCAGAATTCATGCAACATTTACTTCACTATAGATCAAAATTCATCACAATTCTGTCACTCGATCATTACAAACATGAAAGACATGTGAAGCCATTGACCCCACCACTCTTGGCTCCAACTCCGCATCCACACACACACCTCCGTACAGAAGTAGCCCACAAAAATCCATAATTAAAAACGTGACTCTATCTCCTTGTCCTTGTTATCATCTACCGTTGACATAATCTACCCCTAATGGTAACATTAAAACCCCAATTCACCCTATTGAGGACGGTGGTATTTGTCCCCTATCAAGGCATATGTTCCCAATCAACTGTGTGTAATCTGAAATCTGCACATACAGTACCGTACATCTTCAGACATGCACGCGCGCGCACGCACGCACGCGCGCACGCACGCACGCACGCACGCACGCACGCACGCACGCACGCACGCACGCACACACACACACACACACACACACACACACACACACACACACACACACACACACACACACACACACACACACACACACACACACACACACACACACACACACACACACACACACACACACACACACACACACACACACACACACACACACAGAGGCTGCCAACTTTGGCAGGGTGTCAGTCTGTAAGAAGGTATTGCACCCCAGGCCACCACACTCATATTTTTCTATTAGAGGGATTGGAACGTCTATATGCTAATGGGACTTTAGTCCCTGAAGGCTACATCCCTGTGAGCCTCAGTCACATCGTCATGGTAACGGTACTGTAAGTGTCTTCTGGAGCAGAGTTTTCAGTCTGTGAGCTAGTGGAAATTAATAGCTACCCTTTCATAAGCATGTCTCCAAAACACTGGCTGGCTGGCACTGTGGTCAGAGGCACATACACACACACACACACACACACACACACACACACACACACACACACACACACACACACACACACACACACACACACACACACACACACACACACACACACACACACACACACACACACACACACACACACACACACACACACACACAAGTTGAAGTACCAGTTAAGGCGCAGTATCAGCAGGGAGCGTTAACTCCCTCTACACTACTCACTCACACACATACACACACACACACACGCACACACACATGTTATGTTTATGGCTAGGGTTAAGGTTCGTTTTAATGGTTTACTTTAATGTGCTGTGTGTATGTGGGGTGTGTGTGTGTGGTGTGTGTGGTGTTTTGTATGTGTTAGTCTGCATGTTGGCCTGATGTACGTGTGTGTGTGTGTGTGTGTGTGTGTGTGTGTGTGTGTGTGTGTGTGTGTGTGTGTGTGTGTGTGTGTGTGTGTGTGTGTGTGTGTGTGTGTGTGTGTGTGTGTGTGTGTGTGTGTGTGTGTGTGTGTGTGTGTGTGTGTGAGAGGGGGGGGGGTTATGAGTTGTTGCCTGCGTGTTGGTCTGATGTATGTATTTGTGTGTGGGGTGTGTGGTGTTTTTTTATGAGTTTTAGCCTGTGTGTTGGTCTGATGTATGTATTTGTGTGTGTGACCTCATGACTCTGGGATGGTTGGCCTGTCATTAATCTCTTGTCCTCAGCAGTCACCTCTCCTAATTACACACATTGTTTACCTCTGGGCTGGCATGCCCAGTCAGTTATTGATGGGTGTCATGCCCTCCGCCCCACACTCTGAGCCCGCCCTGCCAATGGGCACACAACAGCCAATTGACAGACCCCTGCCAACACCCCCCCCCACACACACACACACACTACCTGTACTGCAGTACCCATGGTTATTCTTATGCAAATGTATTATTTACTAAATATTTGTGTGCTGTTGTTGAGAGGCTGGAGATAACTGGTAGACAATGTGATAACTGACAATATTACAATGGATAGACTGTATGATAACTGATAGACAATGTGATAACTGACAATATTATAATTGATCTGTGATAACTGATAGACAATGTGATACCTGACAATATTACAACGGATAGACTGTATGATAACTGATAGACAATGTGATAACTGACAATATTACAATGGATAGACTGTATGATAACTGATAGACAATGTGATAACTGACAATATTTTAATTGATCTGTGATAACTGACAATGTGATAACTGATAGTGTGTTAACTAACAATGTGATATCTGATCTGTGATAACTGACAATGTGATAACTGATATGTGATAATAATAATAAACTGTATTTGTATGGCACCTTTCATACAGGAATTGCAGCCCAGTGTTTCACAGCAGTGATGCAGGCATAACATGAGCAGAGAATTTACTAAATAAAAGCAATACATAAAGTGCAGATATAAAATGTATATAAAATAGACAGAATAAAAGCATTGCAATAAAATACCTCTAATTTACAGTACAATAATCATAGTGTGGATCAGTGGAGGCTGCTGACAAAATTTTTAGGTGAAGCACAAATTATTATATTATATTATATATTAAATTATATTTTTTAAACATCCCCAACGCTGCAACACCCCCATTCCTCCCAGGTATCAGGCTCCTCATTCGCTTCCATTAATTTTGGGGACCATGTTTAAATATCATACTTCTGAAGTATAAACAAACTATACTGCTGTGACAATTTCAATAAAACAGACCATTCTGAGTCAATGGTATGCAAAACTGTACATTGGAATATCTTAACATGTATTTACCACCTTCCTCTGCACGAGGCCACAGATGGGTTTTATGTAACACAAGGACAATGAATGAATGAATGAATGAATGAATGAATGAATGAATGAATGAATGAATGAATGAATGAATGAATGAATGAATGAATGAATGAATGAATGAAAACTTTATTTAACAGATTGCAGAATGGGTACAATACAGTACGGCTCAATACACACAATTGTTAAGGGGATGCAGACCAGAGAAAGACTTTCGTCTTGTTTACATCAGGGTCCCCCATTTTCAATTCATCATAACATGACATACAGATAGACACAGGCACGCGAGAAGTCCGCGGGGAGTGGGGGTGCTGAGATATCGATCATTTTTTATTAATTTTTTTTTTATATATATATTTTTTTTTTATATAAAATATATATATTATATAATTATACTTGTAGTTGTATTGTCTGCGAGACATCGCCACCACGCAACACGTCAAAATGCTCGCTCTCTGCAAACAGCTCCACTGTCTGTCATGTCATAACCAACACTCTCGTTCACTTGACTAGAGGATACTATGATGAATTGAAAATGGAGGACCCTGATGTAAACAAGACGAAAGTCTTTCTCTGGTCTGCATCCCCTTAACAATTGTATGTATTGAGCTGTAGCCTACTGTACTGTACCCATTCTGCAATCTGTTAATAAACTTTTCAATCAAACTTTTCAATCAAAACCGCTGCCCAACCATTCTGATGCACACATCACAGCCCAGCTTACCCCACCTGGCTGTGCGCACTCCCTCTGCAATTCGTTCCCCGCATACATGATCGCCGACATGATGCAAAAGGTCTTCGATCACCCTCCCGGGGGCTTGGATAGTTCTGCTGGCTTGTTCATATATTCCTTTACTGCGAATGCAGCGTCCCAAAAGTCCAAAACTATCCCAGCCGCTGTGTCTATTTTTTTTACCAACGGATTTCCAGTTCCGCGTTGACGCTTCCAGGCCGCGTCTATTCGAATCCCAACCGGTTCATGCGTCGGCCGTCGGCTACACGCTGTTAATAATAACACTGCATTATCGAGACAGCGCCCCTATGACGATCTGAATGAATTCCAAGAGTAGGGTAAATCTGCAGTGCCGTTCCGCTCTGTGACATGAGTAGCCTCGGTTACAAATTTGGAATAAAATCCAAAACAACCTTGCAGTTGCAGTTACACTCCCATCCAGCAGGGGGTGTTGCAGCCCCTGTCGCACCCCCCCTTCTCGCATCCCTGGATAGACAGTACTGCTACATCTATATGACATACAGAGATATAGACAGTACTGCTACATCCAGACATTTATGACATACCAGATCTACAAATATACATTACTGTTTAAAAGTACAACGCCTGTCATATAGACCTATAGCGTTGGAAACTCTGATTAAGGAGAGGAGAGGAGAGCAGAGGAGAGGAGAGGAGAGGAGAGGAGAGGAGAGGAGAGGAGAGGAGAGGAGAGGAGAGGGAGAGGAGAGGAGGAGGAGGGAGAGGAGAGAGGAGAGGGAGAGGAGAGAGGAGACGGAGAGGACAGGAGGAGAGGAGAGGAGAGGAGGAGGGGAGGAGAGAGAGGGAAGAGAGAGAGGAAAGGGAGGGAGGAGGAGGAGGAGGAGGAGGAGGGAGGGGGCCACGGCGGGCCAAAATAAATCGCTCGTTACCCACAGAAAGGCAGAACGCACGCAGTAAAATACAGCCAATTAAATCATAATCAACACAGACCCGCCCCACACAGCTACTAAATATAAAAAAAAAGAATTTCACTCAACATTGACAACGTTACTTCTTAGGAGGAAATAGTGTCCATGTCGCTCCTTGTAAATGAAATCCATCCTTCGCTCTTTTCTGATGAAACGTTCAATGACCTCCTCTGCAGTTGCAAATCCAGCAATGCAACAAACAGCAGTCTTTTGTGATCTAATCGATCCTTCATTTGCGTGAGGATGCTGTCGAAATCCACTAAACATTCTTCTGTTAATGCGTGACACACGTTCCATTTTCGGGACTCCGACTCCGACAGGTGGTCACCAGTAGCGGCCCGTACTATCTACTGTTGGGTGGTCGCAGCCGGGGGTTCACGTTAGGTCGAGTTGAAAATGTAACGTTAATAAATGCTCTGGAGCAATCTCTCTCTCTGTCTCTCGGATCAATCCAATAAAATAATTAACACATGTATATGTTGTCATTTTAAACAACTCACCATTCATTCATTCATACATAATGCATCAGCAGCAGCGAAATTAATGTTATAGTTCACAACACAGCAGCGCGTTTTGAAGCGCTATTATCATCTCAGCAAGGCAGCACCGTCAATACTTTCCGTAGCCGCATTTCTCGGAGACACAGGAGAGAGAGAGAGAGCGAGAGAGAGACTCAATGTTTAGTCGAAACCAGGGGTGCAGTCGTAATATGGGCGGAGGCCAAACGGTATCCTATTATTATGCAAAGTCTAGGCACTTATCACCTAGACTTTGCATAATAATAGGATGCGCACACTTCGAAGCCCAAACGCCGTTTGACCGCGGTTGCCCAGCACTGCACCACTGGTCGAAACGTCCAGGGCAGGAGGGCTTGATAAAGTGTATAATCCACTGTCCCACAGTCCCAGACTGTTGATGTATATCCAGACCACTGTCCAGACTGCATCCGCCATATTATAGCTTCTTGTTAGCCAAGTGTTAGCTTAGCACCACACAACACAAGTACTGTGATGATTTATTTGCCCATTTCCGCGTCGAACAGACTGCAAACTACCTGGCGTTCTATCGCCATGTGCGCACTCCCTCTGCAATTCGTTCCCCGCATACATGATCGCCGACATGATGCAAAAGGTCTTCGATCACCCTCCCGGGGGCTTGGATAGTTCTGCTGGCTTGTTCATATATTCCTTTACTGCGAATGCAGCGTCCCAAAAGTCCAAAACTATCCCAGCCGCTGTGTCTATTTTTTTTACCAACGGATTTCCAGTTCCGCGTTGACGCTTCCAGGCCGCGTCTATTCGAATCCCAACCGGTTCATGCGTCGGCCGTCGGCTACACGCTGTTAATAATAACACTGCATTATCGAGACAGCGCCCCTATGACGATCTGAATGAATTCCAAGAGTAGGGTAAATCTGCAGTGCCGTTCCGCTCTGTGACATGAGTAGCCTCAGTTACAAATTTGGAATAAAATCCAAAACAACCTTGCAGTTGCAGTTACACTCCCATCCAGCAGGGGGTGCTGCAGCCCCTGTCGCACCCCCCCTTCTCGCATCCCTGGATAGACAGTACTGCTACATCTATATGACATACAGAGATATAGACAGTACTGCTACATTCAGACATTTATGACATACCAGATCTACAAATATACATTACTGTTTAAAAGTACAACGCCTGTCATATAGACCTATAGCGTTGGAAACTCTGATTAAGGAGAGGAGAGGAGAGCAGAGGAGAGGAGAGGAGAGGAGAGGAGAGGAGAGGAGAGGAGAGGGAGAGGAGAGGAGGAGGAGGGAGAGGAGAGAGGAGAGGGAGAGGAGAGAGGAGACGGAGAGGACAGGAGGAGAGGAGAGGAGAGGAGGAGGGGAGGAGAGAGAGGGAAGAGAGAGAGGAAAGGGAGGGAGGAGGAGGAGGAGGAGGAGGAGGGAGGGGGCCACGGCGGGCCAAAATAAATCGCTCGTTACCCACAGAAAGGCAGAACGCACGCAGTAAAATACAGCCAATTAAATCATAATCAACACAGACCCGCCCCACACAGCTACTAAATATAAAAAAAAAGAATTTCACTCAACATTGACAACGTTACTTCTTAGGAGGAAATAGTGTCCATGTCGCTCCTTGTAAATGAAATCCATCCTTCGCTCTTTTCTGATGAAACGTTCAATGACCTCCTCTGCAGTTGCAAATCCAGCAATGCAACAAACAGCAGTCTTTTGTGATCTAATCGATCCTTCATTTGCGTGATGATGCTGTCGAAATCCACTAAACATTGTTCTGTTAATGCGTGACACACGTTCCATTTTCGGGACTCCGACTCCGACAGGTGGTCACCAGTAGCGGCCCGTACTATCTACTGTTGGGTGGTCGCAGCCGGGGGTTCACGTTAGGTCGAGTTGAAAATGTAACGTTAATAAATGCTCTGGAGCAATCTCTCTCTCTGTCTCTCGGATCAATCCAATAAAATAATTAACACATGTATATGTTGTCATTTTAAACAACTCACCATTCATTCATTCATACATAATGCATCAGCAGCAGCGAAATTAATGTTATAGTTCACAACACAGCAGCGCGTTTTGAAGCGCTATTATCATCTCAGCAAGGCAGCACCGTCAATACTTTCCGTAGCCGCATTTCTCGGAGACACAGGAGAGAGAGAGAGAGCGAGAGAGAGACTCAATGTTTAGTCGAAACCAGGGGTGCAGTCGTAATATGGGCGGAGGCCAAACGGTATCCTATTATTATGCAAAGTCTAGGCACTTATCACCTAGACTTTGCATAATAATAGGATGCGCACACTTCGAAGCCCAAACGCCGTTTGACCGCGGTTGCCCAGCACTGCACCACTGGTCGAAACGTCCAGGGCAGGAGGGCTTGATAAAGTGTATAATCCACTGTCCCACAGTCCCAGACTGTTGATGTATATCCAGACCACTGTCCAGACTGCATCCGCCATATTATAGCTTCTTGTTAGCCAAGTGTTAGCTTAGCACCACACAACACAAGTACTGTGATGATTTCTTTGCCCATTTCCGCGTCGAACAGACTGCAAACTACCTGGCGTTCTATCGCCATGCTCTAAGACAAACTCTAACCTTAACCAACTTTGAAAGAGTGCCTAAGCTTAACCGTCGAAAGAACTTGCCGTCACGCTCTTACACAAACAGCTCACCATGAACCATGACCAGCTTAATTACGTTAGTTAGCATCCAAGCTAGCGTGATAACGTTAGTAGTTATTAGCATCCAAGCTAGAAACTGCTAGGCTGCCTGCTTACAGTACCTGCAATAATGTTGTCATCCTCCTGGACAGATAGACTTGTTAAATCATAATATCCACAGGTGTGTTGTGCTGGTCCTCAGTAAATGTCCCGCCGGCGAAAAATAAGTTGCTATTAAAGTGCTAAATGTTAGATACACTAATATAGAGGTTTCGAACGTGGCTGCTCTGTTAATAAAATGTTCAATCAATCAATCAATCCCACGAGGGGAGAAACAGCCGTGTAGCTACAGAGCTGCAGAGTAGGAGCCATACTCTGATTGGATGTCAAGGCTGTCAATCATTCAACCTCCATGTAGCTACAGAGCTGCAGAGTAGGAGCCATACTCTGATTTGATGTCAAGGCTGTCAATCATTCAATCCCCCATTCATACATTATGCATCAGCAGCAGCGAAATTAATGTTATAGTTCACAACACAGCAGCGCTTTTTGAAGCGCTATTATCATCTCAGCAAGGCAGCACCGTCAATACTTTCCGTAGCCGCATTTCTCGGAGACACAGGAGAGAGAGAGAGAGCGAGAGAGAGACTCAATGTTTAGTCGAAACCAGGGGTGCAGTCGTAATATGGGCGGAGGCCAAACGGTATCCTATTATTATGCAAAGTCTAGGCACTTATCACCTAGACTTTGCATAATAATAGGATGCGCACACTTCGAAGCCCAAACGCCGTTTGACCGCGGTTGCCCAGCACTGCACCACTGGTCGAAACGTCCAGGGCAGGAGGGCTTGATAAAGTGTATAATCCACTGTCCCACAGTCCCAGACTGTTGATGTATATCCAGACCACTGTCCAGACTGCATCCGCCATATTATAGCTTCTTGTTAGCCAAGTGTTAGCTTAGCACCACACAACACAAGTACTGTGATGATTTCTTTGCCCATTTCCGCGTCGAACAGACTGCAAACTACCTGGCGTTCTATCGCCATGCTCTAAGACAAACTCTAACCTTAACCAACTTTGAAAGAGTGCCTAAGCTTAACCGTCGAAAGAACTTGCCGTCACGCTCTAACACAAACAGCTCACCATGAACCATGACCAGCTTAATTACGTTAGTTAGCATCCAAGCTAGCGTGATAATGTAACCAAGCTAGAAACTGCTAGGCTGCCTGCTTACAGTACCTGCAATAATGTTGTCATCCTCCTGGACAGATAGACTTGTTAAATCATAATATCCACAGGTGTGTTGTGCTGGTCCTCAGTAAATGTCCCGCCGGCGAAAAATAAGTTGCTATTAAAGTGCTAAATGTTAGATACACTAATATAGAGGTTTCGAACGTGGCTGCTCTGTTAATAAAATGTTCAATCAATCAATCAATCCCACGAGGGGAGAAACAGCCGTGTAGCTACAGAGCTGCAGAGTAGGAGCCATACTCTGATTGGATGTCAAGGCTGTCAATCATTCAACCTCCGTGTAGCTACAGAGCTGCAGAGTAGGAGCCATACTCTGATTTGATGTCAAGGCTGTCAATCATTCAATCCCCCATTCAATGGCAAGAGTTTAAATGCACGGACCGTAGATGACGTTAATAGCCTATTTTGATTGGCTATTATTTATTTAATCCTGGGTCAACCTGTGCAGTTATTCTGCACTAATATTTACTGCAGTCATTACTGCAGTGCAGGCCTGCTCACAGCTGTCAATTTTGGCCATTTTTGAAGAAAAAGAATATTCACTGGCATTTTTTTTACAGAGGAAAACATTTCTAATAATAATAATAAAAAATAACAATAATAAAAAAAAATTAAATAGAAAATAAATGTAAATTAATAATTATTATGAATTATGAGTGAATTTGTGTTTCACGTGTTGTCATAGAGAAACCTCCACTGGTGTGGATGTAATGAGTCTAAGTGGCAGAATGTAAAAAGGCTAAGGTGAAGAGGTACATTGTTTGCTTACTTTTGAAAATATTGAATGATCTAGCCTCCCTAATGGTCATAGGTAGGGTGTTCCATAGCTTTGGTGCATAATTCGCAAAGGCTAGTGGACCAACACAGCAATAATTTGTTAGGATATCATGGTCGATCGCTGCGCTTAGATCTAATACATAGGTGTCAAACTCATGGCCCGCGGGCCAAATGCGGCCCGCCACGTCATTTGATGTGGCCCCCCAAGAGTTCTGGTAAAAAAAAAGAAAAAAAAAAGATTTTTTTTTATACATTAATCTTGGGTTAAAAAATAGCGGCGTTAAAATAATTGTGGGTTAATGCATTAATAAAGCTTTGACAGGAAAGGGAAAATTGGAAAACAATAGATACATAGTCGTTTCTTCCTCATCTGCTATTAATAAAACAAAAGGAGTATTAATTCTAATATCTAGAAAACTTAATTTCAATACTATTGAGAAAGGGAATGATTCAGATGGCAGAGTCACTTATGTAAAGGGCATTCTAGGTGACAAAGAGATATTGCTGCTATCAGCATATGCCCCAAACACTTATGACTCTGCATTCTATGCCCAACTAACAAAGACCTTACAAAAGTATTCAGATTGTGGAATAATTATTGGTGCAGACATGAATACAGTTTTATCACCAGGCTTGGATAAGTCAGGTCCAACCTCAGTTAATTCATCCACTACAGCATTTAAAAATCTGGTGTCAAATCACTCATTGATAGATGTTTGGAGAAATTATAACCCAAGTTTAAAACAATACACCTTCTTTTCAAATAGACATAAAACATTTTCAAGAATAGATTATATACTAATATCTGCTAATATTTTACACTGTATTAAAAAAACGGACATTATCAACATGTCTTTATCAGATCACCATGCCAATCTGTGTGTCTATACAATTGAAAATTGTCCAAAACGTGCTACTAGATGGAAATTTAATTTAACATTACTGCAGGATCCATCATTCTGTGAGCAATTTAGATCAGACTTCAACCTTTTTATCAATATCAATAAAAATAGTGTTACAGATATAAGATTTCTATGGGATGCAACTAAAGGCTTCATTCGCAATAATACAATATCATTTGCTTCAGCACGTAACAAAGCCCACCATCAAGAAATATCCAGATTGGAAAATAGACACTCATTGCTAACTGCAGAACAACAAAACAACTACGACCAAGAAAGAGAAAGGGAGCTTTGGAAAGCGAAGTCTGAACTAAATGCTCTAATGGCACAAAAAGCAGAGTTCCTAGCTCACAGAGCGAGGCAAACTGAGTATTTGAATGGAAATAATCCAAGCTTTGTGTTGACTAGGAAAATCCAATATAATGAACAGAAAGCAGACATCACATCAATCCTAAATAAAGAAGGAGCGATGGTAAACGATCCGGCCAAAATAAATCTAGAATTTAAACTTTTCTATCAACAATTGTATTCATCTGAAGCTCAATTCTCAAAAGCTGATTTAGACTCCTTTTTTGAAGACTTGGATCTACCTAAATTAACAGAGCAACAAATAACCTCAACAGATTCTCCCTTTACCCTGGAGGAACTTTACGATGCACTGAAAGAAATGAAACAGGGGAAATCACCAGGTTTCGATGGTATCCCACCGGAGCTGTACTTGACCTTTTGGAAAGAGTTGGGTCCATTACTACTCGAGATGTTCCAACAAGCCATCATGAAAGGGAGTTTTAATAGAGACATAAGTACAGCAATTATCACACTGATACAGAAAAAAGGAAAGGATGGAAACATCTGTGCTAACTATCGTCCATTGTCCCTTCTTAATGGAGACATAAAATTATATGCCAAGGTCCTCGCACGACGTCTAGAGACGATACTGCCAATATTGGTCCACCCAGACCAAACTGGATTTGTTAAACAAAGATTTGCATCAGATAATTTAAGACGACTGTTACACATTATTGACAAAGCTCCAAAAATATCACCATGTGCAGTGTTGTCCCTTGACGCCGAAAAGGCCTTCGATAGGCTGGAATGGGAGTACTTATGGCACACCATGAAGAATATGGCATTTGGAGACACATTTATAAATATGCTCAAAATCTTATATCATAATCCAACGGCCATGGTTATCACATCCAATCAGTGTTCCACACCCTTCCCTATCAGACGTAGCGTCAGGCAGGGTTGCCCCGCCTCCGCATTATTATTTGCGTTATCTCTTGAACCCTTGGCCCAAAAAATTAGAAATTGTGCAGAAATAAAACCCATAATAGTAAATAACACCTACCATAAAATTTGTCTGTACGCAGACGATCTGTTATTATTTCTTGACAATACACCACGGTCCCTACCTGTAGTCCTAGACACTATTAAACATTTTAGTTTTATTTCAGGCTACAAGATCAACTTGAATAAATCAATTTTACTTCCCCTAAATACAGCAGCAAGTAGTCCCCAACTACATACAGAAATACCAGTGGGCTCTGGTTTCAGATATTTAGGTATAGATATATACACATCCATTGACAAAATTGTGTCAAAAAATTACAAGAGCCTTAAGAAGGTAATATCTGACGAGTTAAACCGTTGGTCACTATTATTAATCCCATTTTCAGTCAGGCTTTCAGTAGTCAAGACCCACATTCTCCCTAAGATCAATTTTCTGGTAAGCATGATTCATTTACCGCCACCTCCAGGATTTTGGGAGAAGCTACAGGGACTAGTATTCAAATTTATATGGCGTGAACAACATCCACGAATCAGCAACTCCACACTCCAAAACAGTAGGAAAGCAGGAGGGCTAGCTGTTCCTAATTTTGAACAGTACTATTTTTCCTTTATGCTCAGACCGTTGCTAAGATGGTTCAATAATGATTCTGACATACCATGGGTGAATATGGAGAGGCACATTGTATCTCCATATACATTCAAAGATATACTCTTTTCTGGTCTATCCCCAAGCTTTTGCCGTACTAAATTCGGCCCAATTATAGCACATTCAATTTACGTCTGGAAATATATTGCCGAAACGGGACAGTGGAACACAAAATGGCACATAGATACCCCTATTTTTGATAACAACTTCTTACTGTTGGGAGGGAAACCAGCTACATTTCCCAATTGGCAAAGACAAGGTATTCACAAACTATCTGACATATACAGTGAATACGGTCTCAGATCATTTCAAGAGCTCAAACAAATATATAATGTCCCTAGTACATCCTTCTTTTTTTATTTACAGTTACGCACTGCAATGCGCACTTATGGTGTCCCATGGAATCAGCCTTTACCAGGTCACCCTTTAATGAATATAGTGAATGGCATAAATGTTAAAAATGGTTTTGTTTCTGGGTTATATAATAAAATACAAGGAAAACTAAACAGAACTACAGGTAATACCACTGTCTGGAACATAGACTTAAAGAATTACAATGCCTGCATAAATTGGCAGAATGTATGGGATAATATTCCACTAACCTCTCGTAATTATAATAACCAATTAACTCATTACAAAATGATACAAAGATTTTATCTGTCACCCAGGAAACTCTGTCAAATAAAAATATTACAAAGTCCTCTATGTGCTTTATGTCCGCAAAAAGTTATAGGAACATACATACATATGATGTGGGAATGTCCAGGAGTACTCGCTTTTTGGGCCAAGGTTGCATTATTTCTCACTAACATAACAGAGATAAACATACCTTGTTTGCCACACATTCTATTATTAAATGATGATTCATCTCTAAAATTAACACCTCACAAAAAGAGAGTGTTTCTGGCCGGTTTAACGGCAGCAAAGAAAATGCTCGTAATGAGATGGAAACCACCCCATAGTCTCAATATTTACCGTTGGAAACTGTCCTTCTACGAAGTATTGAGATTAGAGGCATCCAGTGCTAGAGCACAGGGAGCAAGGACAGAATCAATCCAAATATTACTTACCGCGGCCCAGAAGGTAAAATCAGTACTCCACTAGGTTGAACACTTGTACCTGGACACCAGAGAATGAACAAAAATCATGTTGCTGTTGTTTCCATTTATCTTTTCCTTTTCTGTTTACTGCTATAATTTGTTGTGGTTGTTTCTAAATTGTATTGTATTTTTCCCTATTACTTGGTTATCTAACAAACATAATTATGATTTCTTTTCTAATTAAGAGTATCCTATACATGTATGCATCAAGGTTTCCCCCTCTCCTAAAATGTCTATGCAAACCCGGGGGGCTGGGAGTGGGGTTAAGAAGCGACCTGGGCTGTCTCGCAGCCACAGGACCGCCAGAACGGAGGAAAGGACTGTCACAACTGCAACAGGCAGGCTACACAGTATATGAATATACTGACGGACAATATATACTGAAAAGACACTTTGTATGCCACTGTGTGAATTAATATGAAATGCTGATGTGAATGTCCTTCCTCTGAACTTGTTTTAAAAAAAGACAAAATAAAAAGTTGGTCACAAAAAAAATAAAGCTTTGACAGCTTTAGTTATTACACATTCTTACACATACATGTGTGTTGAACATCTGAGGTATTGATGAAGTAACAAAGGAAAAAAGCCAAAAGCACTTACTCCTCAGACATTCTTTGACAATTTTACAGCCCAAAATACAAAAAAAGATCCAGGCGGAATAGGTAACAAAGGGTTGAAGAAATATTGTCTGAACTGTCAGATGCATGCTGGCTGTGTGACATAGCCGAGCATCTCGCTCAATTGAATAAGAAGCTGTAGGGACGCAAACAAGTCCCACCCAAAACTTGACCAATATAGTTGTGAACTGAGACAACCCTTATTTTGTTATTTTTGAGTACAGTTACAGTTGTGTGTTCATGCAGACACATAATAGCAATTTCATTACGAATTGAAAATGGGGGACCCTGATGTAAACAAGTCGAAAGTCTTTCTCTGGTCTGCATCCCCTTAACAATTGTGTATATTGAGCTGTACTGTACTGTACCCATTCTGCAATCTGTTCATTAAAGTTAATTAAACTATCTTCCATTAGTTGGATGTATGGCCTCTGCAAGGTTGTGTGCAGCCATTTGTTTTTGTAACATCTGCTACATCTGTCCCACGCGTTCTTTGCAGCTCACAGTTGTTAGTTCTGCCCCTCTTGACTGTGATAAAAAGGTTTTGAACAAACTTAATGTCATAGCTTGTATTTGATGATATTCTTCTTTGTTATTTACTTGAATGGTTTCAATGGAATCATTGATTGATGGAGTAATATGGGGTTCTGATAAACTAAAATTATTTGTTAAAATAACATAAGCTAACATATATTTTACATCTATGCAAATGCATATGCAATATGTATAACTTGAATAAGTAATAAATACAGAAACAACATGTTTAACAATATGTAAATGAGTAGCTACATTTATTTTACATTACATTAACATTTATACGGTCTTTGGCCCTTTGAGGGCAACCATAATGCTGATGTGGCCCTCTGTGAAAATGAGTTTGACACCCCTGATCTAATAAGACAAGAATTGAGACTTTATTTGCATCCGAGTTTAGTCTTTGGTCGCTAATTATTTTAGTAAGAGTCGTTTCAGTGATGTGGTGTGTTCTGAAGCCTGGTGATGTTTTCTTTAAAAAAGGCGTTTATTTGGACAGTTTTTTCCAAGTATCTTGCTAATGAATGGGAGGTTGGATATCGGTCTATAGTTCGTCAATATTTTAATGTCTAGTTTGGGTTTCTTTAGTAGGGGTTTTACGACGGCTGTTTTGAATGCATCTGGGAAGATGCCTGTCAGAAGCAATGCATTTATAATCTTTAGGACATGATTTGAAACACTTTCGAATATCCACTTAAAAAGTGGAGCTGTAGGTATAAGGTCAATACAGGAAGTGGAGGAGTTACCTGGCAGTTGTATGGGAGCTGGGGGCTAGCTATGATGGAGTTCATCGGTCATCCTGTGGTTAAAGGGAATGCAGAGGATTAGCAGGAGGAGGAGGAGTGTGGGGAGAGGAGGAGGGGCTCCTTCTCACACGTTGGATTTGTGGACTGCAGATCCATTGCAATGTTGTCATCAGGGCTGACCACCACTCTTACTAAACACTCTAGAAACACTGACCACCACTCTTACTAAACACTCTAGAAACACTGACCACCACTCTTACTAAACACTCTAGAAACACTGACCACCACTCTTACTAAACACTCTAGAAACACTGACCACCACTCATACTAAACACTCTAGAAACACTGACCACCACTCTTACTAAACACTCTAGAAACACTGACCACCACTCTTACTAAACACTCTAGAAACACTGACCACCACTCTTACTAAACCCTCTAGAAACACTGACCACCACTCTTACTAAACACTCTAGAAACACTGACCACCACTCTTACTAAACCCTCTAGAAACACTGACCACCACTCTTACTAAACCCTCTAGAAACACTGACCACCACTCTTACTAAACACTCTAGAAACACTGACCACCACTCTTACTAAACACTCTAGAAACACTGACCACCACTCTTACTAAACACTCTAGAAACACTGACCACCACTCATACTAAACACTCTAGAAACACTGACCACCACTCTTACTAAACCCTCTAGAAACACTGACCACCACTCTTACTAAACCCTCTAGAAACACTGACCACCACTCTTACTAAACACTCTAGAAACACTGACCACCACTCTTACTAAACCCTCTAGAAACACTGACCACCACTCTTACTAAACCCTCTAGAAACACTGACCACCACTCTTACTAAACACTCTAGAAACACTGACCACCACTCTTACTAAACACTCTAGAAACACTGACCACCACTCTTACTAAACACTCTAGAAACACTGACCACCACTCTTACTAAACACTCTAGAAACACTGACCACCACTCTTACTAAACACTCTAGAAACACTGACCACCACTCTTACTAAACACTCTAGAAACACTGACCACCACTCTTACTAAACACTCTAGAAACACTGACCACCACTCTTACTAAACACTCTAGAAACACTGACCACAACTCTTACTAAACACTCTAGAAACACTGACCACCACTCTTACTAAACATTAGCAATGATCACCACCAATGATAATTGGTTCAGTGCCTTGCTCAAAGACGCATCTGCGATTTATTAACACTGTCACCTCACAGCAACAAGGTCTTGGGTTCAAATCCCACTTGGGGAACAGGTTGCCAGGTACCCAGGGGGGTATCTCCTGGGCCTTTCTGTGTGGAGTTTGTATGTTCTCCCCATGCTTGCAAGGGTTTCCCCTCCAGAAAAAGAGATAGCCCCAATGTAAAAACATACAGAACAGATCGCTAACGCTGACACGGCCCTGATGAAGATGGATAGGAACACTTGGATTGGTCCCCGGACGCGGCCCACGCGGCAGCCTAGGTCTGCTCCCGGCTGCCCTTGGGGGGAAGTACAATGGGGTGGGTTAAGTGCAGAGAGGACATTTAATTGGCGACCCCCCCAAAAAATGTATGTGTTCCTATGTTTGTCGCCCATCTTGCATGTGTGTGTTTGCTTCATGACAATGTACAGTAGCAATGTATGCAACACATAAAGACTTCTTCCATAACCATACCGCTGGCCTGGGAGCAGAGCTACAGGTACAGTTGACATACAGTCAGGGCCGCCTGGGAGAAATGCGAGGCCCTGTGCGAGATTTAAACGCGAGCCCCCCCCCCCCCCCCCCCCCCCTAAAAGGTAAAAAATATATATATATATATATAATTTTTTCTTTTATTTTTTATACAGTCAACATATTCTTAAATAATAGCGCTGCCCGAGGCTGGGCATGATACAGTCAACATATAGCAAGAGAGAGAGCGAGAGAGAGCTCCCGTTCTACAGTCAATATACAGTGTTATCGCTGCACAGACCCGGCAATGCCCCTGACCCTCCACCAGAGCAAGGCCAGAGAGAGAGAGATAGAGAGAGAGCATGTCTGTTTGTGTGTGTGTGTTAGAGAGAGAGCATGTATATGTGTGTTAGAAAGAGAGAGAAATATATAGAGAGAGAGCATGTCATTTTGTGTGTTAGCGAGAGATATAGAGCATGTCTGTGTGTTAGAAAGAGAGAGAGAGAGAGAGCATGTGTGTGTGTGTTAGAGAGAGAGCATGTATGAGAGAGATAAGCAAAGATGAGCCCCTAAAGGATATTCAACTTTTAATGGAAGAACAAAACAGAAGGAAAAGATAACTTCACAAAGGCAACATGAATATACATAGATCCAAAAAGACAAAGATCAACACTTAAATCCAAAGAGAAGAGGGTCTATACCAGAGAAAACAAAGTAGCAAGGAGCCAATGGCCGACATCAGCTAAATAGGCTAACTGCAAATAGAATAGCCAGGTACTGACACCAGGCCACACACAGCTTTGGCCAACGCTACCCAAGCTACACAAACGACCAAGACAATTCACAGACAGCACATGTCGTATCTCCAAATATTGTGAAGTAACATATGTTTTGCCTGGAAAAAAACATCGTTATTAACAAAACATTCGGGAGGGGAAGGAAGGAAGAGTGGGGTAATGTCCAATGGACATCTTACCTGCACCAAGGAACGCAGGGCGAAAGGCCGCAACACAGGTCTCCACGTTGACGAAAGGCCTCTCGCTGGCGGGACAAAAAGAAGCTATGGCCGGAGCCTTGTCATGGTGCAGGCCCGACTACATCTTCTGTCAAAGATGATGTCGTAGTCAGAGTGCCAGGGCCTGCTATTCTCACGGCTAATGTCAATGGTCGTAGCACAAGCTAACAGCTAACTGAAGCTAACGTTCCCAGCCGAGCGAAAACGAGCAGCTAACGTCGTAGCTAAACAGCTAACTGGCTAACAGTTAGCTCAACCCGGCTATCGCTAACCACTAGCTAACGCAGAAGCAAGCTATGCGGCTACCACTGAAAAACTGTACAACGTGAGAAAAGCAATACAGGCCAACTCTTCAGACAGCCGCTGTGTTTTCCTCTCCTCATCCGAAGAGGGAAGGGAAAAAGAAGGCAATACACGTCCCACTACAGAGTGGTGTTTACCATAGCGGTGCCGGCAACAAGTCCCTCGCGGACTATAGCCGACTTGAGCATGGAGATATTCTCATAATGAAACACCAAGCTCACCTCCCTCGCACCAGGTGCTAACACCAGGCCACACACCGTTAGCTACTACAACAGCTAGCCGGCCTGTTTGGCTCCCGAGAGAGAGAGAGAGATATATCCACGGCGGGAATAGAATAGAGTGCATTAAAAACTCACCAAACGTCCAAGAGGATGGAGACAACCGCGTGGAGTTGACGAAGTTCATCTGCTGAATGACCGTCCTCTTCATCTTGGCATAACAATGCTGCATGCGCTCTCTCTAGGTTAGCTAATGCTAGTTAGCCTTTAGCTAAGCTAGCTACTAGCCGACATCATCATGGCTATCCCGACTGAACCACACGTTAGCACTCAATATTATAACGTAGCTAAAGCTAACTAGCTGTCCCTGCCTTTAGCCGGGATGGCTAGCCTGACTGAACTGTCTAACATGCAACAACTTTCATCTTCAGTCCATCTGCCGAATGACCGTCCTCTTCGTTTTGGCTGGCATAACTAAGCATAACCTCCAAAGCTGCACGCGCAAAATAGTCAAACGCAGCTGACCCACGCCGGCGTACACATGATGTAACCCCTCCCTTCTTGAAACCAATAGTATGTCTGCTGCAGAGCCCCAGAGCTCCAATAGAGAATAGTGCAGAGCCGCAGATACAGGAACATTGTCTAATGTGAAATATATAAGCATATAAGCAAAACTAGATTTTAGGTCTGTGATGAAAAATGGCCTCGCGGGAAGGGGGGCCTTGCAAAAAAATAAAAAAAAATAAAAAAAATAATTAAAAAAAAATATATATATCTTTTTTTTTTATTTTTTTTTTTATTTTTTTTGTGCGAGGCCCCCCTTCCCGCGAGGCCCTGTGCGACCGCACTGCTCGCACACCCCCTGAGGCGGCCCTGCATACAGTATACACCTTCTCAAGGCCCATCCATTCATTTCACATTCAAAGGTACCTGCAATGACTGTCATTGGTCATCCACTCTACAGACTGCATGAAATTAAATGTTCTGGGAATACAACGTGAGTCACATCAAATGTACAGAACCTGCCTGCAGTGGTTCATTATACCCTTCTAATGCCATGTATGTATGAAATCCCTCTATCTTCAGCATGGATAAAAGAGCAACTGAAACGAAAGCAAATCCATGAATGATTACCCCCAACAATATCTAAATCCGCAGAGCTGAAATTCAATTTTCAGGAACCCCACAGTCCTAACGCCTAACGCCATCCACAGCTCACCAGGATTTGGACTTAAGTCTACTTAGAGGTGATTTATACAGTAACCCAGCCGGCTCTACGGGGAAGAGAGGAGAGGAGAGGAGAAAAGAAGAGGGCAGAAGAGAGGAAAGGGGAGGGGTGGAGAGCAGAGGAGAGAGGAAAAGGGAGGGGTGGAGAGCAGAGGAGATGAGAGAGAAAGGGGGAGGGTGGAGAGCAGAGGGGAGGAGAGAGGCAAGGGGTGGAGAGGAGAGAGGAAAGGGGAGGGGTGGAGAGCAGAGGATAGAGGAAAGGGGAGGGGTGGAGAGCAGAGTAGAGAGGAAATGGGAGGAGAGTGAAGGAGAAGGGAGAATAGATGAGAGGAGAGAAGAAAAGACGAGGGAAGATGAGAGGAAAATGGAGGGGTGGAGAGCAAAGGAGAGGAAGAGGGAGGAGTGGAGAGCAGAGGAGAGAGGAAAAGGGAGGGGTGGAGAGCAGAGGGGAGAGGAAAAGGGAGGGGTGGAGAGCAGAGGGGAGAGGAAAAGGGAGGAGTGGAGAGCAGAGGAGAGGAAAGGGGAGGGGTGGAGAGCAGAGGAGAGGAAAGGGGAGGGGTGGAGAGCAGAGTAGAGAGGAAAAGAGTGGAGGAGAGGAGAGAGGAAAGGGGAGGGGTGGAGAGCAGAGGAGAGGAAAGGGGAGGGGTGGATAGCAAAGGAGAGGAAAGGGGAGGGGTGGATAGTGAAGGAGAGAGGAGAACAGAAGAGAGGAGAGGGGAAATGGAGAGGAGGAGAAAGAAGGAGAGGATAGGAGTATCTTTGGGAGTCAACCTGCTTGTGTATGATGAGTCATGGAGCTCTGCTCCGCCTGACACCCTGTGAGATCCCTCTAGCAGATGCGTTCCAGTGGGCGAATCCAATGTCTATTCTGGCTTAAATCAGCTCCCCCACACACTCCCCCAGCCCCCCCCCCCAGCCAGTCCCCGGGTGGGGGGGTTCATCCGTCCTAAATGTCAGAACCTCTCCACACGTATCTGATGAGCGTTTAAAACAGTTCTGCTTCAGCATGCCTGTCCATGAAAAAAACATTTTCTTTATGTCGGTTTGGAAATTGTATACTTTTTAAATAAATAAACACTGAGATATCATGCGTCAACTGGCAGATGTGTGCAGTGTATCTCAACAGTGTATCACATATATACCGCTCTAATATTGTAGCACTTATCAGTGTGGCAGAAACCTATAGCAGTACATCTAATACACTCTGTCCTAAACGTCCCAGTCCTCCCTATGCCTATAGAGCTACAATATTATTAGCAAATATGCACTAATGAAGGAGGACGATGCATTAAAAGCTGCACCAATGGGACCTCTCCTAAGTGGGTGGGACTTTTACACAGGCACTATCATTATCACTGTGACATCACTGGACACTTCTCAAACAAACTTGTTTTTTCCCTGCTGGATCTACAGCCTGTACAGCCCACCAATGCCGTACCTTGTGTGGCTCATGTGACACATCACAGGAAGTGAGAAGGACAGTTATCTAAACGTGGAATATACGTAACGTCACGGTGACCAAATGCGTACATTTTTATAGGATTCTATCACATTTTCATAACAATAGCGAATACAACTTACCCTGCGCCGTTTTCATTGAGGTTTCTTACAAATTAACAATGTTTTATTTGTCCTTTATATGCGGATAACATTTAAAATCTTAAATTGTACCATTATGTCTCCCTTTAGACAACAAACATAATGCTAATGATGCACTTTTGTTAAGATAATTAGTTGACCATTCTCTGTCACTGTACTGAGGTCGCATTAATAGTTTAAAGCTCCCGTGTTCAGATCGCGTTTTCCTCACCTTTAATCCGGTGCTGACCTGTGAACTAAGGTGCCAAAGGTCTTGGGACTTGTAGTAATTTTGTTTTGACATACCATTTTCACCTTTTTAAACCAATGCTGCCATCTACTGACAACAGAAAGATAGTGTACATAACGTTAGACCCCCGTCGCCCCAAACACATTCTAGAGATTCCCACTTCTTACTGGTAACATACGTTCATATCTAATAGTCTTTAGATGACTAAATATAGATGAATACTCATGGAATTTGATATATATACTCTAAAATAAGTATTATTTCACATCACCTACCTTTCGACGTCAAAATCCGACTGGGCTTTGAGTAAAGCCCCAGAATGCCACGCAAAAGGGGGCGTGGTCGGATTTGGATAGGTTGGTTCTGAGTGGACGATAATGCCTTACGTTCCGTTATATTTTACAACACCAAAAGTCCTAGCCAACAAATCTCTGCTCCTAATGTCACGTAGCCTACTGGAAAGTTGGCCTTTAGCTTGCAGGTTTACGGAAGGCATTTAAAAACGTGGCCAATGAGCGATGTCAACAGAGTATGTCTGGCCAATGAGATGGCAGGAGTCCATTTTAAATTGTACAGTCTTGTACATTTTCTTTTTTACATTTTTCAACTGCAGCCACACAATATTTTACCATTTGTATCTCCTCAGAGAATTCACACTGAGTGAACAGTGATATATTTAGAAACCTATATTCATACAGTGGCTGAATGCTGAAAATGAATGGACTGCATTTATATAGTGCTTTTATCCAAAGTGCTTTACAATTTATGCCTCACATTCAGACATTCACTGCGCACACACACACACACACACACACACACACACACACACACACACACACACACACACACACACACACACACACACACACACACACACACACACACACACACACACACACACACACACACACACACACACACATACACACACACGACAGCAGAGGCAACCATGCAAGGCGGCCGGCAACCCGCTTGTTGGGGGAGCATTTAGGAGACAGGAGCATTAGTCGAATGGTGTCTTACTCAAGGACACTTCAACATGCTGCCAGGAGGAGCTGGGATGGAGCCGGGGAACCTTCAGATTACCAGGTGACCGCTCTACCTTCTTAGACACTGACTCCCCTAAACGAACATACTGATGGACTCTGGCATTTCATAGCAGATTTAACCATTTAAGCCCGGAGCCCTATTTTCTGAAAATCTGCCTAAAATACATATACCTAAGTAAATGGAATATTGCTCCACTTCTACACGGTCCATTTGCATGTTCTTGGTATCTAGGGACAGCTATGGACCTCAGTGAATGTATTCCCAGTTTCCGAAATATTGTGTCTATTACTAGGCTTGCTTAAATTGTGATGAAACAAATGAGAATATGAATTATGATTTTTCTTTGCATCTTTGACAGTGAATAACACCATGCTAAAAATGACCATACATGAAAGACTGTTCTCATTCAGTACCTTCTTGAGATCATGTGTTCAAAAAATCTAAGGAAATGAATAAAGGGAAGATGATTAAACAGAAGGTTTTGTAGATACAGTACTGAATTCTCCCATCCGGACCAATGCAATTTGAAATATTATTATAGAATATAGAATAGCAGGCATATAAATGACCTTATTATAGCCAATTCGCACATTTATGGATTGTGCCAAATCTTATATTTCAAATGGCCGAGTTCAATTTGGATTTAGTATCACCAGACGTGCATAAGAACAGATAATGAAATCTACTGTACAAACAGTAGCTTTTTTTTATTTTATCAGGGTTCAACCGTTTTGAAACTAATTTCAAATCTAATTGTTGCTACATGCTAAAAATAGGGAAGAGAAGCGCTCCCATATATGTCAATAACGTTAAGTGTTGTGGTTTATTATCCCGAATAATAAGAGTTATTAAAAAAATGAAGCTTGAAACCCCATAGAGGCTTTTGGGAAGTGTCGTTCTGAAAAATTCCAACGCTCATCTAAAGCTGTCAGTGTCCTCTACAAAATGGCAGCAAAAGACTACAATTCCCGACGTTCAAATCTTTCCAAAATGGTCGACATTCGCAAACTAAACAAGACCAAATCGAAAAATTTTCATCTATCTCAGGGGTAGGCAACCCTAGGCACGCGTGGGGCATTTGCATAGGCACAGGGGGCAGCAGTACAAAAAAAAATAAAAAAAAATAAAAAATATACTTTTTTTTCTTTTTTTTTAAAAATATTATAATGAAATATTTTGCACTGTTGTCGCATTTATCTTGTTGAAATCCTCCCACAGGTTCTTTTTACTACCACTTATTTAATTGAGACCCTTTATTTGTTTATTATTTCAATTTAGCTGGAAATATTTGCAGAGCCTTATAACAAAAACATTATTACGGTCACCATTGTGACCAGTGGGATTAATCAACACATTTTATTATTTATTTTTCTATTTCATTGAACATTGCACATGTTAAAAGCCATTTTTTTTACTCAAAATGTGAGTATTACCAAGTCAACTTGTGTTCTTAAAACAATGACAATAAACATAGTTTTATTAGGTTGAAATAATGTGGTTGTGTACTTATTTTTCTGTTAACTTATTATGGATTGAAAACTGAAAACCTTAATGCGCAGTAACTGAACTCAATATTTTTAAGTTCTGGTAACTTATTATTATTATTATTTTTACAGTGTAGTCTTGCGATCAATCAAAACTTATTTACACGATATACCTCACATTCACCCTCCATTCACATCCTGGTGTTCTCCTGGTGTTCTCCATTAGGCCTGTAGGTGGAGCTATGACAGCACACGTACAGTACACACACCGATGGTGTGTGATGTGTCCAAAAATGTATGGGCAAATGTGAGTGAAATGGTCGCACTGTATGCAGCTGTTTGTCTGCATTGCACCCCCCCCCCCCCAACTCAGATTTAGGGTTGATACAACCATCATAATAATATTGTTAATAATAACAATAACAATAATGATGTAATAATGTAAAAATTATCATTAAAAATACCTGATTATGAGAAAAAGAAATTACGATGCATGGAATATTGTTGAGGCACACTAGTTACAACTATATTTCAAACAGGCACTCCATGTCAAAAAGGTTGCTGACCCCTGATCTATCTAATAACACTTTAACCTATTGGTAAACTAACGTATTGATGATAATATACATTATAAATGCTGTTGTGACATGGTTATGATGTTTATACTTGAATACGTTTGAAAAATAAAACGATACTTTTGTCAAACAGTCTGGAGAGATTTATGACGTGATGTCATTTGCGGTCCGCCGATGGACCGTACGGGTGGAAGATTTTCCACTGACGTTCTACCTGTTAATCTGTAGACCGTTTTCGCCTAAAGGTACATGCCTAAGTAAATGGAAGATTTCTCCACTTCTGCAAGGTCAATTTGCATGTTCTTGGTATCTAGGAACATCTAGGGACCTGGGGGTATGTATTTCCAGTGTCAGAAATATTGTGTCTGTTACTAGTAATTATTCAATTGCAATGAATAAATTAATTATGATTAATTATGATTTATGATTTTGATGATGATGATGATCAGAAATGGATACGGGTAGGAGAAAATGCTCACTGAGCTCATTCACCACCTTATTGAGATCATGTGTACAAAAGATCTAAGCAAATGAACCACGGGAAGATGATTAAACAGAAGGATTTGTAGATAGAGTAATTAATGATAATCAACTTTAATTATAAATTCATATTTGACCTTGAACTTGACCTTGACCTTATTATGGCCAAATCATACATCTATGGATAGGGAAAATGCTCCTCTTTCCAATGGCAGGGTTGAATCTGGATTTAGTAATTTCTTGCAGTTTTTACGATAATTAGCATTTTACGATGAATTTGTATTTCCGATAAATCGTATAAAACATCGGTAAAAATGAAAATATACACTTTGACTACTGTTTTTGATAGGGTTATGGTCTTTACTCTTGGCTACACAAAAAATATTTAAAAACATTGACCTCTTAACACCCAAGGGCCCACATGTGGACGATTCTTTGCCGACCTCTAGTGGCTTGGGTGTGCATTTCTTTTAATACAATATATAGATAGAATTAAAGCCCTATTTGTTGCCTGTCGATTGGTTCTCGAGTTACATGCCGATATGTGACCCCGCCCAGCGTGGGCGCCTACAACTCGGCGCCCCAGGTTCCTGACGAGAGGGGAAAGTATTTTTTATAAAAAAATTTTTTCATTTCCGTTTTTTGCTTTTTTTTTATATATACTTACAGTTCGAGGGTTGAAGAACATATTTAGTATAACAGCGAACATATATAATAACTCTAATTGTGTTTAAATTGTGTTTAAAAATGGCTCCTTGAGACAGACGAAGCTGTGGGGGCTGTTCCATCGGCTGTCCCATTTTTGCATGTGAAAGGCTGCTGTTAATGTGAGGTACGCCCCCACACTAGTGTGTTTATATTCACAGAACCTGTAGCCCACAGAACACTTTTTTGCTGCTTAGATAACACACCGTTAACATGGCCGCACAAAGATTATCAGCTGCTCTTAATAGAGGAAGAGATGGAATGATTATAGACTCCTCTGCGCTAATGAGTGACCACATCACGGACTACTTCGGTGACAACGATGACGGTGGTGAGCGGCCAGCTCTATCATCCGACGACGAGGAGACCGAAGGTGCAGGCGAACTTGTCCCAGATCCAATCGAACCTACCGACGATGGTGAGACAGACGATGAGGAAGACGAAGACATTTGCGTTGAAACTGTAGCATTGGGCTTTTCAGCTGAATCGACTATGCGATCAGTTGAAAAGATGTCTGGTTTAACGGTGGAGGGCGAAATCGAAGAGGAACTCCGAAAGATACACGCTTTCGACTGCAAGTGCCAGGCACGCCGAAAGGAAAATTCAGAACGATCTGCCCTGTCTTGTTCAAAAAAACTGTCTGTTGAGCTAATTTACCAAAACAGATTGGACACCGCGTCGTTGACACCAAGAGAAAGGGACATGTGTCTGTTGTCCATTATTGGAACATGCCAAAATGTTTCAGAGAAGACGCAAAGTACAAAGAGAGTAAACGCTGTACGTGTGGCTTCGAGGACAACATACAGATTTCACGACGTTATTGTCTGTCGTCCAACGTTCTGTTTCATTTATGGGTAAGTGTCTTTATGCTTGTATATTGTATTGGACGTAGATGTATTGTATTGGACGTATATGTATGTTTAGCAATAGGTTTAAATAGGTTTAAATAGGTTTAAAGTGTAACACTACTATCACAACATCTAAGAAGGGAGATCCCCCCTTGAATGGCCCTTCTAAGGTTTCTCTCCTCCACACTGCCTGTGGATCTTTTTCCCCTATTGTTAGGTTTTAGTGAGTTTTTCCTTACCTTCGCGTGGGGTATGTCTGGTAGTGCTTGCATTCTTTCATTTATTTGCATTCATCTAAAAATGTTTGGACCTTATGGTGTTCTTGTTCTGTTCTTGACTTATTGTTATGTTTTCTTCTTGACTTGTTTAAAGAAGACCTGTACGGCCCATGGGGACATTAACGTGTGTTGTCGGGCCCTATAAATAAATTTGATTTGATTTGATTTGATAGTCGTCGAATCCTATGCGGCCATTTTGGATATTATGGGTAGTGTAGTTTTTGTGCGGCCATTTTGTCATGCACATCGCTAGGATTTGAATTCTTAAAAACTACACCTGAATGTAAACAAGAGTGATTGATTGATTGATTGAAAAGTTTATTAACAGATTGCAGAATGGGTACAGTACAGCTCAATACATACAATTGTTAAGGGGATGCAGACCAGAGAAAGACTTTCATCTTGTTTACATCAGGGTCCCCCATTTTCAATTCATCATAACATAATATATGACATACATGACATACAGATAGACAGTGTGTACAATGTGTGTATTTCATTCATTAATTCTCTTCCCTATTGTTAACATTTTTGTTTAGGATCAGCGATGCGCTTCTCAAAAGCCTTTTCAAACACTACAAGACAGATGGCCTCACACCGCGTGAGAGGAAGAAACAACCGAGAAATCACAAGCGTTTTTAATCTCTTTTTGACGTAAAAAGGGTTGTGAAATTTCTGATCAACTATGCTGTCCTACATGCGATTGTGTTGCCCGGCCGTCACGCTGGTCACAAGGATTTCACTGCAAAGTTACTGCCAACCAATCTGACCAAAGCTTCCCTGTGGCGCTGTTACAGCAGTATAGAAGGTATGTCACAAAACCACCCCTTGCTCTCTCTCTTTCTCTCTCACACACACACATGGCTCCCACTTTTTCTTATTCTACCAATCTAACAAAAACACTTGTCTTTTCAGGATTTCGTGTTGTTGGTCAGAGATCCTTCCTTCGGTTGTGGAAAGCACTCCTTCCGCAGATAATGATCACAAAACCCAGGACAGATCTGTGTTCTCAATGAGGGGTCTTCTTTAATGCATTATTATTTATTGCATTTCTGTGTAAAAAAGGCTCGTGTCTATCACTCCGCTGGCCAGTTCTACCAACTATGCATTAAAATGTCCTGCGGTCAACATAATTTCTTCCTATTTTGGTTGTAATTGTGTAATGATAGATGTATAACCTGAACACTGTACATATCTGTTTTCAGGAAACACTGGGCTATACAAAGAATATGCTGTGATGTCACATGAATGTATAAATATATGGCCATGCATTTAATCTCTCTCTTTTTATAAAATCATTATAGCCAACATGCAATATATCCCATTGATTGGTACAATGGGACAGACATTTGTTTTATACAGCTATAACCTGAATTCTTTCAAAATATATCATTAATCAATAAAACAGATATTGGAATATACTATGTAGCCTATGTGTCTATATTGAATAATGCTGCGAAAGATTGGACACAACACAAGCTGTGTAAACAAATAGGTCAATATAATTTAATTTAATAAATAAAGGTTTTCAATTCAATAACTGAAATATACATTATTCAGACTAGTAGTTATATTACTACTACAATACAAAATGTTTGATTTTGTATCTGATCTGTCATGACAGCATGGCTGTCACAGCACTTAATTATGTTAATACTATTCAGGGGAGAGGTGTGGCTGGGAGGTATTGTTTACGCCCAGCAGAATCCTGGCGAAAGGTGTCAAATCTTTAAGAGCTGTTTTCTCTGGGGAAAAAAGACTGCTACAAGATTTAAAATTAGCACATCACAATAATAACATTCTCAGATTTCAAAGTATGACACATCATTTGAAAGCTTACATTCTGTACTTTCACAATCTGGAAAATGAAAATATAGACATGTGGGCTAAAGCACTGGACATGGTCACATATGTGAGGCGTGCCCCAAAGTACGCAAAAGTACACATTACCACCCCTGACTCCCGGGGCTCTAGCACCGTCAATCATTTGGCGATCTCGAAGATCTTTGCACAGGGTTGTAGCCAATGAGCGTGGCTTTCCAATGATATCCCATGATATGATAAATGGGGATCTAATACGGTCTCTATTGATCGATTTATGATAAAGAAAAGCAGGGTCCCCCTATAGGGGGACCTTAAGGCTTAACAGGTTAAAGGAGAGGAAAGGAGAGGGTCAGATTTATAAATTTTTCTTAGAAAGTATTCTATTTTTCATACGTAAGCACAGAATTTAGAATATGTGCATGCACAAAAAAAACTGGATTTATCACACGTGCGTACACAGGTCCTACGCACACCTGTCTTGATAAATATGACTTTGATCCTACGCTGGAGCTTGTGCACTGTTTTAAGTATTTGCATACCAGAACCGCCCCGATTAACCATATACGGTAATGGAACACCCCCATGAAATGTGGAAAAGTGGACTAACCCGAGCGAACTCTGAGAGACTTCACTGAGAGCAAGATTGATCACCGAGGTCCAACCAACAAATTGAACGTATACAGCATTTCCCGTTGTGAACAATCTTATTTGGAAACATGACACACAGAATAATAGTATTTAGCGTTTTATTTTAAACAATATTTAATCGTATGATTATAGATATTTTTAGAGAATAAATAAATCCAATGAAGTTGCCAAGTTCACAGACAACTCCGCTGAGGAGGAGGGAGCGTGCAGACTATCTTCGGTGCGCCGGGAGCCAAGGATGTTGACTGACCCAGTCCTGCTACAGAACCAGCACATTGACAGAAATAAATGACAAGCTGACCCGACATTAAGCACTGTAATGACTGAAATTAAATCAATTTCAGCAGGCCAACTCTGCGCTCTACAATGCCTATTATGTGCACTCGTCATGAGCCCGTGGTCATTATGGCTTCAGTGGATAACCCTGATCTGCATTTAAGTGATGTTTTAGATACCCCAGTAATAACATTACAATTGAATTAAATACAATTAGGCCTGAATGAGACTCCGGCCACCGGCACATTATCAGCCAAAATGCGCATCGCAGATTATCTGTACATTGACCGAATGGAATCCCGTTCACATTACTGGATTTGTTTATTGATGGAGAAAACTCTGAGAGATTGTTCACAGAGGCGCTGCCGAACCAAGATATAATATGATGTGTATAATATAATGTGTGTAGAGGCATATGATACAATCTATTTTGTTGTTGGTATTAGGTAGCCTATATGAATTACATATAATAGCAGCCAGCCCATAGCCTACATTATGCAACAGTAACTTGCGCATATATAATAACACACAGCCCTGCGAAGCCTGCATACAGTAAACTAACTTGATCATTAATCTAGCTGTTGTATCTTTACGCTTATGAAAACATTAAATAATATGTATAGGCTATAGGCCGTCGCTTTAGCCTATATTCTCAAATTGCATTTAATGGTTATCCGGACGGACCAGTATACCTTTATATCATATCATATTCATATCTATCAGCCTACCAGCATGTAATATGTTCTTTGTTATAACTCAACTCGTTATTATTTTGCGCATAGATTGCAGAAATACGGGAACGTTTTGATTTAGGCTTTGACATTGTAAAACTAAATAAGTGAAATTCTGTAAGCAGAATACAAGTCATAATATCACCCACACGATATATGCTCTGTGTCCAGAGCATGTATGCTTTTCATTCATTTAAGACACATTTATTGCAAGGGTTTTGTATACACATACACTCAACAAATAACCTCAGTCTGTTCTCGTTGCAATGCGTTTTTTATTCTTTCTTATAGGAAGGGGGAAGAACACTATATCGTGGGTGTTCATATGACTTGTATTCTGCTTACAGCTTCGGGGTTCCACTTATTACGTTTAACAATGGCAAAGCCTTTTAAATATAATCAAACCGTTCCCGTATTTCTGCAATATATGTGCAAAATAATAACGAGTTGAGTTACGCGGAGTGCAGTCAGTGCTTATTTCCACGTTGTAAAAATATTCTACCACCGGCGCCAGCTATGCATGGTCCGACCTGTGCTTAAATATACGCACAAAGTCAAGCACAAGTTCAAATTGATAAATCCCACACTTTGCTTAGAAATGATCGTACGCACGGGTTACGCACATATCTGTGCGTACGCCACATTGATAAATGAGGGCCCAGAGGAGAAGAGAGGAAAGGAGAGGGGAGAAGAGAAGAGAGAGGACAAGAGAGAGGATAATAGAGATGAGAGGAGATAAGAAGAGAGGTGAGATATATGTAAGGAGAGGACAGGATAAGGGAGGAGAGGAGATAAGAAGAGAGATGAGAGGAGAAGAAAAGAGAGGTGATGAGAAGAGATATATGGAGAGGGAAGGAGGGGAGAGGATATATGATGGAAAGCTGCTGATAATTGAGGCCTATAAATAGTATAGAGTGATGCATGATGGGAAGAGGTATTGTCACCCTACCTACACCCCAGCAGAAAGCAGGAACAACACATGGAGATCACACATTGGCCTCCTCATAAAACCGCCAAACACTGCTCGCCAACTCTCTCCCACTTACCTATCAGTAGGAGAACAGTAGGAGGGGTCGGGCCCTGATGATGGGGGCCATTTTACAGGCTGCTGGAGTGGGCGAATAATAACCAGGGAGTGCTTCTCAAGTGACGTTTTATTCACTCTCCAAACGTCAATCACCAGCCTCTGGCTTGGATGGAAGAAACTTGAAGGAAGTTATTGCTGCATTTAGCTCAAACGATAATTTTCTCCACAGGATGTTCAGATCATTCTTCAGCCTCAGAGTGCTTCAAAGAACCAGATGAAACTGTACTGTGTGGTTTGAGAAGAAAAGCGGCAATTATCTTAGTCTCCAATCTAGTTCTATTTCTACTTGTGGAATTTACATAAAAAGGGAGGTTGGATCTTGTTAAACTTACAGCACTGATAGCAGAAAATAAAGGTATTCATGATTGCCTCTAGTGCAGTATAAGTTATTAACACATAATAGCAGAGTGCATGGTAGCAATACAATACAATTATAACTGAGACACACCATGTCATATACCTATTCTAAGACACACATGTTACAAATCTGTTATAAGGGAGATAACATGTTATAACCCAGTTGTATACAATGGTCTGGGTGAATACTCTTTTCTGAGAGGTGTGTTCAAACCGTTTAATGCACACACACGGCTCAAGATTAATTAAGTGTACAAAAATGTAAAAACTTTTAACTTTTTCTCCTTCTTTTTTCTGTTTTTCGACCATCCCAATTTAGTCGTGCCAATTCCCCCTCCCCTGTCTTGATTGTTGCTTGCATGTGCCCCCCACTGGTCAGTCGTAGGGAGGGTTGAAGAATCTATCGCATGTCCCCTCCGATACATGCGGAGTCAGCCAGCCACTTCTTTTCACCTGACAGCGCAGACTCTCATTGGCGAGGTGTAACGTGTGGGAGGCTCACACTACCCTCGACATGTGTACAGAAATATTGTGTCTGTTACTATGCTTGAGTAAATCGTAATGAAACAAAGGAGAATATCAATTATAATTTGTTCTAAATTCATCCACTACCCAACCTGTAACCCATAGCTACTAGCTAGACGTCTCACGGTCCCCAAAAAACTTTTTTTCACATAAAATATGCGTGGTAGCTGTTATCACTGTATCACCAATTGCAAGGATGTATACTGAGAGAAAAATCCTTGCACAAATATATGTAACCTTGTAGCCTAGTCTATTAGTCAGTCTGTCTAATAATACATCAGACTACCTCTGGTATGGTGTCTCTGGGGCAAGGTTTGCAACAATGTTGCTGACCAGGTAGGATGTGCTACATCTCTCCATTCAGCAGAATGTTATGCGCATATAGTTATTGTGCAATTACACACACAGTATTATTCTTTTGGGGCAATTATTCTTTTTCCAAAATAAGAGCTAGCAAAGCAGATTGGTATGTGGAGAGGCAATTTATTCCTGGATTTGCATAATCCCTAATAACAGGAACCTGTTATAAGAGACACATGTTATAACCCTGTAATAAGACACATGCCAAGGGGGCGACAGTGATCGTCGTCTGGTTATCCGGAGGTTCCCAGTTCGAGTGTCGTTGAGCAAGACATCATCTAGGCCAGGGGTGGGCAATTATTTTTCCCGGGGGGCCGAATGAGCAACTGAAAATATGTTGGAGGGCCGGGCCAAAATTCCAAACTCAATTATGCATAATATACATTTTATTTCTATATAAAAAGCAGTAAATGGCATTGTTTTGACCCCTGGTAAGAGTGTATGTTATTATTGGGCAATTAAAAGGTGAGGTTAGCTTTCAAAAATATAATTTATTCAAATAGAATTTATTTCCAAAATGATAAACAAAATGTGAAACATTAATAACAAAGCTCATGTATGAAAAAGTGCTATACAAATAAAGTTATTATTTTGAGTTTCATATACTACTGAAACAAGGATTTTCTTAGCTTTCTAAAGACATCACATCATTTTATAGCCAAAATAAACAAGACATGTCACTGAACTGTGTAAAGAAAAGTGTCCCAGTTTTGTAGCCTTTTTTACTTTAAATGCCTATATTAAACATTTAATGTTTTCAGAACTGTGAAAAAAAAAGAAAAAAAATATCAAGTGTCCCATTTCACTTGTTATATTTCCACATTTTAGTGTTCTTCAGTTCTTTTTTTTTTCATTCAGTGTGATAAATCCAGTCTCTGTTGAGCTTTAACAAGTCCATCAAAGTCAGGTTGAATGTCTGAGGTGGAGATGCGAAGCACAGCTGCCAGATGTACATCAGTGAGAGAGGATCTGTACCTGGATTTGGTAAACGTCATGACTGAGAATGTCTGTTCACATATGTAGGTGGATCCAAAGAAAACCAACATCTTCTGAGCATGTCTCCTCATGTTTGGAAAGTTCTCCTCCCTGAGAACAGAGTAGAACTCTAGCAGTGATGCTGACTTAAAGTGCTCTTTCAGTAGTGAATCAGACTGCAGGTCAATGAGTTCAAGCTGAACATTAGTGGGTGCACTATCAACACTGCAGGTAAAGGGAGAGGAAACCAGCTGCATTTCATCCTCAACCTTTTTGAAATCTTGAAAACGCCTTGAAAATTCATCATGCAGTGCTCTTAACATGGATGAGTACCTGTGCCTGTGATCAGCTGATGGTTTGACTTCTTTCAGGGTTTTCATGTGTTCGAGATTGTTGCTGCCTAGTTACCTTGAAATTAATTGCAAATAAAAAAAATGTAATCTACCTACCTCAGTTGTGAAAGAAAACCACACTTTCGACAGTTTTCGGCTTGCCATTGCCCCGACTGCTTTGTTGTTGAATCAAGTCAAATCCTAGGTAAGCGTATATTGTGCGTGTGAACGTTGGCATGAAAAGAAAAAATGTAAAAAAAAAAAAAAAGTATTAAATGATTATAATTTTTTTTTATCATGTAATCTTTCGCGGGCCGGTCAGAATCATCCCGCGGGCCGTACAATGCCCAGGTCTGATCTAGGCCATCCTCGGATGGGCCGTCCATCGGTGCCTCCAGTCATCCCGATCCTCCATGCATCCGGCTAGCTTGCCGGTACTTCCTGCTCCCGCATCCTTCTTGAGTATGTCCACGTATGCTAGTGTGGGACAATGAGACATCCTCGTGATCAATGCCCATGTGTTGGCTCCCACAGCACAAGTTTGCTGGCTGGCAGCTCTTGGTGTCTCTGGCAGTGACCTGCCAGCCTCATTCTCCTGACTGCTATTTTCTCTCTTACCCTTAGCCCCCCCCCCCCAATACAGGTTTGCGTTGGTGACATGCTCATCCTGGTTGATGTTAACCTCTTAAGCCCCAGCCCTATTTTCTGAAAATCCGCCTACAAATACATACCTAAGTAAATGGAAGATTGCTCCACTTCTACAAGGTCAATTTGCACATTCTTTGTATCTAGGAACATATATGGACCTCAGGGAATGTATTCCCCATGTCAGAAATATTGTGTCTGTTACTATGCTTGAGTAAATCGTAATGAAAGAAAGAAGAATATCAATTATAATTTGTCTTTGCATCTTTGACAGTGAATAATACCATGCTAAAATTGCGGGTGATCAGATTTCGCTCACTGAGCTCATTCAGCACCTTCTTGAGATCAAGTGTACATAAAATCTAAGCAAATTAATAAAGGGAAGAGGATTAAACAGAAGGATTTGTAGATACAGTACTGATTTAACTGAGGTTAAATTGTTCACACATATAGCTTCATTGTAGGATGAGGCCATAGGCAAACCCACTGCTGGCTTTTGCTTTGGTTTGCTGTATCTAATGCATGTTTCACAGTTATTTACAATATCCTTGTGAATTGTAGTGCATTCATTGTGTAGTTTCAACAAAGCTTCCTGTTTTTCTTTAGTTTTCTGTCATAGTGCCTTAGTATCTGTCATTTGCACCCTACCCTAAGTTTTGTACCTCTGCATTGTACCTCACTGTTACTCATATTGTATATATGTATATTGACTTTACTTACTTTTTACTTAATTCTTAATAACTTTTTTACTTACTTTCTTTTTACTGTATGTAGCACACTCTCAGGGGCTCATACAGAAACAAGCATTTCATCGTAAAGTATTCTGTATTTTGTTATGACAAATAATTAACAAACTTGAAACTTGAACTTGAATTAGTGAGAATGGCCTGCAGATTGTTCAAGTTACACTAGTTGCTTGAACATTATGGCTTTGTCTGGATATCTGCTAGGACAACTTCGGTTTCAATTTGACATCTAGTCTATCTATCATGACTGGAATTTTCTCTCCCATCGCCAAACTTGAATGGTCTTGCACTCTTTGTGTTCTCCATTTTCAATATTTCATTCTGTATTAGTTCACTTACGTCATGATCTAGTCTGTAAAAACTCCACTATGAAGATCTGTATACCAGTGGTTCTGACAGTGGTTCTTTCAACAACAAAGTAAGGTTGCATTCTTCAATATTGTCTCTCATCTTCTGTCAATTAAGCATGTTCATTTTTGTGTGGACAATCCTTTGCCCATGTGTGCTTTGGGCCTTTGGCAGACACATTTTGTGCTTCTCCCGTATCTGTGGATTCAAGCCCTGAACAGCTGTTTGAATTTTCAAACATGACCTACTTTCTTGCTTGTCGGTAAAATGTGTATAGTAGGCAGAGTCTGCGCATCTTCACTCACTTGCAGTTCACCAGCGCCCCTCTTTACCGAATTATCACCAAATAATCTCTTCAAGGCTGACTTCATGTTCACAAACAAGAGGCTTGGACAAGCGGTGCCAACTGTTTGTCTTTAACACTATCAGTGGCGGCCTTGTTTTCCTTTTTACCCCCTTGAATGCCATCATCCACTTCAATGTTAGCGTTAAAAACGCATAATCTATGTTTTAAATTATGGCTATGTGTCTGATCTGCCCATCGCTTATCAATGACTTGTTTGCAGTCAACATTGTCAAAAAGGATTGTTTTTTAATCGGTTCATATCCTTTTTATAGCATTTCGAAAAGCTATCGTTCTCTAGAAAATGTCCGGAAAATTGAAAGATTCCCCCATAAATAAGGACCCCCTCGAAAACGAGATAGCATATCTCAAGGGGTTTATCCTTCCAATAAATTTCAAATGTATTGGAATATTCTTGAATACACTAGACACGTTGTCATTTGTCGGCCTATTTATGAATCGTTTTCAAATAAACGCTAGATTATTGATAGTATGTGTACTTATGCACGCTATAGAAGCGGGCTGAAAAATCTATTCTCTCATTTCCTCAACATCACACACACACATACACACACACGGCACATGCTGATATCTCAGTGAATACAGCTCTGATTATCCTAAAACTGGTAACATAGACTCCTTACCTTAGATCAAATGTTCTCCAAAAAGATTATTCCAATTCCTGATCGCCATTCCAAATATCGATCGCGTTTATTGATTGATTATTGGCTGCTGTAAATATATATTCCACGCTGCTTTCCAACTCGCGATCACTTCCATGTCCATCAGATCCATCGCCAGCATAATGGAGCCAGTAGGCTCCCCCCACAGGGATCTCCCAGTATAATCGAATGGGCTGCAGTTACACAGGGATAGACGATAGGGGGCAGTATTTTCCCATCTGAGCGTCTGCTGTACCAACGGGAGACTCGGTTGATGAAATATGAATTCAGATCGCTAATAAAAAAAATCAAAACGACAATTCACGTCGTCGGCACTCAATGGGGGGCATGATAAGACGACAATACACGTTGTTGGCACTCAAAGTGTTAATGTAGGGGATGCAAATAGATGGTTATCCTACCATCGTAATTCTACACATAGTGGAATCATTATGAACAGGTACATGGTCCTATCACAAGCGGGGCGGGAGTTTTCAGAACCAGCCTATCAGAATGGAGTACCTGAGTGGAGTCCCACAGTGACGGGCGTGTCCAGGCATGTTGGAACAAGACGGCATGTTGGAACAAGACGTTTCCCATGAGAGAGCCACGGAGAATACCGTCTCTTCACGAAACTACTAGAAGTTGACGTTAAGCCAACACAACTTCTAAGAAGAAGTAACGGACAGTAGAACGGACAGTCTAATAACCGTGTGTGGTCGCATTGTTATCGTAACGTGAGTTTTATGCGACAAGTATCCTCGTGTCTGAGAGAATATCATGCGACAATGGCGGCGTTCGTTTCTGAAAAATAACATTCGACTGAAAGCGAAAGAGGCTTTGTCAGTGCTGTGAGTTTCAAGAAAGGGAATGACATTGTTGAAGAAAGAAGCAGACGAATATTCTGTGAGAGTTTTGATTGACTTTTAATAAGCTAAAAGTCAGTAGCTACCGCCGAGACCTGCGGTCAGTACGTGAAGTGTTAATGTGAAATGTAGCTTCGCGCCTCGAACGGCACGCGCAGTAAATACCAGTGAGTGCGTTATTGCGGTCGTGTTCGTTGATGTTCCTATCGTATCGAGTACAGAAGATGAAAGACAACCTCAGCAAAGACATGAATTGAAGAAGACGTGGTGCCCAGACTGAATTGTGCATTCGTTCTGGATTGAAGAAGACGTGGTGCCGCTGTCCAGACAGAACCAGTATCTGAGGGAGACCGGCTGGTGTCCATTAACAGCTAACACGCACACACACACTATCCCGCACACAAACAGACTGGAATACACGCACACACAAACAGACTGGAATAGACGCACACACAAACAGACTGGAACACACACATACACAAACAGATCGGAACATACGTACAAGCCCATGCAGTGATCAAGCAGTTACACGCATTATTTAGAACATTTGAAATAGGACGTTTCCCTGCCATCAGAAGACATTATCCAGTGACTCAGCTCATCTCGTATGCAGTCTACAGAAGTGGTAATTGTATCAAACCCTGTTCGAGTTGTAACCAACTGAAGTTTTATTGTTTTATTGTGGATCCCCATTAGTCTACACCAAAGTGAGACTACTCTTCCTCACTTTGGTATTATTATACACTTTGAAGTATTGTGTAAAGTGATAGTTAACTGTATCAAACCCATGTCAGTTGTGAAAGACTGAAGTAATGCGTTAACCCTTAGTGGGTGACAGATATCCCGTTTATATCCAGAGTGAATACTCCCTCTGTGAAGTTATAAGAGAGCTTTTGTTGTGAGGTAATTACAACTGTCATAAGTGAACTGTCATAATTATATGCAACTATATTATAAGTGAACCGTCATAATTATATGCAACTGTTATAAGTGAACTGCCATAATTATATGCAACTGTTACAGGTGAACTGCCATAACATTGGGATATTGAGTTATACACTGTGAGTAAATTTTTTAAGTAGAAATGACTATCCAGGTTGGGTATTGATTAAGGAGAACTAAGAACGATGTTGTTGCTGTGAAAGTGAATTGTTATATTGTTTTTGTTTGAAATAATTGTCCTTGAAGGAAAGAGATGTCCAGCAGAAGGAAGGACTGAGAGAGAGAGAGAGAGAGAGAGAGAGAGAGAGAGAGAGAATATTTCACTTCATGGAAAATAAATATTCATTTTGTTTTGACAAACTGAATTAACTTCTCAGGTGTTCTTTAGTAATGGTTTACCTTGGAGTAGGGGCGTCTCACCTATCCTGCTAGACTTGGGGAGGGAGGGTTTATGTAATGTTTCAGCTAAAGCTGTTGAGGGTTGAGCATAATTGTACACTTCAGGTTGCCACTGTGTCAGAGTTAAACCCTGAAGCCCACCTCGTCATATCTATTTATATTCATACTAACGGTAGAGTATTACCCCCGCTACATTAACATCAAGTCCAGCAGTATCTAGTAGCTTAAAAGCTAACACATTATCTAGTAGCTTGAAAGCTGACCCAGTATCTAGTAGCTTGAAAGCTGACCCAGTATCTAGTAGCTTGAAAGCTGACACAGTATCTAGTAACTTGAAAGCTGACACAGTATCTAGTAGCTTGAAAGCTGACACAGTATCTAGTAACTTGAAAGCTGACACAGTATCTAGTAGCTTGAAAGCTAATGCAGTATCTGGAAGCTCCATATTGAACTTGATCCGGTCAAACTCTGTGTATGCCTTGTATCCTTTTCCTTCTCAGAAACACTGAGTCCAATTGTGTCAGAAGTGTAGTCATTCCCGAATTTTTGTTTCTCTGCAGCGATTTACAGTGCATGTTCCTCCCTCTTCGTGCCATGGTCTGCTTCGTCTTCTCCAGGTCGGTAATCAGTCTCCAAATTTCAACCTAGTTTTTCCAAATTTTATAAGATTTCCTCTCTTAACTCAATGGACGCCATGGGGGCGCTGTTTACCTTCTGGTTAGAACGTCATCACTGTAATACAATGGGGAGAATGCCGTGTTTGCGAGTGCTAAAACTATATTAAATATTATAGCTATGGATCTAATAAACACGTCGATTGTCAGTGAGTTTCTTCCAGTCAACATGCAAAAAACAGATAATTTTTTCATACATACATTTCCGTTTTATATGAGTGAGGTGAATATGAATATGAGGTGAATGTGAGTATAGTTCCAGATCGATTCTGTCTAATCGCAAGAAACTCGAGCAAACCGCGCTTCAATGCATTTCCTTAAAAATAGTGCCATTTGTCGCTTGATTTATGAATCGTTCTGAAACTAACGCTAGATTATCGGTATTATATGTGTCCTCATGCACGGAGAAGCGACTTTTCAGACCCAGGGTCTGAAAAGTCGCTTCTCCGTGCCTTGGTCGCAGCCAACCGCATGCACACACACACACACACACACACATGCGTGATCGTTACGAAAGAAACATCGGATTAACCCAAGATTGGTAACATAGAGTCCTTACCTCACATCTGATGTACTGCAAAAAGAATAATCCAATTCCTGATCGCCATTCCAAATATTGATTGCGTTTATTGATCAAACATTTCTCCACCAAAACGCATAATCCACGCTGCTCCCAGTCTCCCCAGTCCATGTGTTATAACGATACTGCATGCCCGAGAAGGAAAACCTGGACCGGACTTCTTAGATCAGCGTACAGCCCAAGGGGGAGGGATTCCAATGATGTGCAATACCGGCCGGAAGGCGTTAGGCAGCGGTATTTGCCTTTTGCGAGCTCAGACTCATTCCCAATGATAACATCAGGCTGGATGGATGAAAAATGAATGGATATAGCGAATAAAAGAAATAACGAATAAAACCCAACTTTTCTCGTGATTGGCGCTCAAGCGATGGTGAGTTAGCCCGACTTTTCTCGTGAATGGCGCCCAATGAGTTCAAATGCCAGCATAACTTTGTGATCGCAACCATCCTCTACCAATGTGCAACGTGTCTGGCTGTGTGATGTCAACTTGTCAGCATGAAATAACCGCACCAGGATAGCTTAGCTTAGCAAGCAGCAAATCAGACGCTGTCGCTCTTGGAATTTGGGACAAACCCATTTATTATTAAAATCATAAAGTTAGGCCTATGACCATATGGTGCCTGGTCATATGGCTCTATATTCATCCAATGCACATAGATACAACAAATAGATTCACAGCCACATCATTACTAGAGAACTTTACTAGACAAGTTAACACTGTGCCGGACGGCAGGTGGACAGGAAGTGTGGTGAATCACTGGCTAACGTTAAATCAAATGAAACATGTTGCTACATCAGGTACAAAACAAGGAGCGCCACTTAGTGACCAAACATGGCACTGCAACTAAATAGTAACACAAAAATATAATAGGCACATTTGTGACTGTTACAAATGTTAGCTCAATAACTACAACTGCAACTGTGCTTTCTTTACTAAAACCACACACCATCAATAACAATGGCAGCACCTGCAAGAACCTGCCCAATAACTGTCTTACCTGATTTTTTATTATTTCTTTTATTGTATTGCTGATAAAACTGTCTTGTTTTATAAGCTCGTCGACACTGTAAATTAGGGTGTAACCTCAGTGTCTTACGAGTTGAAATAAAGGTTTCACTGCATTTCTTTGGTGTCAGCTAGCTGTTAACATGACGAGCAAGCTTCTTCTTGAACTCGTATTTTAAGATCCTCTTGCCATCTCTGTATCCTAGGTTGAACTACTCACTACTGGATCACTACTTACCCCAGGGCTTTTGACTCATTGACTCACCGCCAACATTTTGAAAGAAATGTCCCTATACAGTAATACAAAAATAAATGTTGGTAATTAGTTCATATGTTGTTATACCTTGGTAGTTCATGAACATGTATGCTATATCTCAAACCTTGCTGAATTTGCAGAGTCATTACATCTGATATGTAAAAAACGTTTTAACAACAATGTGCTAACCATTTTTCTGGTGCTTCCTCCATCAAAGCCTGAGTAAAAGTACCGTATGTAAATGTTTAAATTACAGAAATTGTGTACAGTTCCCTTGATTACAGGGGGTGGGTCAACTTACTCACTGGCTCATCTTACCCCACTCTCCTATATATATATTCTGAACAATAAACAATACGCTAAGAAACAAAAAGGATCCAGCAGCTTGACTTCCACCTTGACTCTCTTTCTCTCTGCTTACTTTCTGGGCTCTGCTCTCTGTTTGTCTCTGTCTCTGTCTCCCCCCTCCCCCCCTCAGTGTTGAGTCATGCAGGTGACTTACGGCCCAGTGTCTCTGCACCAGCCAGTCTCTGTACCAGAGCTGACAGCCTTATTTCATCCTGGCTCTGTGGGCGGAGCAATAAAAGCAGAGCAGCAGGGAATTAATAGCACTGATTTCTTTTCCTATGTTTTCATTACAGCCAGTGCTGGAATTAAAAATAATTGAGTGAGTATGGATGTGTGTGTGTGTGTGAGAGAGAGAGAGAGAGAGAGAGAGAGAGAGAGAGAGAGAGAGAGAGAGAGAGAGAGAGAGAGAGAGAGAGAGAGAGAGAGAGAGAGAGAGAGAGAGAGAGAGAGAGAGAGAAGAGAGAAAGAGAGAAAGAGAGAAAGAAAGAGACAGAGAGATAATGCATGTCCACTACCCTTAAAACAAAATGTGGTTGTGGCAACATCCTCTATTGGTCTCCTAATGTTAGAGTTATGTATCAAATTATGTAGTATTAACGTATGAAAGACCAGGAACCCATTGCTATGACGTTACAAAATAATGTTGTGGATATGTTACAATTATGTTCTAAAAACTTTCAACATACATAGGTAGGCAATATGTGCTGCAGCAAACATAATTATGTATAGAAGATGAAACATAAACATACAAAATTAGATACATAAACAAAATAAAAAGGGTGACTACACTAGTATAATATACAGTACCTCATCATCACCATAATAATCAACAGAATATCATGACTACCTCCATTGAAATTGTATTAGCAAGCAGTACAATCACAGAGAAACCACCAATATAACTCTTTGAGCGCCACAAGCTTTCCCCATCTGCACTGGCTAGCTCCAGCTTTTCTTGACCATTTTCACAATCTTTGCGGAGCTATTGTATATTCTATATTATAGCTGTCATAATCACGGTGAGAGCCTTCTTCACTCCTCCTCATCCTCCCCCCACATTCACCACGGAAGCCCCACACCTTCTTCACTCCTCCTCATCCTCTCCCACATTCACAACAGAAGCCTCACACCCATATATATGGGCAGCACCCCTTCACACACTGTCAAGCTCTTCACTCCACACGGCTGTACCTCATCCCCTGATTCACATGCTGCCAGGCACCTCACTCAACACAGCTGTACCTCATTCCCTGATCAGCAAGACACTACATCTACCGGCAGATTCTGACCAGACCTCGTCGTGGTGTTATTCTAGTTACCTAGGTACGACGACTCAGCCTGAAGCCCTGCTAACCTGCTCTTGTGATTATTCATTGCTCTAATCTTGTTTCTCTTGTGCCCAGGACCTCCGCTCCAGTGCACCTCCCTGCCTGGTCATCTCGTACTGCACAAGGAGTGCTCCTGCTCTCTCTCGACACAGACCTGTGTCTTCTGCCCACAGCTGCACAAGGAGTGCTCCTGCTCTCTCTCGACACAGACCTGTGTCTTCTGCCCACAGCTGCACTGGGAGTGCACCTGTCCTCACCCCCCAAGAAACATTCCCAATACCTGTCTGCAGTGGCGAATCCTTATGGAAGCCAACGGAAGCCATGCCTCCCTAATATTAAAATATGAATTAATATCAAATATGAAATATGAAAAAAAAAAAAATAATAATATAGTTTACATTCTTTTTCATCTGTGCATCTGTGTTATAATTTTTTTTTTTTTTTTTTATGTCTCCCTCTTCTCCTTCTCACTCCCTCTAACACACTGTCAGACTCACTGTGCTCACTGGAGCTAGTATAGGAGAGAGGCAGGGGGTAGGTCTCTTTCTCCAGGCTTCCAGCATTATAGAGTCCAAATCCGATCCTGGCCAATCAGATTCGAGCTGACTGCCACACCCTAAAAGTTTAAAACGGGGCTGAGAGGAAAACACTCAGCATATTTTCCCCTCTGCACTCTGAACATTGTATTAACCCGTAACTGTTCCCACGGGCCGAATATTGCCCCGATCCTCGCGAGATTAAATCCACGGGAACCTCTCGGCGTGCCGAAGCTTTTCCTAAATCACTTCCATCATCGAAAACGAGGGGAAAAGGTCGGCTCGCGACCCTGAAAATGTCGCGTGATTTTAAAAACGCTGTATTAAGTGAGCCTATTATGGGATCCACGCGAGCTTTCTATCGTGGAAACATCTGGGCGTCCCACAACTTTTACTTATTCACATGTAGCCCCGAAAATGCTTAGAAAAGGAAAACAGAAAGCGTGGAATAAACTCGCCGAAACGGAAAAGTGTCCCACGGGCGCGCCGTGATTCTGATCCGCGTGAAAATATTCACGGCCATAGAGGAGACCGTGGGACACCTTTTTGCAACCGAATATGTGTCTCGTATTTGCTCCCACGCGGCGCGCAAAATCGTGCAAGGAAAGATCGGACCAAAAATGAACCAATGCTCCAGCAGTATTAATGACCCTGATGTAAACAAGACAAACGTCTTTCTCTGGTCTGCATCCCTTATACCAGGGGTGTCAAACTCATTTTCACAGAGGGCCACATCAGCATTATGGTTGCCCTCAAAGGGCCAAAGACCGTATAAATGTTAATGTAATGTAAAATAAATGTAGCTACTCATTTACATATTGTTAAACATGTTGTTTCTGTATTTATTACTTATTCAAGTTATACATATTGCATATGCATTTGCATAGATGTAAAATATATGTTAGCTTATGTTATTTTAACAAATAATTTTAGTTTATCAGAACCCCATATTACTCCATCAATCAATGATTCCATTGAAACCATTCAAGTAAATAACAAAGAAGAATATCATCAAATACAAGCTATGACATTAAGTTTGTTCAAAACCTTTTTATCACAGTCAAGAGGGGCAGAACTAACAACTGTGAGCTGCAAAGAACGCGTGGGACAGATGTAGCAGATGTTACAAAAACAAATGGCTGCACACAACCTTGCAGAGGCCATACATCCAACTAATGGAAGATAGTTTAATTAACTTTAATGGACAGATTGCAGAATGGGTACAGTACAGTACAGCTCAATATACACAATTGTTAAGGGGATGCAGACCAGAGAAAGACTTTCGACTTGTTTACATCAGGGTCCCCCATTTTCAATTCGTAATGAAATTGCTATTATGTGTCTGCATGAACACACAACTGTAACTGTACTCAAAAATAACAAAATAAGGGTTGTCTCAGTTCACAACTATATTGGTCAAGTTTTGGGTGGGACTTGTTTGCGTCCCTACAGCTTCTTATTCAATTGAGCGAGATGCTCGGTTATGTCACACAGCCAGCATGCATCTGACAGTTCAGACAATATTTCTTCAACCCTTTGTTACCTATTCCGCCTGGATCTTTTTTGTATTTTGGGCTGTAAAATTGTCAAAGAATGTCTGAGGAGTAAGTGCTTTTGGCTTTTTTCCTTTGTTACTTCATCAATACCTCAGATGTTCAACACACATGTATGTTTAAGAATGTGTAATAACTAAAGCTGTCAAAGCTTTATTAACGCATTAACCCACAATTATTTTAACGCCGCTATTTTTTAACCCAAGATTAATGTATAATTTTTTTTTTTTTTTTTTTTTTTTTATTATAATTTTTTTTACCAGAACTCTTGGGTGGCCACATCAAATGACGTGGCGGGCCGCATTTGGCCCGCGGGCCATGAGTTTGACACCTATGCCTTATACAATTGTGTGTATTGAGCCGTACTGTATTGTACCCATTCTGCAATCTGTTAAATAAATAAAAAGAAAGTTTGACTGGCTGCCGAGCCATACTGTAGTGTACATGGTGACTGCTTGACTTAAAAAAAAAAAAAAAAAAAAAAAATATTAATAAAAATATTTAATAATATTTTTTTTAATACATTTTTTTTGGCTTCCCCTGTTATTTTACCCACGCGACGCCACTGCCTGTCTGTTGAACATTCCTGCCTGTTCAACTGTCTGCTTGGGAAATACTATTAAAATACCCTTAACGCTCCATTCTCTCTTCTCCTGTGTTCAGCTATTGGGCTCTGCCTAAACCCATTCTCACAATAGCTATGGAGACAATAGTATGGCTCATTTGACAGACACTATTTCTAGTCCAACAAATCAAAGGTATATACCATGTACATATGTACCTTCACAAAATCACCAAGGAAAATGCAATTGTTACAAAAAGCTTGGTTTATGTCCAGTAAAATATGACACTGTGATCGTTACATAAATGTTACGATGGTGGAGTAGGTGTGTTGGACCCAAGCGCAGAGTTGAACAGAGGAGGCGGAATGCGATAGTTGTTCTTTTACAATTAAACAGTTTCTATATTGTGACCATGAGGCATAACACGACAAAACAAATACTTTGAAACAGGGAAAGAAAAGGGAAGACATAAGTCTCCAAAAATGAGGAAGCAGTTCTAACTCGAACTGAGAAATTGTGAAATACTCCAGGGTGACGCCAGGGCTTTTGCTTCCAGATGAGAGCAAAAGCCCAAACGTTACACATAAACATGTTTCAGGTTCGGTAAAATAGACATAGAATATACCTTACTATAAAGGCAATCATACGAACCGCAGTTGCCTTGAGGCTCCAGGTAATGCGTTGTTAGTCCGACACGCTCCGAATTGCAATCCAAAAGAAAAGATGACGCTGGTCCAATGTACTTTCAAAACAAACGGGATTTATTGGGAAGCGAGTCACAACAGCCCCAATAGCTGCCTACCACTATAAAACAAACAAAACGGGTTATGTACATGAACTTAAACTGTCAATCAAATGCGAATTGAGTGCGGTCAAAAACTATATGGTACCGCTCCACCTGGGCCTGCGTGAACTCTAAATTACCTGCCATGTTATAGGAGTGGTTAGGGGGAGCGTGGGAAAAAAGGGGAGTTGACCAGGTAAGTCTCCATCTTGGAATTCATTGACAAATATTAATAAACAAATAAAAACACGAATACCATAATAAACCACATTTCTAAGGGGCAATAAAGTTACAATTTATCATCATAGGATTTGGCGCCTACACACCGGCCTCTAATTGTTCTTGTAGACAAACGAAACAATTACAACTTTCAAAATATAAAAAAGGAGCCAAAATGTATAGTCCATTCAAAAATCAAAATCCAAGCAAAAAAATCTTCCATCTTCCAAGTTATCAGTAAGAGTGTATTAGTGAACGGGGGGGTGTGTGTGTGTGTGTGTGTGTATGTGTGTGTTCTATGTAGGAGCCTCGAGCAGCAGACACAACTTTGTAATAGGTCTGCGAAGAGTGGTAGTCTGGGTTCTCACTTGAACCTGTCTAACCAGTCCTCTGGAGTCGGGCATGGTCTGTATGACCCGCCCCAGGATCCAGGAGTTGCGGGGGGCAGTATCATCAATGATGAGAACAATATCTCCGGTATCAAAGTTCCTTCTTTTCCGTATCCATTTTTGGCGTTCCTGTAACTCGGGCAGGTACTCCTTTGTCCATCTCTTCCAAAAAAGGTCGGCCATATATTGTACCTGCCGCCATCTGCGTCTAGGGTAGCAGTCCTCTGGTGTGAACACTCCAGGTGGTATAGAAGGTTTGGTGTTCATCAGAAGTAGGTGGTTGGGTGTGAGAGGTTCTAGGTCGTTAGGGTCATTAGAGGCTGTGGTGATGGGCCTGTCGTTGATGATTGATTCTACCTCACATAACAAGGTCTGCAGACTCTCTTCGTCAAGTGTCTGTTGCTGTAGAATAGCGCTGAGGACCCTTCTGACTGTCCGGATTTGTCTCTCCCAAACACCACCATGGTGGGAACCGGAAGGGGGGTTAAAAACCCATGTAATGCCCTTTTTAAGCAGAGTGTCTTTAATGTGGACCTCGTCAAGGCCCTGGATGGCCTCTCTAAGTTCCCGCTCTGCTCTAACTAGGTTGGTTCCATTATCGGAGCGCATGAACTTGACTTGACCTCTCCTAGCAGTGAACCTTCGGATGGCATTTATACAAGAGTGTGTGTCCAATGAATGTGCCACTTCCAGATGCACCGCTCGTATGTTTAGACATGTAAAGATGACTCCATAGCGTTTAACGGTTTTTCTACCACACTTGGTCACAAACGGTCCAAAGTAATCGACACCAACATTGGTGAAGGGTGGTTCATCTGGGGTGACTCTCTCCGTAGGCAGATCTGCCATGTGCTGCTCACCTTTACTTCCACTCAATCTTCTGCAGGTGACACACTTAGCTATTAACTTCCGTATGGCTGCATTAGCACATGGGACCCAGTACCGTTGCCTGAGACGAGAAAGAAGATAATTCCTTCCACCGTGTCCAGTATCCTCATGTATCTGCCTGATGATGAGTTGGGTAACGTGATGGTCCTTAGGCAGAATAGCAGGGTGTTTAGCTTGTGCTGGCATGGCTGACCTGCTTAATCTTCCCCCTACTCTCAACACGTCGTCCTGAAGAACTGGACACAGTTTATGAAGATGGCTGCTACTTTTCACAGTGGAACCCTTTCTCAGTGCCATAATCTCTTCTGGAAAGGCTCTTTGCTGGCAAAACTTTATGATTTCCACTTCAGATTGCTGGAGTTCCTTTACAGAGAGTGATCCTTGGTTCGATTTTCCCTTCTGATTTTTCAGTTCATCTTTCCTTATTTTCTCATTTTTCTCATCCACTTTGGCTGTTTTTTCCATTGCTCTTTTCTCACACTTTTGTTTTAGTGCATCTTTGATCTTGAGCATCCAGGCAATCGCTTTTTTGAGTCTGTGCCACTCGGAGTAGTGAGAGATGAGCCTGCTAACAGTTTCCAGGTCCTGCTTTACAGATGTAGTATTCACAACTGCAGCTCTCTTGACCTCTGGATCATCTGCAGCAAGGGCTTGATCTGGCATGTCTGGCCAGTTAATCTCTGGCTGCATTACCTTAGCCAGAAGGTACTCCAAAAAGAATAATTCCAATGATCCCATCAGCGATCGCGATTACTCGTATATATGTAATTACTCGTGTATATGGGAAACTATAGGTCTCCTAGCGATTGCTCTGCAAGAGCTCCTCCCCCTCAGAACAAGTCAGGACAGAAAGGAATCAGGACAGACACTGTCTGAACTGGACTATCAGAGTTCAAAAGGTAGGTGATACTGCCACCTGGTGAGATTTGATCGGCATTGGAATTCCAATGTAGGCAAATGAGCCAGGGCACCTAGGGCTAGATTCACAAAGAATGGATTGCACGGTGCTAATTGCACCCTTACTTACAATTAGGGATGCTCGATATTGGCTTTTTTACCGATACCGATACCGATATACCGATATTGTCCAACTCTTAATTTCCGATACCGATATATGCAGGGTTTCCCCCCCCCCAAAAATGGAATAATTTCAGGTAATTAACATTACATATCTCTTGTTGTGGAATTAACACAACATTATGCATACTTTTGACAATAAATAAAATCAGAATGTGTTCTTACTTGCTTGCCTGGGTAAATATTTTTTTAAAACCGATACCGATATTTTCCGATATCACATTTTAATGCCGATATCGGCTGATAATATCGGTAGGCCGATAATATCGGACATCCCTACTTACAATTCATTATGAATTGAAAATGGGGGAGCCTGATGTAAACAAGACGAAAGTCTTTCTCTGGTCTGCATCCCCTTAACAATTGTGTGTATTGAGCCGTACTGTATTGTAACCATTCTGCAATCTGTTAATACAATTTTCATTCAATCAATCACCAATGATTGATGCACGGTGCAATTAGCACCGTGCAATCCATTCTTTGTGGATCTAGCCCCTAGCCTAGAGTGTTCCGGCTGACCGTTTAGAATGGGGATCAAAGGAAAAATATCAAAGGATCTAAAAACGAGATATTACATTTTTGGCGCTCAAGTGTTGGCGGTGAAACACGAGTTATTACGTGTTTGGCCGTCAAAGAGTTAAAGCTATGTCTGAGTCATTGATACTTTGTTAAGCCAAGATTCACTTAAGACCAGGATCGGGATCAGTCTGAAAAACTAAAACATTAATATGATAAAGTTTTTGGAGCAAACTTCTAATATTCAATAGCTGCAGGGGGGGTTGCAATTAAATTAGAGACATTACTTGTGTGATTTGAACAAGTAGGGTATCTACAGTAGCTGTGGCTATCCTATTCTTGAGTAGGAATAGTCAGAGAGGTATCACATTTGTTCAGCCCTGATGAGGGATTCTAAAAAACAAACAAGAGTGAGTGGGGTCATGGTAGAATAAATTACACAGTGTTGTTGTTGTTGAGCATCTGAGAGCCTCTCAGACTGAATTCTTCTGTGCCCCTATTGTAAGTCGGCAGCGGTCCAGAAATTACAATGTTTTTCCAGTTGCTTTAAGAGTGGAGTGGTGATAAATGTGTTAAAAGTGTCCTTTAATGATTCAGTCTCTCATACAGAAATATTGTTGCTGCCAACATGAGCCACCACAGTATTCACATTAGTATGTGTTCCAAGGAACACAAGGACCAACACCCGAGCTCTGTGGAAGCAGTGAACTGCAGAATTGGATCTGTGGGAAGTGAGTGAGAACCCCTGGACAATGGAATCACCGACCGCCATGGTGGAAGCAAGCAATGGTGGAGTGTTGGGTGCCACATAGGGATGGCGGTCGGGGAATGAGTCCAGGGCCCTTATTTATCAACGTTGCGTACGCACAGATATGTGCGTAACCCGTGCGTACGATCATTTCTAAGCAAAGTGTGTGACTTATCAATTTGAACGTGAACTTGACTTTGTGCGTATACTTACGCTCGGCATATGCTCTCATCAGTTTCATGCAGTGGCGGACTGGCCATCGGGACGTTCGGGACGAATCCCGATGGGCCGGAACCAAAGTGGGCTGGTCCAAAAAAAATTATATATATATATATATATATATATATTTTTTTTTACTTTTTTTTTTGGGCCAGTGTGTGGGCCACTAATGTGGGCCGGTGTGTGGGCCAGTGTGTGGGCCAGTGTGTGGGCCAGTGTGTGAGTCGGTGTGTGGGCCACTAATGTGGGCCGGTGTGTGGGCCGGTGTGTGGGCCAGTGGGTGGGCCAGTATGTCGGCCGGTGTGTGGGCCGGTGTGTGGGCCAGTGTGGGCCAGTGTGTGGGCCGGTGTGTGGGCCAGTGTGTGGGCCAGTATGTGGGCCCGTGTGTGGGCCGGTGTGTGGGCCAGTATGTGGGCCAGTATGTGGGCCGGTGTGTGGGCCGGTGTGTGGGCCAGTGTGTGGGCCAGTGTGTGGGCCACTAATGTGGGCCGTAGGGTTGCCACCCGTCCCTTAAAATACGGAATTGTCCCGTAATTGGAAACTAAAAGACGTGTTTCGTATTGAACTGATACGGGACGCCCTTTGTCCCGTATTTTAAGGTTGTCAATTTAGTGAGAGAAATAAGCCAGCCGACCTACAAAAACAAGCAAAATTGTGTCCAAAAGTTGCGGAAAATAAACAGACTTGGCAACTCTGGTATGTTGGGCGTGCGCTCAGCAGCTCACCGACCAATGAGAATTAGCGCTTTCACGTTGCTAAGAAGAGTTCTGTGCCGTTGTGCCAATCCTCCGTCTGCGCGCTGCGTGAATTCTTTTCGAAGACGCTTTGAAAATGTCTACAGCAGACACTGTGACTCCACCGCGTCCTAAAAAGACAAAACGCCTCCAGAAATACAGACCTGAGTGGGAAGAGGCAAACCACTGGCTTGATAGCGTGCGTCAGTGGAGATGTTTACAAAGCAAACTGTAAAGTATGTAGGTGTTTTCTGTGGCGCATGGTGGACTGACTGACATCAGACAGCATGCCTCAGGAGAACAATATTCCCGAAATATAAGAACGCAAAGGACCCAAGCACAGGTGTCACAGTTCTTCATAACTGAAACATCTCCTGAGATTGATTCAGTATGGGATATTACATCTTATTTATCTGGTTGTGTTTTTAACTAGATGTCAGTATTTCTATTTACCTGCCCTGGCAGCCAGGAGCCTACTCTTCTTTGCACTTTATTTTTTATTAATCTTTTAATTTGGGTCACACAAGTGTTTCATTGTATTATTGTCCTCTTTCAGTAAAAGTGTTCCCAGGCTTTGTTTTTACAGCACTTTATATTCATACAGTATTATGCTCAAGTTGAGGATATAGTTCAGCCAATTTATTTAAACAATGTTAAATGCAAATAAAGCACTTTAAACTTTAAGTATGACTAAATGCTTTCTTGACTATAGTAACTGTTCCAAAATGCATAGATTTCTATGTATTTTAGGGGTTTGGAGGGCTAGCTCTTTTTAATATAAATGCCATAGATTGTTTTATTTAGATTTCATAGATTTCTATGCATTTCAGGAGTTTGGGGGGCTGGCTCCCCAAAATAATTAAATAACATAACCCTAAGCCTAACCCTAAAACCGAAATGAAGTAAAAAAAAATAGTGACAAAATCCGCCCATTTTAGCCCAAAAAACGCCCCAAAACCGCAACAAAAAAATGCGCGCACGCTCGATGATAGGTGTCCCTTATTTCTATTGGTCAAAGGTGGCAACCCTAGTGGGCCGGTGTGTAGGCCGGTGTGTGGGCTGGTGTGTCTGAATGTCCCGGGCTGAATTTGTGTCCCAGTCCGCCACTGGTTTCATGCATTAGTTTCAACGTGGAAATAAGCTTTCGTTCATTAGTTTGACTGACGTGTTCTGCATGACCCCCATAATTCATTATAGTTAATTGTAAAATAGCGACAGTAGTGTAATTATGGTCAAAACCCTATAGCATTTGGAATAATAGGTCTTTCCTTCTGAATGAATGCAGCATGGTTTATATATAGCGTTATCGGAATATACGGGGTGTACTGACTGCGCTCCGTGTAACTCAACTCGTTATTATTTTGCACATAGATTGCAGAAATACAGGAAAGTTTTGATTATATTTAAAAGGCTTTGCCATTGTTAAACGAAACAAGTGGAATTTCGAAGCTGTAAGCAGAATACAAGTCATATGAACACCCACGATATAGTGTTCTTCCCCCTTCCTACTGTATAAGAAAGAATTAAAAACGCATTGCAACGAGAACAGAGGTTATTTGTTGAGTTTATGTGTATTACAAAACCCTTGCAATAAATGTGTCTTAAATGAATGAAAAGCATACATGCTCTGGATACAGGTAGCATATATCGTGTGGGTGATATGACTTGTATTCTGCTTGCAGCTTCGAAATTCCACTTATTTCGTTTTGTGTCAAAGCCTTTTAAATATAAATCAAAACGTTCCCGTATTTCTGCAATCTATGCGCAATCTAGGCGAGCACAGAAAGACTCAGAAGTAGCTTCTATCCCCAGGCCATCAGGCTGCTAAACGAACAATGAATGAACACTACACAACAACAACCACCAAACGCACATAGCACACACATCCACACGCACACACTCACTTTAAACAAACAAACTGTAGCACCCACTCCACACACTTTATAGCACACACCCACTTTAAACAAACACACTGTAGCACCCACTCCCCACACTTTATATTTATGGATGAAGGATTGCACTACAACTCGTACACCTTACTGTAAATTGTACCTAAAATTGTACCTCATCCCATTTCTGCTTTGCACTAGATAGTACTGTACATTAGTACACTGCATAGTATTGTGTATTGTATATTATATGGTAACTCAGAACATTGTACATATGTCTATACCGAACACTGTGACCTCATTTTCTTCTTCTAAATTCATGCTATATTATGTTATTATGTTATTTGATACTATCTTGTCTAGCACAGTCTCTGGAGCGTAACAGTAAGAAGCATTTTGTATGAAAGTATTCTGTACTTCTGTATGACAACTATTAAAGAACTTGAACTTGAAATAATAACGAGTTGAGGTCTAACAAAGAACGCATTACATGCTGGGTATGCTGATAGAGTAAACTGTAAATGAAATAGCCTATAACATTATAAAGGATAGGCTATGATAGCAGGGTCTTCCCAACCTTTATTCCCCAGAGCCCCACGATTCCTGGGAGACATATAGGAATATGATATCGCTGCTGTCGGGACAAAACCTCATAACTCCAAAAACCCAACTTTTCAGCAGATGAAAAAAACGAACACAGATTTGAGGGTGAATAGCGTTAGGAGGTTTAGACAGATGATCGGTTTAATGCTTTCCCATTGTTTAAACTTTGTAAAACCCACACACACATATGGAGGATGATCTACGGAGTTGATTTATATTAAAAAGAAAATTAAAAAAATTGAGTTATGAGGTTTTGTCTCGCCAGCAGCGATATGATATATATAGTTACTGTTGCATAATGTAGGCTATGGCTGCTATTATATGTAATTCATATAGGCTACCTAATACCGACAACAAAATAGATTGTATGCCTCTACAAATCATATTATACCCAATTGTAGCCAATCGAACAAAACTAATAATGGCATTCATATTCCAGCATGGTTATAATGACACACCAACGCCAAACAGTGGTTAACGAATGGTCTTTATTAGTATTTTGAGCTGTCCAGGCAAAATTGCAGCAATGGTCTTAGGGAGTCGTTGATATCTGACATCACCGTGTACAAGTCCGCCAGCCTTTTATTTATCCCATAAGACAGGTTGTGTCTTCTTGGTTCCATGAACAATCTCGCTCGTGGAGTTTCTCATAGTTCGCTCGGGTCAGTCCATTATTTCACATCCCATGGGGGGTGTTTCATTACCATATATGGATAATCATGCACGAGCATTAACGGTGAGAACAAATGGTATTTATCAACACAGAGGAGCGTAGGACCCGTGTACGCACGGTTGATAGATCCCGATATTTCTGTGCATTCTAAATTCTGTGCTTAAATAGAACACTTTCCAGGTTTTCCAGCCTCAGCTTTGGACGAGATGGTAGGGGGCCAGGGTTTCCCTCCAAGCTACCTGTCTCCGCCCGCCTCTGCCACCACCAGTTCCCACTGGTGTTCCTTCAGACATGGAGTGGAGCAGGAGCCTGTTGAGCGTCTCAAAGCAGGGGTTGCCAGTAGAGGAAATGTATGTTCAACCAGTTTTGTGTGCCAGCTGATACAATTACAACAGTGGATTTAAAAGCATCCTGTATTCGAACAGCTGGGCTGTTTTTTCATTTTATAATTCCAATAACTTGGAACAAAAAAAAAGATACAATTCCGCCCCTTCTTGACTTTTCCTAGAAACTTATTATTTAGAAATAATATCTGCAATGTTAGAATTTCGGAGTGAAAAGAATTCTGAAAAAAAGTCACTGAGAGCTCAGAGGAGGACTGATGCGCTGTTACTGTCAAATCAACTGAGCCAGTATTTCATGATTGCCCACTCTGTGCCATTATTCAGGGTCATCACTGTTTAAATGTATTAATAGCCTAAACAGCTGTTGGCTCTGGACCTCCCCGTCTCTCCTCTCTCCCCTCTCTCCCCATGTCCCCTCTCTCCTGTCTCCCCATCTCTCATCTCTCTTGTCTCTCCATCTCTCCTGTCTCCCCATCTCTCCTCTCACCTCTCTCCTGTCTCATGCCTCTCCGGTCCTCCAATGGGAGCGCATCTTCACTTCACTTCACAAGCAATTTCAGGAATATGGTTTATATGTTTATCATTTATCTGTTCAAAGGTTGTCATGAGTTGTCATGGTATGACATCTGCAAATCTGCATGCAGCAATCTGCTGTCATCTGGCCAAGATGCAACAAGATGATCTTATGATCTGACATGGTAAGGGACCATCATGAAAGGCAAACATATGGTGTAGTCTGATCAGCTCTGTTAGAACTGTGTTGACACATTAACTTCAGCTCTGTTAGAACTGTGTTGAAGCATTAACTTCAGCTCTGTTAGAACTGTGTTGATGCATTAACTTCAGCTCTGTTAGAACTGTGTTGACGCATTAACTTCAGGTCTGTTAGAACTGTGTTGATGCATTAACTCCAGCTCTGTTAGAACTGTGTTGAAGCATTACCTTCAGCTCTGTTAGAACTGTATTGAAGCATTAACTTCAGCTCTGTTAGAACTGTGTTGAAGCATTACCTTCAGCTCTGTTAGAACTGTGTTGAAGCATTACCTTCAGCTCTGTTAGAACTGTGTTGAAGCATTACCTTCAGCTCTGTTAGAACTGTGTTGAAGCATTACCTTCAGCTCTGTTAGAACTGTATTGACGCATTACCTTCAGCTCTGTTAGAACTGTGTTGAAGCATTTTTTTTTACTCCGTTTATTTGATCAGGGACAGTGCATATCAATCAACAGTTATACATTCATAAATTAATAAAAATGTTAAACTGTAAATATGCCAACATTAGCAGGGTTGCTAGTTTTCAGCTGTAGTCCCTGGGCTAGATGTTAAAGGGGAACTATCTTATAAATGGCCTTTTTGAGTGTTTAGCATTGTTTCCTAGCTATGTGAACTTATATTAATATGATCTATGTCTCTAATTCTCATATTGGCGCATTCTTCCAATTCTCCTCTCACAATATTCACCCTCACTGAACTGAGTCATTTGAAAATGTGATGATTTGTGATGTCAGAAAGACACCGCTGCATGATAATGGCGAGGTACAAGATGAGCTGCACACAGTGGTTGGAGCCCAGGCTCAAAACGGCTCGAGATCTTGAGGTAGAAAAATGCTGTTTTTGAGGACTTGATTAGAAATACAAAACAATGAAAAAAATAATAATTACAGAGGTGTTCCATAGACTCACAGGAATTGTGTAAAAGTGCCCAAATAGTGAAAGAAATAGTAAAATAGTTCCCCTTTAAAGCCAGAAAATAAACAGAAAAATAGAAAGGCATTAAAACGTATATTAAAACAATTTAAAACATATTCTGTACATTCACTCACTAGACATTCATGCATCTATCAGATCATGCAACATACAAGGACATTACATGGTCAGGCGACACAGAGTACAGTCGAGTACAGTCGGACAAGCAATGCAGACAGTCATGCAGGCAACACAGACACTCTATGTGTAGCAGGTTAAAAACATTGTGTACAGGGACAAATCAAAGTCCATACACGAACAAGCACTGCATAGGCAGGCACACACATAAACAATCAGGACAGTCAGGCTAGTGGGCAAGCATACAGGGTTGGGCAGCTGGACTGCGATGTGTAACTCGCTAATGGCCACAGACCTGATTTTCTATCAACCATGTTTTGAGTGTGTGTGAAGGACCTGAGTGTATCAATAATGCGGATGTGTGATGGGATAGTTTTCCAGAACTCAGAAGCTCTAAACGAGAAGGCTAATTTACTGAATGAGCTTTTCCTCCCTGGGATGATGAAGTGTCCCTCCATTACTGTTCTGATGAACCTGCTTCTTTCTGTGAAGAACTGTGAGAGAGGTGGTGGAGCCAGACCGTATTGGATTCAAAATATCAGGCTGGCATCTCTGAGTTTCAGAATGTTTTCCCAGCTTAGCAGGGCATGTTTTTGAGTATGGTACAGTGGTGGTGGCAAATGGGTTCTTTATCTAGCACCTTCAAAGCCTGTTTATAAACTGAGTGAATTGGTGTCAAGGTAGTTCTACAGGTCTGAGACCAGCTGGTTATACAATATGTAAAATGGGACATAATTACTGCATTGAAGTAGAGTTTCCATGTTGAGGCAGTCACGGATGTATTTGAAGTTGGCTATGTTACATTTTACGGCATGTGTGACTTTTCTTTTACCTGCTTTTTGAAGGTGAGGTTTGAGTCCAGGGTTATGCCGAGGTATTTTAAATCTTTAACTACGTCAAGCCTCTCCTTTGCTGCAAATGTAACCGATGGATCATGCTGCGTTGTGTTCTTGTGTGGTGTCAGTAACCAGGCAGGAGACAGCACTGCATCTCAGGCTTTTTATTTGCCCTGTTAAAACCAGATACAAGAGGATTAATGTCTTGTCTTATCTTGGCCACAAGATGGCGCCCTCGGTTCACAGACTCTCTTCATACATCCAGAGAGACTCAATTTGAATTCACATTGAAATAACACATGGAATGAACAGTACAATAACTCAATACAAAATAACCAATATGAGTCACTCATTCACCTGTTAAAACAGATACATTAAAATAATACAAAACCAATAATAAGATTTACTCATTACCTGTTAAAACCAGATACAACAGGATTAATGTCTTGTCTTATCTTGGCCACAAGATGGCGCCCTCGGTTCACAGACTGTAATGGGAAGATATATAATGTCAGGTTGAGGCCTACCCAAATGTGTCACACAGCAAGAGATCGTCACTTCTAAATAGCTCCACAGAAAGTGCACAACTGTTCCTCTTTAACATAGATAGTAATTATATATAATCCGGTTCATTGCCCCGGCAACTTATCCACACATTTACACTATTATAACGTTCTTTTAACCCAAAGATATGTTTAGAACCACAGAGCAGCCCTTACCTCTTCATACATCCAGAGAGACTGGCGCGAAGAGGGACGCACACTCAGAGAAGAGGGACGCAAGGGGAAATACGTCACTTCGGCAGCAAGTGACGATTTCAAAACAAAAGACTTTTGATAATAAAATAATAACAATAATAAACAAAACAATGAAAAAGGGTGTTTTGGCGAAATTCACAAGAGGAACATATTAACATATTAACCCCCCGAATCTCACCAAAATCACCCAGCACCAAAGCTGCACTTCAACACTAAGGACGCGCATAAGACACCGCTCAATTCTACCCCTCTGGATCAGTCAACACAAAGATCTAAACCCTGAGTTCAGTTAAAAAAAAACTATCCGTAAAACAGATTAAAAGGCGTTACAGGTTGATCAAACCCCCAACCCTTCAAGAACATAGAGGTGCAGTCTACACCCCATTACACCCGATCCCCAGGCACTCATATGCGACAGCGTCCTATCAGTCCCATTTATAAATATGTGTATGAAGTGACTTTAAAGCTTTATGCCACACCATGCCTTGCAAGGCCGCAACAGACCCCAATAAACAGGTTTCTGAACCATATTCTCTATGAGCCTATTGACCGGCTTGACCACCCTCCCCGCCCTTGTAACTACCTCACCCGCAATCGGAACTTGGACAGAATCATGCTCGGGCAACCCTGAGAGTGGTCTGTCATGTCGGCAGCTAAAGGTTTGAGATAGGTCGGGCTGAGGGCTGTCACGTCTTTGTTCAGAGGTCTGTGGCATGTCCGAGTCAACAACAGGAACAGTCTGTGTCTCTTCAGAGTCAGGTGGACAACTGGCCGGAGTGGAGGCTGTGTCAGTCAGTGCATCATTAACGTGATCAGAGGGAGGCGAGTCAATGACATCTGCCACTGTGCTTCCATCCTCATGAGTCAGACAGGACCCACGATGATGTCCGGTCCCTAGAAGACTCGTCGTCCAAGCCACTGAGATCACCAGCATCGGATGAGATGTCTGAATACTGATCCTCCAGTAGATCCCGAACAGGGAGGAAACTGACATCCAACAGCAAGTTCCTGTGGACAACCTTCTGCCGGCCTGAGACATCACTGATTTTGTAGATATGGATCTTGGGGTTTTTCTCGACAACAGTGTACACCACAGGCTCCCACTTATCAGCCAGCTTCCTCTTGCCCCGTTCTCCCTTGTTGGCCAGCAGCACACGATCCCCAACTTGTAGACTGACGCCCTTGACCTTCTTTTTTTAAAACTTTGGCCATTCCGCTGGCTCTTCTTGCATTTATCGCTTTTTCTCTGGTCAAGAATGACCGACAGAAACAGGTTGAATGGGGGTAGAGATGGGGGGAAGACACTCTGAGAAAGTTACGGCTTTGTCCGGGAATCGAACTTGCTACCCCAGATCCGTGACGAGCACGGTTGTCCCCGGCGCCGAAATAGCGCTTGAGGTACGCGGTGAGCTACTGGAGCTCCGCCCTTGACCTTCTTATTGTACTGACCAGCCTGGTGTGCTTGCTCTTTGGCGGTGTGCTGTTGAGCGATTCTGGCAGAGGGTCTTAGAGTAGCTGCTAAAATCCACCACAACAGGATCATGCAGGGCAGACCTGAATACAACGTCCACCGGAAGCCTCGACACATGCCCAAACATCAGGTGGAACGGCGCATAGCCAGTGGTCTCATGGACGGTCGCGTTGTAGGCAAAGGTCAGCGTCTGGATCTGTTGAGGCCATTCTTGCTTGGCTCTGAGAGGGAGTGCTCGCAACATATTCCCCAGGGTGCGATTGAACCGCTCTGTGCCCCCGTTGCCCATGGGGTGATAGGCGGTGTTATGAGACTTGGCCATACCAGACAACTGCAGCAGCTCGGACACCAGTTCACTCTCAAAGTTGGCACCCTGGTCTGAGTGAATGTGCTCAGGGAACCCGTAGATACAGAAAACACAGTCCCACAGCTTTCTGGCAATCTGTTTGGCCGTCTGGTTTCTGCATGGGAAGGCATGTGCCATTTTCGTGAAGTGATCAGTTATCACAAGCACGTCAACAGAGTTCTTGTTCTTGCCTTCCGCTGACCAGAAGTCGATGCAGACGAGTTCCATGGGAGCTGAGGTCTTTATGCTCTCCAACGGGGCTCGTGCTGCAGGCTCTGGAGTCTTAGCAAGCACACACCTCTCACAGCACCGAACGTACTCCTTCACATCCCTCTCCATGTTAGGCCAGAAGAAACGTTGCCTTGCCAAATGGAGGGTTCTGGCCCGACCTTGGTGTCCTGCCAAATCATGCACTCCCTCCAACGCCTTGTCCATCAGACTTGCCGGCAGCACCAACTGAAGCCTCTTTATCTTGCTTACTGGGTCTCTTGTCTCCCTGTACAAGACACTGTCTCGGACCTTGAGCTTCTCCCAATGTTTCAGCACAGCCAGTGATCTTGCATCTATACCACTTCTCTCCCGCCTGGAAGGACGTCGCTTGCGGACAACGAATGGCAGCACACCGGCAATGGCAGAATCTTGAAGCTGGTGATCCTCCAGCTCACGTAAGGTGAGTGAAGGTAAGGTATCTTGACCAGCAGGTTGCAGCTGCTGTACCTGGTGAACGAGGCAAGTAGCCCTGTTCTCTGCAGTAGCCGTCCAGTCACTGTGATGCAGCAGGGCAGCCCTTACTTCAGAGGAGCCGCAGGAACCAGCCATGTCCGGTGCGGACTCAGATCCCTGGACCACCTAAACATGCTGGATGCTAAGCCTGAAAGCATCCTGCACTCTGCCAGCTTCTTCACCCTCTGCTTCATGCACCAAGCTACTGTAGGGTTCCTGAATGAGACGCCTGCTGATGGAAGAAGTGAAGGGGTCACGGCTGAGTGCGTCTGCAACAACATTCCTTGGACCTGGGATGTATTTCAAGTTGAAGTTGTAGGCCGACAACTTGTCCACCCATCGCTGTTCATAGGCGTCAAGCTTGGGCTTTGTCAGTATGTGGGTGAGTGGGTTGTTGTCAGTCCACACCGTGAAGCCGTGCCCTTTCAGCCAGTGACTGAACTTCTCTGTGACGCTCCACTTCAAGGCCAAGAATTCAAGACGATAGGCGGGATATCTCTGCTGCGACTTGCTGAGGGCTTTGCTGGTAAAGGCAATGGGGCGTGCCTTATCCTTTCCAGCGGGTAGCTGTGACAAGACTGCCCCTAGTCCATCCAGAGATGCATCGACAGACAAGATGAAGGGCCTCGAAAAGTCTGGATGAGCCAGCACAGCACAGCTGAGGAGCTCCCTCTTGAGCCTATGAAAGGCTTCCTCACATGCAAGACTCCAATCTGCAGCGGTCAACTTCCTGAACATGCCGGCACTCCTTCCACCATGGCCCTTCCTCTTCTGGCCCCCTGTCAGGGCAAACAGAGGGCAATGGCGGAGCATCCAGGGATGAAGCTCTGGTAGAAAAATACCATGCCCATGAAGGACCTAAGCCTCTTCACAGAGGGAGTGCAGCCATCCTACTCCATTACGGCCTCCTGTGGCATGTTAGAAATCACATCCACCTTGGTTGGATCCACAGCAACACCACTCCGGTCGATTACGTGACCAAGGAACTTAACTGACTCCCGCAGGAGATGACATTTCTTCGGACTCAGCTTGAGATTACTGCCCCTCAGCTTCTGGAAGACCACTCGCAGCCTGCTAAGGGCTTCCTCTTCGGTGGGGCCGAATACAAGGAGGTCATCCAGCTAGCAGAGCAAACTGGTGAAGTTGAGACTGCCAAAGATATCCAACATCATCCGCATAAAGGAAGCTGGACTGTTGCAGAGTCCCTGTGGCATTCTGTTGTATTCATACAGGCCAATAGGTGTCGTGAAGGCAGTGTACTTTTTGTCTTCCTCGCACATGGGGACGTTGTAAAACCCGGATGTTAGGTCCATTGTGCTGAAGAAGGCATTGCCTCCGAGGGCTGCCAGACAGTCGGCTTGGTGAGGAAGCGGATGGGCATCCTTCAGAGTCCGAGCATTCAGCCATCTGAAATCCGTACAAATCCTCAGCCCACCATCCTTCTTCCAGACCATGACGAGGGGAGATGCATATTCGCTGATGGATTTGCGGATGATGTCCATCTCCTCCATCCCTGTGAGCACCTGCCGGAGATGTTCATAGTGGGCAGGGGGCACTCTCCTGTATGGCATGCGGAACGGCCGGTCATCTGTCAGGCGGATGCGATGCACAAACCCCTCTGCTTTGCCGCAGTCAAGTGAGTGCCTGGAGAAAATATCCTGATACTTTTCGACAAGCTCAACAAGCTCTTTCTTAGAATAGAAGCTGGCATGGCACGAGTCGATGTCGAGGGCACTCAACCCGAGGGTGGAGAGCCTGTCCCTGAGGTCGGTATCTGTGGCAGCCGGCCTGATACCCTGTCCTGGCCTTCCTGCCTCCATCGTGCAGGAGCCCTGCTGGATGTCTAGGTCTTCCACCGCAAGGCAAGGTGAGACATCAGCGACCTTGGAGTTGCGTTTCAGGGTGATTGGTCTGGGTGAGAGGTTGGTCATCTTCACAGGCACCCACCGGTCTCCCCACATTGGCGTGATAACCCGCCCAACGAGCACGTCTCTCGGTCTGGCCTTAGAGGTGCAAGGCTCCACGATGACCGTGCTGCCTGGAGACACTGGCACATTGCTGGGCAGCCTGCCCCACACCAGGTATTCGCGTTGAGGGAGCAGCGTGATGGTACGGGGTAACTTCACAGTGCCGATCCTGTCGGGGGCCTCGTCTCCCCTCCATCTGGTCGTACATGACATCATATCCAAGAACTGCTCATGATCAGGAGGCGAATGCTTGCCTGCCGCAGATATGAGTTTCCAGTAGGTGTCACTACCTTTCATGACACTCATTAGGTGCTTGAGAACGTTTGATCCGATGATGAGGTCATCGCGCTGACCTGGGACCACTAGAACAGGGACGAAGCATTTCACTCCGTAGATGGTCAGTGTTAAGTCATATATGCATTTGGGGTGGGTCTGTTTTCCTCCACAGCCAACCAGCATAATCCGTCCTGCTGACTGAGGTTCTCCCACTAGGGCCCCAGCTTCTCTGAGCTTACATTCTGCCTCCTCATTCAGGGTGCAAGCCATGGATCCTGAATCAATCATGCCCTTCAGTCCAACTCTGTCACTCACTGTGACCTGAGTGTAGAACAATTCACTGAAAGCTGGCACCTCTTCTGATCTTTGAACCACGACTTGGCATTCTGGCATGGCTGAACAGGTGTTAACATAGAGAAGCTCGAGACTTGACTCATCTTCACTGAGGGTCTGCTGTCCACTCCCCACACTGCCCCTCTCCGAGTGTGGGTGTTCTAGTTTCCCGAGGGCTGATCCCGACTGGGGTCGCCCTGACCTGACTGTCTCTGTCCACGCCTGTTGCAGTCTCTCTTCCAATGACTTGGAGTGAAGCATGAGAGACACAGATTCTCTCTCCTGCAGTGCATGAGCGTGGAGTGGCTGGTATCACTGCAGACCCGGCAGTTCCTCATCTGAAAAGGACCCGGAGCAAACTGTCTTGGCGGGGCCGGTGCCGGTGCATGAGCTGCCACCTGCACATTATGCTGTGTCATCATGCAACCCAAGAGACTGAATAGAGTACGCATGCCATCTACATCAACATCTGCAGTGAGGCCCGGAACCGGCTGGCGATGACCTGGCTCAAAACCAGGTTGAGCAGTGGGCACTGGTACCGGGTGAGGGGCTATTAGCACCTGGGGAAGTTGTGGAGTGAGAGCGGCTGTCGGAGCCGGAATGAACTGGGCTGCTGTGGGCGAAAGCTGTGGGGTGAGGGCTGAGACTGATGCCATATCGTATGCTGCCGCAGTTGGGACAGCTGAGAGATGTGAAGCTGTGCTGACATGCACTGGCGGTGGTCTCTCCATATGCTGTGATATGGCCGTCTGGGTGTGGCTCACTGCATGTATCTGCGGGGCTTGAGAACTGGCTTGGGTGCATGTCCTGAGCTCACGCTGGTGGCTGTTGATGCGCTCCTGGACCTCGCTGGTCGACCATTCTTCAGCCGCTCTGATGCTGAGCCTGTTGAAAAGGACCGGGTCTGGACAGTACTTAATGAACATCATCGACACTTCACGTCCTGGATCCTCAACACTATGCCCCTGCCTCTTTAGACACTCATCTGCTATATCAATAGCATTGTTCAGTCTAATCCAGTACTCCATCACTCCCTCCCGCTGCAGTGGCTTGATATTATAGAAGTCAGCCATGGGCATGGAGGAGTAAGATAGCTCACCGAAGTGCTGCTTCAGAATGTTAAAGATCAAGTCGGGAGTCTTGATGGGGTCAAGTGTGGGGTTGTGTCATAGCGTAATTCTCACTACATCTTTCGCCCCCCCCCCCCCATTAGCTTAGACAATATCTCTTGTGACTGTTGGTGTTTCGGTGTGTTTTTCTTCATAAGATACACCCCCACTACTTCCACCCACTCACGAAGGGAGTATTTATCACTGCCATCGCCCCTGAAAATTGGTGGCTCCTTAACATCGGACTGCATGACAAGCTTTACACCTGACAAATTCAACTCAGTAGCTCTCTGCTCCGATTTAGGGCTCTCTGCTGACATGGACCTATTAACACCCCTGTCACCCTGTAACTGGGTCGCAATCGACTGACCAATCTGACTGGCCAACTCTGAGATGAGAGCACTCAAATCTACATGAGAAGCCATTTGTGGGCTTGGCAATTCATACCGGGGGACCTGGCCACCAGCGGAACAAAACCGTGGGGTTTGCAACCCACCCGCCCTAGGCGTTTGGCCCTCATCACCCAAAAACCAACCTCTCCCAAAGCCCACCCCAGATAAACTCTCTCCTTCAGAGACCCCAGCCCCTTCTGAATTAGCTGCTGGATCCATGACAAATGAAAAATTCACAGAAATATACAAAAATAAAAATCATACGTACATAAGTACATATATATATATAGTCACACAATATCCAATAATCCAAATTCCAATGTTCCTATTTGACACTTTAAAGTAATTATTCTCCTTTCTTCAGTTGTCAACCTTTTCTCCTGTTTTTTTTTTAAACCTTATCTAATAAAGTATTTGATTTATTCTATTTGACACTTTAAAGTAATTATTCTCCTTTCTTCAGTTGTCAACCTTTTCTTCATTTTTTCCATTTTTTTTTAAAACCTTATCTAATAAAGTATTTGATTTATTCTATTTGACACTTTAAAGTAATTATTCTCCTTTCTTCAGTTGTCAACCTTTTCTCATTTTTTTTTTATAATACAATAATAATAATAATACAAAACCAATAATAAGATTTACTCATTACCTGTTAAAACCAGATACAACAGGATTAATGTCTTGTCTTATCTTGGCCACAAGATGGCGCCCTCGGTTCACAGACTCTAATGGGAAGATATATAATGTCAGGTTGAGGCCTACCCAAATGTGTCACACAGCAAGAGATCGTCACTTCTAAATAGCTCCACAGAAAGTGCACAACTGTTCCTCTTTAACATAGATAGTTATTATATATAATCCGGTTCATTGCCCGGCAACTTATCCACACATTTACACCATTATAACGTTCTTTTAACCCAAAGATATGTTTAGAACCACAGAGCAGCCCTTACCTCTTCATACATCCAGAGAGACTGGCGCGAAGAGGGACGCACACTCAGAGAAGAGGGACGCAAGGGGAAATACGTCACTTCGGCAGGAAGTGACGATTTCAAAACAAAAGACTTTTGATAATAAAATAATAATAATAATAATAAACAAAACAATGAAAAAGGGTGTTTTGGCGAAATTCACAAGAGGAACATATTAACCTGTTACACAAACAAGTCTGGGTCAGGTGTTACGGATGATCTTTTTTCAAAGAACATGCAGACTGTTTTCTTTGTGTTGAGATGGAGACCGTTTTCTGAGAGCCATTTAACTATGCGTGACATTATTGTGTTCAGTTTGTATGCTGCCTGGGTTTTGTTAGCGTGCACGTAAACCACTGTGTCGTCTGCATACATCTGTATCTGGACTGTTGTGCCAGCACAGACCGAGGGAAAGTCGTTTATGAACAGACTGAACTAGCATGAAGCATGGCCTCTCTGCTCTGTTAGAACTGTGTTGAAGCACTGCCTGGCAGGAACCATGACACAGTCACTGCTGAGGTTGGCAGTGTGTCCCAGCTGTGAGGCTACAGTTTTCATACAGGTGATGTATGACTTGTTTTACACAATTTGTACGTGGCTTTAGATAAAAGCGTCAGCTAAATGACTAAATGTAAATGTAAGGTAAATGAGGTGATGAGGAGCATCTCTTATTTATTTTTTAATTCTTTGCAATTCAGCCAGTTGTTAGATTTCGATCAATCAGCCAGTATCACCTCTTCATCTGTTGGCTTGTGTAGTTCTGCGTTGTGTTTATCTCTTTGACGTCTTCTCATACTGGCTGTACAATCTTTGTCATTCCCCTTTAATGCAATCCGTAAACCTAAGAATTCGACACTGGACAGCGTAGTACCTTTCTTGGAATCATTGTTTATTACATAAACAAAAGCCTCAGATGTTACCCATTTCGTATTGTCCTTGAAAAGTCTTTGATGGAACACTAAATTCATTATTCTATCGTCGCTTCTGCTAGCTGCTTCTGTTAGTCCAATGGTGGTTGAGGCCTCGTCGTTAGCCAAAACCCTTCTTTGTTAGCCGAAGCTAGCCTCCTTGAGGCATAGGGGGGGGGGGCCCTCCCACCACCCTCTAGTCTCTCTCTCCACATCTGCTTGTATCACGCTGTGTCCTGTTCTAACTCACACGCGGAAGAAAACTGACATTATAATAATCATCATCATCATCATTATCATCTCGGCATAGCAATGACAGGCCCGCCCCTCTTCTTGTTGCCATGTGACGCGCTGTCATGGCAACTGCTGTTCACCGTTCACACACATTAAACGTCTGTTTCTAGTGGTGTCAAACTCTCTCTCTCTGACCATTTTGCTAATGCAATCCTTATCAAGATGACGAACGACCTTCAAGCCACTCACACGCTGCTCGCTGTGGAGACCCACTGCCTGCTAACACACTCTCTTTCTGCCTGTGGTGCTCTCAGATGGCTATAAGCAGTGCTGTCATTATATACATTTCGTTTACATTATATACACTGAAAAACCTCGAGATCCTTCATTCCTCCCTTTGATTCTTCAATCAACCATCAGAATCAACAAACTACTTGGTGTTTCAAACATACTCGGCTGTCGTTTTAACGTACACCGCCCCCCTCCCACGTGCCAGAGAAAGGAAGACCGCATACCGTCAAAACTCTGATCTCGCTAGTCGATGCCCACCATACGTTCCCTGTGGCACCAGGGAACACACAGTCGCAGATCCACTCAACGACACCCAGAGGCAAACCTCACAGCCACTTAGCACTCCTGGGGAGAGCTTCTTTAAAAAAAAAATAATAATTCCCTACCATGGTGCTTAATTACTCTCTTACTACAAGTCATGACTTTTTTACTCATACACTCCCACTCTCTTACTCTCTTACACGACCCCTCCCTGTCGTCATTGATCTTGCCATTTGAGGTCTGTTGCGTTTCCCCTCGTGCACAAGGAAAATCGAAACAGATCACCCAAACCAACAACATCAATATATCTCATACTCCTGTAACTTATTATCAATAAACACACAGGACTTCACGCTGTCGTCTTCACGCTGTGTTTTGTCTCGATCTTGATGGACTCTGGAAGGAAGTCCCTGTTTGTTCATAATTCAACAATAACCCGCCCATGATCTCTGTTTCAAAACGCCTCGAAACAGCATCTCCGCAGGAAGGCCCTGGTGCCTGCCTCGCCCTCCCCTGGGCAACACCGTCTGCAACCGCTGGACTCCGCCCCGTTGGCCGTCTCCACCGCCAACGGTGGTCTCCCTTGCTCGCTGCCGGTCGTCTCCAGACTCTGAAAGCAGAAAAACAACCCAGGAGTCCTCTATACACGGTACCCCTTGTTTTTCCCCCGCCGCTCATATACCATGGCCACGCTCTTTTAGGCTGTTGGATGTTGTGAGTGTCGTACAGCTCATGGCGCTACCATTATATTCGTCTACCACCTTCTCAACACCCATCTTTCCCTACAGTGCGGTTCTCCCTGTTGTTTTCAGTCGCAACACACAGCAGCTTCCGGTACCCACTCCGCAACTCTATCTTCGTCCCATGGTTGGCCCCCAGCGCGATCGCGCACGCTAGTTCTTTCTGGTGACTGTGTACTCTGAAAACCCTAGCCCTACCTATCAGGTGTGAGAAGGCGCCGCTGGAAATTAAACTCCCTCTTTATTTCCCACATTAACCTCGTTAATTAACTGCACCTCATCTCTCTGTGAAGTTCTTATTTAATCCATTATATAAATAAACTCTATTTAATTAACTTGTCTATCAATATTACTTTCTTATATTATTCCCTCTCTTTATGTTCCAGTATCTAACTGGAATCTCTATTATTATTATAATAATAATAATCATATTCCCCCCCCTACTTGTTCCAGTATCCTAACTGGAATCACTCCGCCACTAGATGGTAGCAGAGACCTATGGAATCACTCTGTGGTGTTTCTTAATAACTTCCCTGCACTAACCTGTCACCCCCCCGGTCCTATTGGACCGGCCATTGGACTTTCAACACCACTCATGAACAATACCCTATTGCATTTGTGCCTGTCTATGTTTATTAATTTGGTCTCTGTCATACTCACTAATCTGTTGTTTGTGTATCTGCTGTCTGTGTTGTGCCCCATTGTCTAGTCTAGTGATGTCTCCCCTGTGTTATTTAGTGTCGTCATGTTTCAGTATTTTACCCCAGGTTGTTCTGTCTTTTCCACGCAGCTGTGTCTTGTTCCCAATCACCCTCATGTGTCAATTAGTCTGTGTATATTAGTGTTGTCTGCCCTGCCTTCCTGTGCTGGATCATTGTTCATGTTACCCTCGTCCTGTGTGCTGTCAACCTTATGTTTCTCCGTATTCCCAGTGAGTCAGTTTTGTATTGTTTGCCACGTTAAGTAAAGTGCTTATTACTTTCATCCACGACTCGTGCCTCATCTATTTCATCCTCCATTACCTCTCCTCGTGTTAAGTCTGCATTCCGGGTTCTACTCATCTCTACCACCGACATGCCAACGAAACGTTCTAGGAATTGTAACACTACCCCACTCCGCCACTAAAGGGTAGCAGATACCTATATTTAAATACTTCATCTCTACCTCTCTGCCACTAGATGGTAGCAGATATCTATCTTTAAATATTTGCCCTGCACTCCCACCGCTAGTTGGCGGCCAACTCAGTCTAGAGTAATTTAGCTGACGTGTCTCCCCTATCTCTAGTTCTTTCTTATCTGGTGTCAGCCTCCTCGTGGAAAATCCCTTCTTGCGGCCATCTTGTCTCTCTGGTTTTGTTGTCATTTTCTCTCAAACTCCCCTCCGTAGGCCCGAAAAGCTGTTTTCCTCTCATCGCTCATACGATTCTGCTGTCTCTAGATGTAATTTCCTTATACTAAACTCGCTCATGCAATTCTGCCCCGTCTCTGTGCCTCTCTGCTTATCTCGATTGTTTCTGTTCCAAGCTGCTGAACAACCTCGGAGCACTGGGCTCTGCTTGCTACAGTGGAGACACAGAACTGGCTACTTTTGAAAGCGTCCTTTTTAAAGTTGAATTCTACATACATGACCTTTAAACACCCTACACCCACTGTGTTGTCCCTCTTATGGCCAGCACTCATACACCGTTGTCTTTCCCCCCCTCGTGGATGGCTGACTCTTCCCATATCTCATATATATTTTTTTTGCACTGTTCCTTTACTGCTTCAATCACTCTCTGCGGTGCGGCCTGGTTGTTTCGGTTGTCTCATACTATCTCGCTCATGTGATTCTCCTGTCTCTGTGTGTCTGCGGCTTTTGTTGACATTCCCCGGTAGATAAGACTACAGCTCTCTCCAAAGCCCCAACAATCACAGCTGTTTTTCTCTCTTTTCTACCTATTCACCTATATCACATCTCACCTTTGACGGCCAGGTAATCCCCCTCTCCCCCTCAGTCACAAATCTGGGGGTTCGATTTGACCCCCACCTGACCTTCAACATCCACATAAAACACCTCTGCAAGACCTCATTCTATCACCTAAAAAATATATCAAAACTCTGTCCCACCCTGTCAGATGCAGAGAAGCTTGTCCATGCCTTTATCTCCTCAAGACTGGACTACTGTAACGGACTCTTCATCGGGATTCCTGGCAAGAGCATCCAAAAGCTGCAATACATCCAGAACAGCGCTGCCAGGATCCTGATGAGAGTCCGTAAACACGATAACCCCCATCCTCCACTCACTACACCGGCTCCCCGTCTCTGATGATCACCCATAATTGCATAAACGGACACGCACCCCTCTACCTTCAGGAACTCATCACTCCACAATCCTCCACCTGCACCCTCAGATCCGCAGGTAGCCTGCTCCTTCAGGTCCCCAATACCCGGCTCTGCACCATGGGTGACCGAGCCTTCTGCACGGCTGCACCACGCCTGTGGAACAGCCTCCCAATCCAGCTGAGGGCACCACAGAGCCTTGACTCTTTTCAAGCAGGCATGAACACCTACCTGTTCAAAAAGGCCTTTGACTGTTTTTAATTTTAATTTTCTTGTGCTGTTGTTTTCAAATTGTCTGTTTATATTATGTTTGTAATTAACTATGTTTATCTTATTTTTATTCTGTATTTTATTTTATTTGTTTTACTAATAACAACTTTTTTTTAACACTTTGGCTGCCATGGGTTAAATTCATTATCAACCGTAGGTTGCCGGCTCTATTTGTCTATAGAGAAAGTCCCCTTCTTTGCAGGGCTATAACTTTTTTAATTCTATTGCTACATTGCCATTATTAGGGCCCATTCAAAGTCCTATATGTATTGTTCATTGTGTAGCAACGTTAAACTTTTTCATTCACATATTCATAGTAAAGTATGGTCTAATGTATAAGTATGTTTTCATCTCTTTCTGCAGCTTTCTCCAGAACGTGATCTATAGCCCCAAATACATTATATTGATGATGCAATACAGTTTTATGGCAATCAGCGCGATATAAAAAATTCCAACTAGACGTACTTCTAGAAGTTACTACACGTCATCTGATGTTGACTGGATGGGCTAGGGGGCGTTTATAATTCCGTGGGCAGCGTTATACCAATCATCTAATGTGGGTCAAATGTTGATAATAGCAGTTAGTATCGAAGACGGTAACTTTACACGCTAAAACTCACCCCAGTCTCCGCGCGCCATTGGGCGATCATCGTAGAGTAGAAATTTTATCATTATGGGATGTAGATTTACCCGGTCCATTTCCAGCTTGTATAATGGTATATACGTCCAAATCATGTTGTTTATCGAGTTATTGGCAATCGATCACTATGTAGTGTGTCGAGTGCCCGGAAGTAATACGGGCGACCAGCACAACCTCTACGGCACTTCCTGTTAAGCGATTGCGCCGATCGGCCACCAGATGGCGCTCCTGAACCGCCAGAGAGCTCAGTGGGTCCTCCTGGTGGATCTCAGGCCAGCGGAGGGGACATATGAATCCGATCCCAGATTTTTTAAATATTGATATTAAAGACGCTGTAAGGCGTCTTCGGCAACTTGAGCATGGCCGGGAATGACGTGTTTAGGCGTTTCCCGGCACCCAAAGTGTTAACTATGTTTTAACCCTGTAGTGTAGCACTTTGGGATCCCAGCGAACAAAAAGTGCATTACAAATTCAATCTATTATTATTATTATTATTATTATTATTATTATTATTATTATTATTATTATTATTATTATTATTATTATTATTATTATTATTATTATTATTATTATTATTATTGTTGTTATTGTTATTATTATTATTATTATTATTATTATTATTATTATTATTATTATTATTATTATTATTATTATTATTATTATTATTATTATTATTATTATTATTATTATTCGGGGACGCTATCTCGGCCAAAAAATCGTCTCCTATCGATAACATGCTGCCAGTCTAAGGCAGACCTTATCCGCTCCCTCTCCTGTCATGACTATCAGTATACCATTTTGCCAGTTTAAGGCAAACCGCACCGTCTAGTGTCATAACAGTCTTTTTCCCGTCTCGCTTCAGCCGTCCCTTCTTTCTCTTCCCCAATACACTTCTACACTGTGGTTTCTGTGCTCTGAGCAGGGGTGTAAAAAGTACCCAGAAATTATACTTAAGTGAAAGTATGGGTACCGTCTCAAAATCTGACTCAAGTAAAAGTCAAAGTATCTGGCTAAAAACACACTTGAGTAAAAGTCAAAAAGTCCTACTTTTAAATGTACTTAAGTACTCAAAAGTAAAAGTAAATTTTTATTTTGGAAAGGGATAGACCAGGGTCTCAAACTCATTCCATCATGGGCCAAGTTTTCATTTTAAATATACATTGCACCAGGTGAGTTAGTTGAAGAGGTGAGCCAATTAGTGAAATCATCAGCTGGTGTTTAGGCAAGGCTGGAATGAAACCAAGCATACACTCTGCCCACAATGGAATGTGTTCTGCGATAAATAATGCTGAAATGAAAGAACAGAGGACACTTTTTTTGCATTAAAATTATTTAATGCACTTCTCCATTGAAGGTAAACTAACATGGACGGCATTCACATCACAGCATGAATAATATCACAATATTAAAAACAGAATAGTGTATCCTGAATAATATCACAATATTAACTACAGCATACTGGATTATCCTGAATAATATCACAATATTAAAGGCAGAATACTGGAGTACCCTGAATAATATCACAATATTAAAGACAGAATACTGGAGTACCCTGAATAATATCACAATATTAACCACAGCATAATGCGGATCTGACTGTCTATTCTTCTGATAGCAGGTGTCAAAGATCCCCGCTTTCTAGTGTTGCACAAGTACCAATCAGCATGGGTATGGGTGGGTTCATTTTCCATTGATGGGGATTTGATTGGCTGTTTACCTGCGGTTGCAGGATTAATAACGTTAACGTTAGTTCGGCCAGATAAACAATTAAAATATACTAATTAAAATGGTTGGACCTGTGAAATTTGTACTTTGTACTTTGTAGGTCTGCATTTTAAATGTAAGGAGTAAAAAGTATGTTTTTTTTCTCTGAAATGTAATGGAGTAAAAGTACAAAGTATACAAACCTAATAATACTCGAGTAAAGTACAAATCCCCCAAAACAGTACTTAAGTATTGTAACGAAGTACAATTACTCAAGTACTTTACACCCCTGGCTCTGAGCAACTGTTTTGTTTGTTTCTCTAGATAAGACCTCTCTGCCGCATCTGCTGTCCCAAAACACACTTCACCCCTCTACCGCCATAGCAGTCATTATATCTGTTTGTCTTCACATATTATTACAGCTGGCTTTCTCTCTCTGTGTCGCTTAATTATTTTTACTGATGCATAGTTGTTCGTTTTTATTGGCTTGTGAGGTTAGATAAGGCTAAGACCCCATAGCGTGAGACACACGTTTTTTCTCTTCAACGTTGTCTGGCGTCCATGGTTTCGCTCGGTTGCTGGTGCCCTCTCATGGCCTCATCTCTCTCTCTCTCCCGCTCTCTCTCTCCCGCTCGCTCTCTCTCGCTCTCTCTATATTTCTCTCTCTATCCCTCCCTCTCCTTCATGTAAATATATATTCACTTTGTATTATCACTGTCACTGACTGGCAAGTCCTAGTGAGGCTGAGAACAGCTATACATATGTAATGGATGGTATTGTGAAGCGCAGTCAAGAAGGGCTGGGGTGAGTAGCGGTGCTATGGGTTAAACTCACTCTCACATCCTCAAAAGACGCATAGACTGAGCGCTTAGGAGGGATATCCTTTCTTGGCGCAGCGGTTTGTGATGTCGGCCCCGGTGTGGGAGACCGGGGTTCGACTCCCACTCGGGGCATCGAAGTTTGAGGTGACGTTGTCACAACTGTTACAATGGTGCCGTGACCCGGATGCCTTGGGTGGAGTGGAGTGAGTTTGAGAGGGTGAGTGTAACGGATGGTATCGTGAAGCGCAGTCAAGAAGGGCTGGGGTGAATAGCGGTGCTATGGGTTAATCTCACTCTCCCATCCTCAAAAGACGCATAGACTGAGCGCTTAGAAGGGATATCCTTTCTTGGTGCAGCAGTTTGTGATGTCGGCCCTGGTGCAGGAGACCGGGGTTCAACTCCCACTCAAGGCATCGAAGTTTAAGGTGACGTTGTCACAACCGCTACACATATATAAAAGTTAATAATGACCCAAACGAATTTGGGAGTTGAATGCAAATAAGAGTGACACAGAGGTTACAAGGTGTTTCTGGGTACTGTATATTGGATCGGACTGATGACACATGATGTTTATTGGATTTTGATGGTATTTGAAATGTTTGATGAACAAGGAAAATATCAATGTTTTATTGAGATTGTCAAGATTAATATGTCTAGATTGAGATGAGACCGATGACACTGCTCCCTCCCATATGCCTAGATAGACATAGCAGATAGGTATAATGACAAATGTTTGTGAAATATTAAAAGGAATGCAACAGTAGACAAGAATGGTATAATGACAAATGTTTGTGAAATAATTAAAGCACAATTGAGAGATGACTCATTGAACGAACATCACGTCTACCATCTCCATTTATTCTAAACAACGTTAACCTGTGTTCCATGTAACATATATCTGCTACCAGGTGCCATATCCTGGTACCTGTAATGGCGCTTTTCCACTGCATAGTACCTACTCGACTCTACTCTACTCTACTCGCTTTAGGTACCTGGTACCATGTTGCTTTTCCACTGCAGGTACTAAAATAAAGTACTCAGTTTGTCTCCGTGTGGGGAGGCGGGGCTGCTGGTGATCAGCATGAGAGCTCACCGAGTGAATCCACAGTCACTTGATCCTCAATAGGAAACCAACCTAGATTTACCCTGAAGGACTGGTTCTGGCCGAACTGTTCGTTATACAAGTATCACAGAGACATTTCAAATGTACTCACAGTTGCACGAGGGTTTCGGACAGAGATACGGGATGGTTTGAAAGCTCGGCGTTGCTAATAAACATTTTAAATATTTTTTATAAACTGCTCAAAACGGCATTATTTCCGGCGTTGGGTGCATGATGCGCATGCGCTGTGATCACACCAGGCAGCCAACGCCGGAAATAATGCAGTGTTGAGCAGTTTATAAAAAATATTTAAAATGTTTATTAGCAACGCCGAGCTTTCAAACCATCCCGTATCTCTGTCCGAAACCCTCGTGCAACTGTGAGTACCTTTGAAATGTTTCTGTGATACTTGTATAACGAACGGTTCGGCCAGAACCAGTCCTTCATGGTAAATCTAGGTTGGTTTCCTATTAAGGAGCAAGTGACTGTGGATTCACTCGGTGCATCACAGTCACGAAAGGGGCTATGAGCTTGGCAAGCCAGAGTAAAACACAGTTTTCAATCAATCAATAACAACATTAACGAGACTCTTGTTGTGTCTATTCTGCTAACGCTAACGTTACCCCTCATTGTGTCTATTCTACAAGCGTTAACGTCAGCTAGGCTGTCTATATATGCTAATGTTAGCATTAGGCTAACAACAACGCTGTAACGTTACCAGTCGCGTCTATTTGCTAACGTTAGCATTAGGTAATAACCGGTTTAAAATGGATGGTGATTACCTCGCGTTGTGTCTATTCTACTAGCATTAACGTTACTCATACAAACAATCAATAGCGAGTTATATTGATCCCGCTATGTACGATAGCCATGCTAAAACGCTAGCACAACATTAGCACATTAGAACATTCCTTCCACCGTTGTGGAGCTTAAGCCTTAACAAGTCAGCGATCTTTTTGCGAGACTAAACTCTCCGCTCGGTGGCAAATTGTGTTGATGTCGGTTTTGTTTAATCAATAAATGAGGCAGAATACACAGTGACTGTATCGTTTGTTTATTGAACTTGTGCCTGCTGCAACCATAATGAAATCCTATGCAAGACATTAAAGATGGCAGCTTTCTGTTTTCGTTCAGACCAGTTCAGACTCTCCAACTAGTGACGCGTCTCTCTTCTGACCAATCAGTGGTCTGCAGTGTTTCACGTGACTTTTATAGTACCAGTTCTACCCGCTTGGCTCGCGCTTGGAACCAGACTCGAGCAGGGACTAAAAAAGTACAGAAAAAGTACCTGGTACCAGCCTGGTACCAGGTACTTTGGTAATGGAAAACCGAAAATACCGAGTAGAGTAGAGTAGAGTAGAGTAGGTACCATGCAGTGGAAAAGCGCCATAACACTAGCAATAATGACACAAAAAATAAAAGCAACCGCATAAACAATTAATTTAAACTTGACTTAAGAGATTATTGATTATTTAAATGAGTTTTAACGGTAGCCTATTTTTTCAAAACAATCATTAAGTAAAAGAAAATTACAGATAAAGTGTGATTGGTGTGTGTGTTCTGTGTGCTAACTGACGTGTGTATTGGTGTGTGTGTGTGTGTTCTGTGTGTTAACTGAAGTGTGTATCGGGGTGTGTGTGTGTTCTGTGTGTTAATTGAAGTATGTATTGGGGTGTGTGTGTGTTCTGTGAGTTAACTGAAGTGTGTATCAGGCCATGTCCAGACTAAAACGATTTCGGTCGTATTAGGCAAAGTATTTGATAGTTTGCACCTTTCAACCACATGGAACTGCGTTCTGGCAGCCTGAAGACGCTACCTTCTGATACCAGCTTTCAGAGTGCGCAATTCTGAAGACGCCCCCCATTGCGTCACCATCTTTACAAGCGAAACGCGTCTTCTCCTGAACCGATGACACGATAGCCCACCTCTCCCTTACCCCGCGTGTGAAAACATCACAACAACAATGGCATGTACAGAGTAGTTGCATTCGTGTTACAGAAGCTATTGAGCTTGATCTGGCTTTTACAACTTTATGCTGTGCTCTCTCTATCTGTGGAACGGGGCTCTGCTGTGCTTACAGTACACACACTCCCAACCGAGGCGCACACACATGCTATTGAGCTTGATCGGGAGGCTACTGTGATGCAATACACAATACTAACTAGAGATTAGCGTCACATAGCTGGCCTTTTTCTGAAAACCCAAGCACATATTGTTCCATAGCATACACCTTCAGTTGATCATGACAAATCCTCTCTTACCTTGACGATTAAAAAGCCTCCATAATTTAGTAAATAAAGCTGTAGCCAGCCAGCTAGCATTGATTATATTCAAAATGCTATCCACATTAGCTAAATAGCTGACCAACTAAATACAATAGACAGTGGTATCCTGAGGTAACGTTATGACAACATTTGCTAGTCGAAATGACTGGACACACACAGGGACAAGTTAAACATCAATCAATTAATTTATTCCAACAGATAGTTTGAGCTGCATGTGAGCCGCGGTCTTTCTCTCCTCTCCTTTGGAAAATGTTACGTTAGCTCGAAAAAGCACAGAACCGGCTGACACAAGTTAAGCTGCTAGCAACAGACACTATAACACTTCCGGTTGGGGGTTTTCAAAATAAAAGAGCGACGTCTAAAAACATTTATTTTGTAAATTTGTGGCACGCACTTATTATCTTGAGACAGTTTTGTTTTTACGGAAACCTTTTTTTAAATGAAAACGAAAATGATCAAAACCATTTTAGTCTGGACAAGGCCCTAGTGTGTGTGTGTTCTGTGTGTTAACTGAAGTGTGTTTGTGTTCTGGCTGTCAACTGAGGTGTGTGTGTGTTCTGAAGTGTGTATCAGGGTGTGTGTGTTCTGTGTGTTAACCGAAGTGTGTGAAGTAACAATTTATGTTCACATGGCTAATAGATTTGATATTATAGTGTATTTTTGATTAATTAGTAATAGTTATTTCAACAGTATTATAGCATTATTCAGAATGGCTAGCTGACCACAGTTTGGCTTGACCTTGGCAAACCTGAGTGACCATTGTCTAAACCAGGGGTGGGCAATTATTTTCCCCAGGGCGCCGAATGAGCAACTGAAAATATGTTGGGGGGCCGGGCCAAAATTCCAAACTCAATTATGCATAATATACATTTTATTTCTATATAAAAAGCAGTAAATGGCATTGTTTTGACCCCTGGTAAGAGTGTATGTTATTATTTGGCAATTAAAACGTGAGGTTAGCTTTCAAAAATATAATTTATTCAAATAGAATTTATTTCCAAAATGATAAACAAAATGTGAAATAACAAAGGGCATTTTGAGTTTCATATACTATTGAAACAAGGATTTTCTTAGCTTTCTAAAGACATCACATCATCTTATAGCAAAAATAAACAAGACATGTCACTGACCTGTGTAAAGAAAAGTGTACCAGTTTTGTAGCCTTTTTTACTTTACATGCCTATATTAAACATTTAATGTTTTCAGAACTGTGCAAAAAAAAGAAAAAAAATATCAAGTGTCCCATTTCACTTGTAATATTTCCACATTTTAGTGTTCTTCAGTTTTTTTTTTCATTCAGTGTGAGAAATCTAGTCTCTGTTGAGCTTTAACAAGTCCATCAAAGTCAGGTTGCATGTCTGAGGTGGAGATGCGAAGCACAGCTGCCAGATGTTCATCAGTGAGAGAGGATCTGTACCTGGACTTGGTAAACATCATGACTGAGAATGTCTGTTCACATATGTAGGTGGATCCAAAGAGAACCAACATCTTCTGAGCATGTCTCCTAAGCATATATTGTGCGTGTGAACGTTGACATGAAAAGAAAAAAGTATATAAAAAAAAAAAAAAAATTAAAAAAAAATTTGTTTTTAATTTTTTTTTATTATCATGTAATCTTTCGCGGGCCGGTCAGAATCATCCCCATCGTCTCCGTATGCCAGCTCTGCCATCTGCCTCTCTAACGGTGTGGATTCTAAACTGCAATTAATAACGGTGTGGATCTCTACTTTCAACTGCCTCCTTGACGGTGTGGACTTTCTACTTTCTTCAATATACCTGACTCCCTACTCAATCAATGGATCAACTAGTAAGCTGGGGATTTGCAGCAGTTGATCGAATTTTCTCTTCAAGAAAACAAAGTGCGACTGAACCGCTGTGTCCGATCGGGACATTCCAGGCGGGGTTTGCAATTGACAGTTGGAATAATTGGCGATCAATATGCCTATATTCTATTGAGATTGAAGATGTTGAGGATTTGTATATCCTCGTCATCCTCCTGTTCGGTTTGGGAGCGATCGCAATTTGGATTTGGATATGCTGCCATCAGGTAGTGGCAAGGTTTGAAATCGCCCACATGGAACTTGCAAAGAGGCTCGCACAACACGCAGTGGACGAACAATTAAGGGGTCAAGTCATGTTGGGGGTCGCGCAGGACATTAGGACCGTGACAAAGAAGACTGATCTGGATTAAATTGATGTTATTCAGGAATCATTGTAGCCTGATGCAACACCCCCCCCCCCGCCACACTCTAAACTCAAGTCTGTGGAAGAAACCGAAGAATGTTCGAGGTCAATGATAGAGGCCGCGCTAGAGAAGAAGTCAAGATAAGATCTGGTTTATGACGTCCGTACTCATCACAGCCAAGGACGGGACAGAATCAAACTGTCTGAAGATAAGATGGATGGCAGGCCCCCACCCCCCGATCCTCACCCAAACCTCCCTCCCACGAGCACGCCTGGCGACGTGCACGGACTGGAGGGGAGGGACCCTCGACTGTCTCATTCGCCCAAATCCTAAGCCAACTACCCTATCCTTAAGCGGCAACTGTAGCTTAACCACCCCCTACCCCCCACTCTCCGCCCTCCCTCCCAACCCCCAAATCCCCTCCCCTGAGGGTGCTTCTTGAAACATACAGACTTTCGGCATAGAGGAACATTGTAACAACAAATGTGCTTTGTTTGTATAAATTTAGGGTTGTGCCATTATTACTATGCAAATATAATAATTGTGATTAATTTTGTAATGAGTTGTATGTGTCTGTTTCTAGCATCCTTGACATCCAAGGACAACGATGTAAATAAGTCACTGCGCCTTTTTCGTTCCTATCCTTGACAAAAGTGTAAATGGAGTAAAATCTGTATATGTTTTGTGTCTAAATACAACGCCAGATTACCACCCTCGACTTCCCTCCCGCTAACTCAGCCAAACGAGTTAGTATGACGACCGGCCCAAGCCGCAGGCAATGCTGACTCCGGGAGTCGAGACCGCAGCCTCTTGCATTGGTGACGAGCGCCATCTCCGCTATGCCATCCGACCGCCAGAACATGTATATATTTAGTTATTGTGGAATACATTCATCACATTTGACTTTGAGCTTGTTATGTCTCTGTTGCAATTATACAACCTTGGGGGAGAGTGGTAGTAAAAATAGCATGTGCACCTTACACATTAGATGGGGACATTGCACTTATCATATGTTCATATATGGGAAAGAAAATACTAATAGAAATAGAATGTCTTTGATAATTCACTATAGCTAAGTTCTAAATGTGTTTTCTCTGTTAACACATCCACCGCCGGAAACACTTTAAAACGTTATTGCCCGCCATGCTTTGACCGCCAGACCATGCTGTACAGCGATATTTAGATCAATATTTCATTTTTTCGCCATGGCATTCATAATTCATATATACACCTCCGGCGCTGAAGCTGGACCCTACGGCTCAATACAACGACGCCTCAATTCCGCCGCCTGGTGGATGGTCGGGCGAGTTACACTCGAACAACAGGAAGTGGGAGGTGTGCGTCGATTAAATTCATCCGGCCGTCAGATATTGTTGCAAGGCTCCCGACAGACACTATGTAGATATCGATCGCTTTATAAACTTAATAATCCATATGATTTCGGCGTTTATTGCGACATACAAACCGGAAATGGACCTAGGCGATCGACGTCCTATACCTGGGATCTTTCACGCCAGTCTCATTGACGCACAGTAAGAGGACGCTGACGCTATTTTCAGCCCAATTGTTTATTCATTTCACTGCAAACCGATCTGATCAATATATCACCCATACTACATAAAGAATTTACTGACGATCACGGAATTATAAACAACCCCCCCCCCCTTTCATCCGCGCATGATGACGCATAATGTATAGGATCATATACAGTTGAATTTTTTAATATAGCGTGTATCGAGAATAAATGGCAATTGATAATCTATATATGCGTTTATGCCTATAACTCACGTTCTATGAATTACTGCAGAAAACGATAAAAACATACTTAAATTATAGAGGGTATTTTTGTATGAATCTATGAATGAAAAAGTATAATGTTCATACATCCTGAACGATAGATAATCGATGTTGAATGGGCCATAGTAATGTCAATTTAGCAATACAATTTAAAAAGTTATAGCCTTGCAAAGAAGGTGAACATCTTCATAGGCTTAGAGTGGTGGCAGTGAGGCTACATTGATGGATATAACCGTGGCAGGTAATGTGTTAAGATTTTTAGTTAAGGCCAGAATTTTATAAATTAATACATTATTGCTGGTAGCATTATTATTTTTTTTTATCCACTTTTTTTCCTCTTTCTATTTTTCTCCCATCCCAATTACCCGCTGTGCCAATTCTCCCCTCCCCCGTCTTGAACGTTGCTTGCATATGCCCCCCACTGGCCGGTTGTAGGGAGGATAGAAGCCTTGCATCACGTGTCCCCTCCGATACACGAGGAGGCAGCCTGTCACATCTTTTGACCTGCCAGCGCGGACTCTCATTGGCGAGGTGTAACGTGTGGGAGGCTCACACTACCCCCGCCATTTCCTGTCTCTGTTGTGCAGGCGTCCCCAACCGACCTGTAGGAGGCGCTGTCCACAACGTCCAGATTACCACCCATCGACTTCCACCCGCTAACTCTGCCAATTGAGTTAGTATGACGACTGGCCCAAGCCGGAGGCAACGCTGACAGCCGGAGTCAAACCCGGTGTCTCTTGCGTTGGTGATGAGTGCAAATTGCAATGTCCGCTGCGCCACCCAGCCACCCCATGGTAGCATTATTTCAAACTAGGGATGCTTGATATTGGCTTTTTTACCGATACGATATACCAATATTGTCCAACTCTTAATTTCCGATACCGATATCAATCGATACCGATATATGCAGGGTTTCCCCCCCAAAAAACTGAATAATTTCAGGTAATTAACATTACATAATATGATATTATGAGATATTATCTCTTGTTGTGGAATTAACACAACATTATGCATACTTTTGACAATAAATAAAATCTGAATTTGTTCTTACTTGCTTGCCTGGGTAAATAAAGGTTCTAGAAATGTAAAAAAAAAAAAATCTTTTTTTTTAAACCGATACAGATATTTTCCGATATCACATTTTTATGCCGATATCGGCCGATAATATCGGTAGGCCGATAATATCGGACATCCCTATTTGAAACTCTATCTATAGCAAACTGTATGTCTTATGAGTTTAAAAATAAATAACTAACTTATTTAACTTGCTCTGGTTCTGGCAGAAACATGTTTTGAATGTTCAGGAATGTTGGTGAACAGTCAATGCATGTATCCCTTTAGTATGATAATTTGTGTAAAGATATGTAAATGTTTAAATTGGGGCACCTTGGTGTAGGTGAATGGGGCATGCATTCTTTTCAGGTGTAAATAGGTGTAAATGTAGAATGTGTAAATAGAATTTAGATGCTTGCTGCAAAGCCAGACATTATTGTGTGGCTGGAATATACATCTGGTTCCTACTAGTACTAGTAGTATAGTTATTTCTGTAATTTAATAAGCATCTGTATTATTTCTATCTATCTATCTATCTATCTATCTATCTATCTATCTATCTATCTATCTATCTATCTATCTATCTATCTATCTATCTATCTATCTATCTATCTATCTATCTATCTATCTATCTATCTATCTATCTATCTATCTATCTATCTGTCTGTCTGTCTGTCTGTCTGTCTGTCTGTCTGTCTGTCTGTCTGTCTGTCTGTCTGTCTGTCTGTCTGTCTGTCTGTCTGTCTGTCTGTCTGTCTGTCTGTCTGTCTGTCTGTCTGTCTATCTATCTATCTATCTATCTATCTATCTATCTATCTATCTATCTATCTATCTATCTATCTATCTATCTATCTATCTATCTATCTATCTATCTATCTATCTATCTATCTATCTATCTATCTACAGATGATGAGGTCATTTCCCTCCACACACCACTGGAGTACTTCCAGAAATTTGTGTCAGAAGGCATGATTAAGGCTCTGACACAAAACACAAATGAGTACAACTCTGTGGATGAGATGGTGATTCCTTTCAAGGAGAAATTCAGCAGAATCAAGCAATATTTGCGAGGCAAGCCACACCCATGGGGGTTCGAAGTGTGGGTGAGAGTTGGAATCTCTGGTATGATCTGTGACTTTGATGTGTACCAAGGTAGTGTCAAAGGAATACGAGCCAAATCTGAACTTGGATTGTCAGGTGATGTTGTGATGAAGCTTGCCTCTACACTTCCAGAAGGTTAGAACTACAAGATCTCCGCAGACAACTACTTCACCTGTGTCCCATTGGTAGTGAAGCTTTTCAGAGGACAATCAGGGACGCGGGAAGTCAGTCAGCAGTGGGGGTGCTGAGATAAGTGATTTAATAATAACGTCATAGGTTTACCACTCTGGTAAACCAACACTCTCGTTCACTAGAGGAGACCACTACCCAACTCCGCGCTCTCACGCTCAGCTCCGCGGAGCGTGCGAGACAACCAATGTCACTGACTGACACCGTTACCGTGACTGTCCTATATGTATTTATGTATATATGTATCTATTGTGGGATTGGGAGGTGGGAGGGGGGCGTTTGATGTTTGATGTCTGTTTCATAACCAGTGCTTAACAATCTGTACCGAAAACAATTACCACCAACCATTGTTGTGTGGCATTAAAGTATCTTGTTGTAACCGTTTTGATGCATACATCTCTGCCCAGCCTACCCCACCTGTTGCGCCCCCGCACAGAGAGACCCATGTCCCCGCACCAGAACACTACGACGGGGACGTCTCTAAATGTTGTGCCTTTATTTTTCAATGTTCACTAGAATTCGGACAGCCGCACACTTCCAAAGTGATACATCTAAAATCGCTTACCTTACCTGTCGGGTCTGCTCAAGGATCCAGGGCCCTCATTTATAAATTTTTCTTAGAATGTATTCTATTTTCATACGTAAGCACAGAATTTAGAATGTGTGCATGCACAAAAAAAACTGGATTTATCAATCGTGCGTACACAGGTCCTACGCTCCTCCGTGTTGATAAATACCTCTTTGTTCTACCGTCAATGCTTGTGCATGATTATCCATATATGGTCATGAAAGTGATGAAACACCCCCCATGGGATGTGAAATAATGGACTGACCCGAGCGGAACTCTGAGAAACTTCACGGGAGATTGTTCACTGAGGCGCTGCCGAACCAAGAAGACACAACGCGTGTTATGGGATAAATAAAAAGCTGACTTGTAAATGGTGATGTCAGATATCAACGGCTCCCTAAGACCATTGCTCCAATTCTGCCTGGACAGCTCAAAATACTAATAAAGACCGTTCGTTGACCACTGTTTGGCGTTGGTGGTTTGATTGATTGATTGAAAAGTTTATTAACAGATTGCAGAATGGGTACAGTAGCCTACAGTACAGCTCAATACATACTATTATTAAGGGGATGCAGACCAGAGAAAGACTTTTGTCTTGTTTACATCAGGGTCCCCCATTTTCAATTCATCATGTGTGTGTCATTATAACCGTGCTGTAATATGAATGCCTTTATTAGTTGTGTTCGATTGGCTATAATATGATTTTTAGAGGCATCTATTTTGAATGAATGAATGAATGAAAACTTTATTTAACAGATTGCAGAATGGGTACAATACAGTACGGCTCAATACACACAATTGTTAAGGGGATGCAGACCAGAGAAGGACGTTTGTCTTGTTTACATCAGGGTCCCCCCCTGTTGTTGTCGGTATTAGCCTAATAATACCGACAACAAAATAGATGCCTCTAAAAATCATATACTATTAGGTAGCCTATATGAATTACATATAATAGCAGCCATAGCCTACATTATGCAACAGTAACTTGCGCATACCAGTGTATGCGACGGACCAGTGTATACCTTATATCATATCATATTCATATTCATATAATAGTTTACTCTGAGTCTATCAGCATACCAGCATGTAATACGTTCTGAGTGTGTATCTACCTCAACTCCTCATTAAATTTGCGCATAGATTGCAGAAATACGGGAACGTTTTGATTTATATTAAAAGGCTTTGATATTGTAAAACTAAATACGTGGAATTCTGTAAGCATAATACAAGTCATATCACCCACACGATATATGCTCTGTGTCCAGAGCATGTATGCTTTTCATTCATTTAAGACACATTATTGCAAGGGTTTTGTAATACACATACACCCTGGTCTCATTGCAATGCGTTTTTTATTCTTTCTTATACAGTAGGAAGGGGAAGAACACTATATCGTGGGTGTTCATATGACTTGTATTCTGCTTACAGCTTCGAAATTCCACTTGTTTCGTTTAACGTAAAGCCTTTTAAATATAATCAAAACGTTCCAGTGTTTCTGCGGTCTGTGCGCAAAATAATAACAAGTTGAGTTACGCAGAGCGCAGTCAGTCAGTACACCCCGTATATTCCGATAACGCTATATAAACCATGCTGCATTCATTCGGAGATAAAGACCTATTATTCCAAATGCTATTTATAGGGTTTTGACCATAATTACACTACTGTTGCTATTTTACAATGAACTATAATGAATTACGGTTCATACAGAACATGCCAGTGTTGAAACTAATGCACAGAAGCTTATTTCCTTGTTGTAATAATATATTCTACCAACGGGCGCCAGCTACGCATGGTCCGACCTGTGCTTAAATATACGCACAAAGTCAAGCACAAGTTCAAATAGATAAATCTCACATTTTGCTTAGAAATGATTGTACGCACGGGTTACGCACATATCTGTGCGTACGCCACGTTGATAAATGAGGGCCCAGGACTCCTGCGTTAGAATGGGCGACAGGCAGCTCTCCACTTCAGTCAGTCCTCCCTCTGCAATTCGTTCTTCGCATACAACATCGCCGACATGCAAAAGGTCTTCGACCACCCTCCCGGGGGCTCGGATAGTTCTGCTGGCTTGTTCGCCATCCGCCAGGGAAACCGCATATATATTCCTTTACTGCGAATTGTCTGAGCGTCTCAAAAACTATTCCAGGCCGCAATTTTTTTACCAACGGATTTCCAGTTCCGCGTTGACGCTTCCAGGCCGCGTCTATTCGAATCCCAACTGGTTCATGCATCGGCTACATGCTGCTTTAAAGGGGAACTATATTATAAATGGCCTTTTTGAGTGTTTAGCATTGTTTCCTAGCTATGTGAACTTATATTAATATGATCTATGTCTCAAAATTCTCATATTGGCGCATTCTTCCAATTCTCCTCTCACAATATTCACCCTCACTGAACTGAGTCATTTGAAAATGTGCGCGATATGTGATGTCAGAAAGACACCGCTGCATGTTAATGTTCAGGCGGCGACGCCGCTGCGCAGTGGTTTAGGAGCCCAGGCTCAAAACGGCTCGAGATCTTGAGGTAGAAAAATGCTGTTTTTGAGGACTTGATTAGAAATACAAAACAATGAATAAAAAAAATATATATATTACAGAGGTGTTCCATAGACTCACAGGAATTGTGTAAAAGTGCCCAAATAGTGAAAGAAATAGTAAAATAGTTCCCCTTTAATAACACTGCATTATCGAGACCCTGATGGAAACAAGACAAACGTCTTTCTCAGGTCTGCATCCCTTTAACAATTGTGTGTATTGAGCCGTACTGTATTGTACCCATTCTGCAATCTGTTGAATAAAGTTTTCATTCATTCATTCATTCAGACAGTGCCCCTATGAGGATCTGGCAATGAATTCCAAGAGTAGGGTAAATCTGCAGTGCCGCTCCGCTCTGTGACATTGAGTAGCCTCGGTATTACAATGGAATAAAAGCCAAAACAACCTTGCAGTTGCAGTTACACTCCCCGCCAGCAGGGGGTGCTGGCGCACCCGCCGCACCCCCACTTCCCGCGTCCCTGAGGACAATAACTGTTTTTTGGACTATCATTGGAAATGAACAGAACAAGAATAAAAATAATGAGGCTAGTAGGCAAGAACATGGCTGAACACAGAGTAAGACAAAATTCTGTTTTGTAAATACAATCTTATTCTGTTTTTTTTATTTTTTTATTACTTTTCTTTTTTTGAGGACAATAACTGTTTTTGGGACTATCATTGGAAATGAACATAACACGAATAAAAATAATGAGGCTAGTAGGCTATAGAACATGGCTGAACACGGAGTAAGACAAAATTCTGTTTTGTAAATACAATCTTATCCTGTTTTTTTTTATTAATTATTATTACTTTTAAATTGTTTTTAATAAATGTCTATTCATAAAAATATATGACTGATGTGTGATTATTATTCATGTTATATACTGTTATGGGGCTAAGTAAGCAATCAACCCTGCAAAATAACCTTTAGTTGTTCTGTATAATTGTTGAGACAATGTGAGTACAAATACAGAAGTTCTGCTGTCAGCTAGGACCAATGTTGCCATGTTACAACATTTCCCTAAAAACGTACGAAAATGTAAACATTTTGAAAACCCTTTCATTTCTGCATCAGAGGCCTACTACAACAACACATGTAAGGTAAAAAAAAATTGCTAATGTTTTTCTATATTTGGGCTCTACAGGGTTAACTGAAGTGTGTATCAGAGTGTGGTGTGTGTGTGTGTTCTGCGTGTTACTGTATCTGAAGTGTGTATCAGGGTGTGTGAGTGTACTCTGTGTATTAACTGCACTGTGTATCGTAGTGTGTGTGTGTGTGATCTGCGTTAACTGCAGTGTGTATTAGGGTGTGTGTCTGCGTGTTCTGTGTTAACTGCAGTGTGAATTAGTGTGTGTTTGTGCGAGCACACTCTGTTAATTGCAGTGTGTATCAGGGTGTGTGTGTGTGTATGCTCAGTGTCTGTGTTATTTACTCTTGTCTTTCATTTCCTCCTTGTTTTTTTCTCTGTGTGTGAGGAGTGAGTCTGTAGTCTAGACAGAGCTGTTTGCCCCAGTGATTTTCCTGTCACACTTTTAATTTAATTTCATTTCAAACCTTTATCTATTCTGGAGAAAGTCATCAAGGTGTCCCTCATTTACATGCTGTCGTGATTACAGGCATATTAACAGGTAAAATAAATAGGACAAAAACATTTCTAAATAAAAAATAGTTACAAACTAAAGTACTGAGTTAGGGTTAGGGTGGTTAGGTCCTGAGATGGCTGTAAAATGTGTTGCGACGTGCGGCGGCACGTTAAGTGTTTAACGGACAGAGATAGAGATAGGGACTATATTATTCCTTTAAAGTGATCGAAATACTGTAGGGATAGCAGGGAAATGTCTTCCAAATGTTTGGAAGACTTTTCCAGGAGGAATATATGCAAGCAGAAAATAATAATCTGTGGTGGCCTTGGAGCTTTAGTCTACCACAACAACATTGGCCCAAAATACCTAGTATGGGGGGCAGAGGACAATCTAGGTAATTCTGCTGCTCTGCTATGACAGGTTTTCTGTTGCTCTGCAGACAGGAAATGCTGACATTTGGCACTATGATTTTTAAGTGAATGAGTGTTACATTGTACCTGAATTTACATTTATGTTTACATTCTAGCTCTTCTTCCGAGAAAACTATAAAAAACCTGTAGAAAATGTACATGGCATTTCTACAGCACCATGTGTTCTACACTGGTAGGATTCTACAGCACCAGGGTTATACAGTGGCAGGATTCTATAGTGGTAGAGTTCTACAATAGTAGAGTTCTATAGTGGTATGTTTTTACAGCAGTATGGTTATATGGTAGAGTTCCAGAGCACCAGAGTTCTACAGCACCAGGGTTGGTCCAAATTGAGTTATCGTCCCAGGGCTGGCCCTGTGCTAGAATGATCAGTTGATGCTTTTTTCAAAGCGCCACTGTGTAACTTTTTATTGTTTTCAATGGAACTGCACTAGGGATGGTTATCGTTAGGATTTTATCGATACTGCTTAACGGTTCGGTACTTTATCGATACTCTTATCGGTTATTTTTTTGAAGAAAAAAATACAATCAATTAAGAACAGAATCGACATTGCTTTATTATTCTTGGTAACACTTTATAATAACACTCAGTTATAAGACCTTTATAATGTATTTGTAGATAACCACCTAGTGGCAATGGGAAATATTATTATAGAAACATCAGGGATATCCTGTTTGCACAATAAACTGTTCCAAATCCTCTTCTTATTTAAACACGTATGATTATTCATATTTCACAGTTTTTGTTCTTCATGTTTCATTGACGACCAAGAGGCAGAAATGTAGTTCTCAATTCCATTCCATTTAATTAGTTTCTCCCTTTACAGGTTTTTCTAGAGCAGAGCAGCAGCGAGGCATAGCTTATTCTAACAAACATTCTGTCAACTAACTTCTCCCGAATGATCAAACACACCCTTTTACAGGTGGCACGCGTTGCTAATTAGCGTTGAAGCGTGTGGCTATAGGCCTGCGCGCAGCTGACTTCCCACTGGGGGCAAAGATGGTGCACCACAGAATACAGTCCTATAATGCAATCTAATTCTAAACAATATGATAAACAATTTAACTTGAATCTCCATTTAGGCTATTATAAAACATATTTATGCCAATTTCATTTCACCTTTTGCTACAATAATAAATGATATATTTCAAGCTGTTCAAATTATATATTACTATCAAAAAGTCACAACAAACTCCCCCCCGATGAGCTCCCATGGTGTCATCATTCTTCTAGTTCCAAGGGGTACAGCAGCTGTACCGTTCTCTTCAGGACCAGATTCTTGGGGAGTCTTAACGAACATGAACGAACCTTTCCGTCCCGTCCTACGAACACCTGTTCAATGCTACCCATTTTCCACATATGCTTTGGCTGTTTGTCTTCGTGCAGTAAAGCCAGGTCGCCCACCTTGAATGTGCTGGGCTTGTTCGATGCTGTGTGTGCTGATCTCAGCTCCATTAAATAATCCTTCTTCCATCGAATCCAGTATCCGTTGATCAGTCTCTGACGGTATTGTAACCGTTTGTTGAGCTTAGCTGCGTCAGCATTAGCGTGGTAATTGGGGGGAGTGGGCAGTGGAGGTAGGGTCGTGAGTCTCTGTCCCACCAAGAAGTGGGCTGGGGTTAGCGGAGCAGGCTCTCCGCACTCTGCGTGTGTGAAGGTGAGGGGTCTTGAATTGACAACAGCCTCCACTTCAGTAAGCAACGTTTGAAGCTCTTCAAATGTCAAAAACGCTTTTCCTAACACCTTTCTTAAGCACACCTTTACTGACCTCACCATGCGTTCCCACATCCCGCCCCACCAAGCTGCCCGTTCTACTATGTATTTCCAGGTGATCATTTTCCCTGCAAAGAACTCCTGTATCTTCGTATCTTTTATCAAATTATACATAGCTCTCAGATCTTTGTCTGCACGCTTGAATGTTTTTGCGTTGTCTGAATATATCGTGGTACAGATTCCTCGTCGGGCCACAAATCGTCTAAAGGCCAAAAGAAATGAATCTGTGCTGAGGTCTGATACTATTTCTAAATGCACAGCTCTTGTCACTGCACAAGTAAATAAAGCTACATATGCCTTTTTATTCTGGGGCTTTACATATAATGGCCCTGCAAAATCTACACCCGTTACTTCGAACGGCTGGGCCTCTGTCACCCTATCTTTGGGCAAGGGCGCAGTACATTGTTGGCCTGCTTTTAATTTACTTTTTCGACAGACGAGACACTGTTTTACCATTTTCTTCACCAACTGGCGTCCTCTTAATATCCAAAACTGTTCTCTCACCTGTGTCAAGGTGTCTTGTAAACCAGAGTGGAATACATCATTGTGCGCTCTCTTAATGGCCAGCAAGGAGAAGGGGTTAGTCCCGGACAGTATGAGAGGGTGTTTCTGTGCGTAATCGCAGTTGGTTTCCTGAAGCCGTCCTCCGACGCGCAGAAGCCCTTCATTATCCATGAACGGTTTTAGGCTCATTAATTTTGAGCCTCTATGCACTTCTCTTCCATTTAACAAATCTGATTGTTCTTTTGGGAAGCTTTCTGTTTGGGAGAGTTTTGTCCAGTATTTCTCCGCCTCTCTGATTTCCTCTGCGCACAGCGGACCAGATTTATTTTTTTCTTTCTTCTGTGTATTGCTTGTAAAACGCAGCATCCACGCTGTGACGCGCAGGACTCGGTTGAGTTTGCTGTGTTTTCCCAGGTCAAATAGCGGGCCCAAACACATACTTGTTTTCTCCTCTTTCACTATCTGGCTTTGCACCACACACTCCTCCAAATTCACTCCTTCATCAATATCATCTTTTGACATACTTTTTCCGGTTGGCTCTCTTAACCACTGTGGCCCGTGCCACCGCAGAGAGTCATCTTTTAGCGTCTTTACGCTGGAGCCCCGTGTGCCGCGATCGGCCGGGTTCTCTGCTCCATGGCAGTGCCCCCAGTTCTCTGGGAGGGTCAGGTTCTGAATTTCGATCACTCGGTTCTGAACGAACGGCTTCCATTGTTTAGCCGTGCCTTTGATCCAATGGAGAGCGATCATTGAGTCTGTCCAATAGTGTGTCTTGATTTCAGGCATTTTTTATTGTTCACATACAAACTTTCCTAGTCTAGACCCTATCAAAGCTCCCATCAGTTCTAGTCGAGGTAGGGTGATTTTCTTTAATGGAGCAACTTTAGTTTTGGCCGTTGTTAGACTAGTGGCGCATTTTCCATCTATATCTGTCGTGCGCAAATAGGCTACTGCACAATAAGCTTTTTCACTCGCATCACAGAATATGTGGATCTCTTTATCTAAAAGCGTGTCGTCACTATTCTGTAGTTCTGAAGTGTAACTTCTGCTTATGGCTATAGAGCCTAAATCAGGAATTTCAGCGCACCACTGGTTCCATTTTTCGGAGAGGTCATCTGGGAGCTGTGCGTCCCAGTCGAGACCCCGTTCCCACATTTTTTGGAACAGGCATTTTACCCTAATGCTAAATGGGGATAAAAAATCTATTGGGTCAAAGATTCGTGCTGCGGATTGGAGAACTCCTCTCTTCGTGTTTTTTTTGTCTTTTAAATGTTCAATAAAATCCTTCATTTCAAACACAAAGTCGTCTGTTTCTGTTCTCCATGTCAGCCCTAACACTTTCATTGGCGTTTGGCTTTTGACTTCCACCTGTTCATTTTTCACTTGTTGTGTCCATTCTCTTTGCAGCTCATTTGAATTCGTTTTCCACTTGCACAAATCCATCCCAGCTTCAGACATGATCTCCTTGGCTGTTTGAGTGATTTTTAAAGCCTCCTCTACTGTGTGAGCACCGCAGATGTAGTCATCTACGTAGAGACACTCATCTAGGGTTTTTGCGACCTCTGGATATTTATTCTCGTATTTCTTTAGATGATGACGAATTGTGGCTGCTAATAGAAATGGACTGGAGGACACTCCGAATGGAACTCGTGTCATTCTCAGAATGCTGATCTGGTCCATTGACAATGTGTCTCCGGTGGTCCAGAGAAATCTCAGTGCATCTCTGTCCTGTTCGTTTAGAGAGATCTGAAGGAAGGCCTTCGTAATGTCTGACATGAGGGCCACTTTATACTGTCTAAATCTGACTAGAATTCCTAACAGGTCTGGATTTAAATTGGGGCCGGTTTGGAGACACTCGTTAAGAGACCGACAATCTCTTCCATGTGAAGATGCATCAAATACTACTCTTAATTTAGTAGTTTCTCTTTGATCTCTAATTACAGCATGATGGGGTAAATAGTAGATAGGGTTCTCCAATTGTTTGGGCTGCACCTGTTCTACTATTTCTACTATTCCATCGGCTAGGTACTCTTGGATGACGTCATTATATTTATGGTACAGTACGGGGTTGCTATGGAATCTTCTTACCAGGTGAGCAAATCTACTCTCAGCTGTGGCGTAGTTATCAGCGATGATCACCTGTTCCTCTCTCCATGGCAACCGAACCTCATATCTCCCGTTCGTGTATTTGATTGACTCCTCGAATTTCAGTAGCGCGTCTGCAGCGTCTGCGCTCTCAGCGCGGCCTTCTTTTGACATGTCAATTCCGAGGGATTCAGTTTCCCAGAAGCTGCGCAACTGGTTTGAAAGCGATTGCTCCTCTCCCATGCTCACGAGCATCACGTCCACGTCTGGAGTCTCTGTGACACACATCATCGCCGTTGTGACAGTTCCTTGCACTAACCATCCAAACTTGCTTTCGAGCGCAACTAGTGCGTCATCCAGTCTCTCCATTCGTCCAGTGACGATTTTCCAATAGTGATCACCTTCGATCAATATTCCAAGCTTTTCTGATTCCATTCCCCTCACTGGGGTATCAGCAAGTTGCATTCCTCTTTTGTGCAGCGTTCCTCTCAGTTTCTCACTGGCTGTTGTCAGGTTTGATGACGTGCTCACCAGTGGCGTCTCCAGCAGTTCTAGTTCCACTGCTTGGTTGGTTCGAATATTTCTCAGATACACTATAACCTTCCTACAGGTTATTCGTTTGGGTACTAGCGAGCCAAATGTATGCAGGTTCAATACCTCCTCCCCTACTACTGGTAGATTTAGAGCCTTTGAGATATCTTCTCTTATAAAACTGCGTTGGCTACCCCCATCCATAACACACCGCACTATGTGGCTGCGTGTGGGTGTTTCTATCCATACAGTCGCTGTCTGCAGCAGAACTGTGCCCCTTTCTGATGTTGGGACAATTGACACTACAGTATCTGTGGGGTTCTCCCTAACATTACTCTGTGTGCCCTTCTGTCTGGTACACACTGTTCTATGATGCCATACACTATTACACTCCTCACAGTACATTCCCTGCACTTTGCATTTACTAGAAGTGTGCCTGGCACCTAGACATCTGTAGCATCTGCCCTGTACCTTTAATTTTTCTTTTCTGATCTCAGCAGTGAATTCTGAACAGTCCTTTGATCTGTGATTGCTTTTGTTACAGAATACACATGCTTTTCCATCTTCATTATCAGCTGCGTAAAATGTAGATGTCGATGCGGCGCCCGCGCGCTGGGGCCGCCGACTCCTCCTTTCCCAGACACTGTCTGCGGGTGGAGGTGGAGTCTCCTTTCTCTGTGTCAAGTTCATTGTCCTTTCCCGACTCTCGAGTTCCCTTTGCAGGAATGTCATTAGGTCTTTGACTTTCAATACAGACCCTGTAGCCTGAACACGCGTAAACTCCAGGGTTATTTCTTCGGGAATCATTTTCATGAGAATCGGGCACAGTAGACTTCCATATGAGTCCGATACAACGCCCTGTGCGTCTAAACTCCTCACTTGTATTTCACAGTCATCATACAATCTCCTTAGTGCGTTAATGTTCGTGGCACTCTTTACAGGGGTTAGATTAAGGAGCTTGTTCATGTGTGCGTTTATGATCAAATCTTTACGGCCAAATCTTTCCATCAACATTGCAATTGCATTGTCGTAGTTCTCGTCGGATAAGGATAATCCTGCGACTACGTTTGCGGCCGTGTCTGTCAATAATGACTTCAAATAGCTGAACTTGTCAGCTGAACTCAGGGTGGTGTTATTGTGAATCGACACTTTAAATTGATTCCAAAAGTCTTGCCATCGGCTTATATCACCACTGAATTTTCCAATTATCAATTTCGGAAGTCTTATATGATCCGATCTACTTGATGAGTGTGAGCTCCCATCGCTCACTCTTCTCTGTCGCTCCTCTTCTGTCTTTATGAGAGAGTCGCGCACCAACCTGTTGATCCGAGTTTTCCTTTTGATTATTCGGTCCATATAGTCCAGAGCCGTGGTCACTTCTTCGACCAGGTCCTTCTCCTCCGTCGCTGCTGCAATGTCCCGATCATGTTCATTTAGAGTAGTCTCCTTGACGACTAATATTTCTTTGCTTTCCTCCAAGTCGGGCAGACATGGGGCCTCTGCTCCTATCTGCTCGTCTATCTTGTTCAGCAACTTGGTTACAGACGTCCTTATTGCTCCTCGGATAGCCTTCAATCTTGTTAGTTCAGTAATTTTTCTTCTTTATCCAATTAGTCCGTCCGTGTAGAATATACTTAAATTCTCCCTGGTTTCGGCACCACTTTCCCACTGGGGGCAAAGATGGTGCACCACAGAATACAGTCCTATAATGCAATCTAATTCTAAACAATATGATAAACAATTTAACTTGAATCTCCATTTAGGCTATTATAAAACATATTTATGCCAATTTCATTTCACCTTTTGCTACAATAATAAATGATATATTTCAAGCTGTTCAAATTATATATTACTATCAAAAAGTCACAACATATCCTGACACAAATTGTACTTACCTGCACTATTCTTACCCTGCCTACTTTTATACACTGCCTATCAAATTCATGTGTCGGTTCCATGCTAATTTGATCTCACTACCTCCTACTGTATGCACTGTAATTTTAAGAGAACTATTTTATCAAACTTTTTACTTCTTACTGATGACTATTTTTAAACTGAATCATTTTAAGCTATTTTTATTATTTATATTACTGAATCAAACTGTAAACAGAGAGCCTATTGGGATGCTAGATCCTAATGTGAAACACTGTGATTTACCATACCTTGCTGTATTCTTACCCTACCTACTTTCATACACTTCCAATTAAATTCATATGTCGGTTCTATGATGTTAGAGTGATGCTCTGTTGTTGTGAGCGATACACTGCTCTGTTGTTCTATAAGGTAACTTAGAACTGTACTTTGTAAAGAAACTCAAAGTGTTAAGAGCGATGGAAACTCAAAGTACTAAGAGCGATACACTGCTCTGTTGTTATATATATATTTTCTTTATTGAACAATCTTATCACACTTTTTACTGTCCGTTCTATCTTATTATTTTTAGCCTATTTTAAACTGAATCAAACCGCACTTTTTTACTCTATCTAATCTATTCTATTTTATTATTTGCATTGTTGAAGAACTGTGATTTGCCTAACCTTGCTACCTCCTATCTCTTTGTATTTACATTTTAAATTTGTATGCTCGCTTATGCCTGCATTTTTTACTGTTGTGAAGCACTTTGAACTGCAACCTCTGTATGAAAAGTGCTATACAAATAAAGTTATTATTATTATTATTATTATTATTATTATTATTATTATTATTATTATTATTATTATTATTATTATTATTATTATTATTATTATTTTATTATTATTATTATTATTATTATTATTATTATTATTATTATTATTATTATTATTATTATTATTATTATTATTATTATTATTATAATTAACTAATCATGAACAAACCATTTATATACATTCGTAAATTATTATTAAATCATTTATAACTATATTTGTACAACATTTACAAATTAGTTCTACATTATTTATATAACTCATTATCAACATTGTTTGTACTTGATTTGTTCATCATTAAATAATGTTGTTTAATGTGTAATCTTAAAAGATCTATAAATCATTTGCAGATGTTATTGTGTGCCCTAATCTAAAGTGAAGACTATTCATCATTAACACTTTGAGTGCCAGCCACGAGAAACTCGTTAGTTCATGCCATACGTTGAGTGCCAATGATGAGAAATCTCGTTATTTAATCGTAATCTTTTTTATTAGCGATGGCTTTGAGCTCAAACAGGGAAAATACCGCCCCCTATCGTCTCCCGGATGGTAATGCACCCATTGGATTGGACTGAATGGAAATGCATGGGGAAAAGAAAATCCGGAATCCACATTTTACTTCTCAGGCATGTAACCCGAGCCGATTGCAGTCATTGTGGTCCCTCAGAACAGCGTGGAATATGTGTTTCGAGCACCCAGCGTTGGAACAATAAACGCGATCGATATTTGGAATGGCGATCAGGAATTGGAATAATCTTTTTGGAGAACATCTGATCTGAGGTAAGGAATCTATTTTACCAGTCTTGGGGTAATCAGAGTTTTTTTCACATATATATCAACGTGTCCCCTATATGTGTGTGTGTGTGTGTGTGTGTGTGTGCTGATAAGGAAATAGATAATACATTTTTCAGCCCGCTTCTCTAGCATGCATAAGTACACATACTATCGATAATCTAGCGTTTATTTGAAAACTATTCATAAATAGGCCGAAAAATGACAACGTTTTTTGTGTATTCCACTAAAGGGCGTTTATCACAGAATCTTTTTTACTTTCTGGAAATTTCCAAAAACGAGCGTTTTTCAAAATGGTATAAAACAGAAATGTACCGATGAAAAAACAATCCGTTTCACATGTTGACTGCAAGCAAGTCATTGATAAGCGACAGGCATATTAGACACATAGCCATAATTTAAGATATAGTTTATGTGTTCGCAAATGTGCTCGCCCTCCCATTGACTACAGCGCTGGCACTCAAGTGCTAAATCGTGCGCCTCCTGCTGGCACTCAAAGTGTTAACAAATACAGTTAATTATTTGTTGACTTTTTCATCACGTTACAAATGTTGTAGACAGCTTTCGGATCCACCCTTCTTTGTGACATCAAACAGTGACAGAATTAGGACAAATAGATAAATGCAATTTTATTAACATATAAAATACATGTGCACACATAACATATTGTGTAACCTGGGGGACACTAGGATCCAGGAGTACCCTGGCGGCCTGGCCAGGTATTGCCAGAGTATGTAGAGGGAGTCTCACGTGAGTGAGACTTCACGTTTGTTCCCGTCTGTTTGAATGGAAGCTACATACACATTATACATTAGCAGGGCCAAGGTATTCGTGCTGCCCTAGGCTTTTAAGGTATGAGCAGGCTAAACACCTTTTTCATTGGTAAATAAGGCTACGTTTAGACGAGCGTTTGGTGAACAGAAACCGCAAAAGTCATCTTGCGGTTTCACTTTTAATTTTACGTTTAGACGAGCGTTTTGGGGTGGAATTCTTTGTGCAGACGAGGCTGTAACGACGGAGCCCCGCTGTCACACGATTGGCGCATATGTCACATGACGTGCTGTGAAGACCCGCCCTACTCTGCCTCTGATTCGCAGACTGTGGATGGGGAATGTGATTGGACCAAAGCAGAGTCACTCACAGACAGTGGGTCCACTCACGCCGCGGGACAGATTCTTGTGTATTTAACCCTTTCACTGCCACACGACAGCCGGTTGTGTGATAGAAAAGGGTTAACCTTCTGTCGTGTGGCAGTGAAAGGGTTAAAAGTACTGCCAATGTAGCCTTCAGGTGATCTCCGTTGATAATAGTCAGACATACTTGCTTTGTTTACGTCTCGGCTACTGGCGCATACCTGCTACCTGTGACGTAAGCAGTACGCGCGACCAGAGCCGTGACAACCCTTTCGTCATCGTTTTAACAGATTTATACGGTTTAACAGTTTAGACGAGAGCGCAAAGGTTTTGCGTTTCTAGGAATTCCACCCTGGAAGGTAGTCTCACTTTTTTGCGGTTTCACCCCGTAAAAACGCCGTTTCCGTATAAACGAAAGGCACATCCGTAAAAATATTTTTGCGGATTCACCTGCTAGCGTTTCCGTCTAAACGGGGCCTAAATCTATTCCATCATTTCCAATATTACGATAGTAGTGTTGCAATAAAATAGGCGAAACAGTTGGTAAGCATGCATTCATATGTGTAATGAAACACAGATAAGTGCATGCAATAGCAACTGAGCATTTTGAAAGATAAAAAATAGAGCTGATGGCGGATCTATTTGAGGCAAGGGGGCGGCACAGAGACCCCATCTACGTATGCGATGCTGCCTTCTCTATATGATGCTGCCTCCTCTACAGTATATGAGGCTGCCAACTCTATAAGATGCTGCCTCTCTATGATGCTGCCTCCTCTATATGATGCTGCCTCTATATGATGCTGCCTCCTCTAAGTCAGGGGTTCCCAAACTTTTCAGGCCGCAACCCCCAAATAACGGTGTCAGAGAGCCACGACCCCCACTATTATAGGAGGTAAAAAAATTAAAACAAATAAAAAAAATTAAATTATATATATATATATATATATATTTTTTTATATAAATGGAAATGTATGGTTGAAACATGCACACGTTCAAACGCACACACACTAATAAGCATTGGAGGCTTTTAACCAGGGCCGGACTGGGGAAATCATTCAGGCCAGGAAATATAGTGCAAAATACTACTAATCACCCCAAAGTACCAGAAAATACCCTAAAGTACCCCAAAATACCCCAAAGTATACCCCAAAATACCCCCAAAGTACCCCAAAATACCCCAAAATACCCCAAAGTATACCCCAAAATACCCCAAAGTACCAGCAAATACCCCAAAGTACCCCAAAATACACCAAAGTATACCCCAAAATACCCCAAAGTACCAGAAAATACCCCAAAGTACCCTAAAATACCCCCAAAATACCCCAAAGTATACCCCAAAATACCCCAAAGTACCAGGAAATACACCAAAGTACCCCAAAATACCCCAAAATACCCCAAATTACCCCAAAATACCCCTAAATAACCCAAAGTATACCCCAAAATACCCCAAAGTACCAGAAAATACCCCAAAATACCCCCAAAGTACCCCAAAATACCCCAAAGTACACCCCAAAATACCCACAGTACCCCAAAATACCCCAAAGTACCCCAAAGTACCCCAACATATCCCCAAATACCCCAAAGTGCCTGGAAATATACCACAAAGTACCACAACATACCTAAAATGAAAAACTCAAATTTGCACATTTCCCAGAAATATTTTTTATTCTGTTGCAGTAATCATACCAGCATGGATGCTCATGGATGCTCACATACATTTACCCAAAAGTACACCTTGCACCTCATGGTACCAAAGCACCTCAAAGGCACTAAAAACAAGATTACAAACACCACAAAACAAACTAGTCAGACTACTGCTTGACCTTACTCCTAAAACACACCTCACCCCAGCCCATTTTGACAACCTAGGATGGCTTAGAGTAGACGACAGAGTACAGCAAGTTGCAATGGGCCTGGTCTACAAGATACACTACACCACTAAGGTACCCATGTACATGTCAAGCTACTTCCCAAAGGTCAGTGAATACCATGACCACAACACCAGAGGGAGTTCCACAAATCATGTGCAACCCAGATTCGGCTCAAACAAGGGACTAAACACGTTTCGCAATTATGCCACATCAATGTGGAACACCCTACCCACAGCCGTTAAAAAATTTGAATCCCTACCCACCTTCAAAACAGCTCTCAAAGAGCACCTACGGGAGGCTGCAATTCGAAACTGGCTCGAATCGCCTCCCACCCACCCACCCCTCCTAATGTACATTTCCCTCCCCCTCGTATGTATATATTTACTGTTAGGATCTCTGTTTAACAGTATTGCATATTTGCATATCTTGTATGTCACAAATGTAACAGTACTGTATATCTGTATGTATGTCACATTTAATTTGGGGGCTTGCTTCTTAACAGTGACTGTGTTCAAAAACCCAAAACCTTTTAAGAAAGAGACTGGAGAGCCACCATTATTCATTGGCCACTGTATTTGCACTGGGACGGCAGCTTTGAGACTTACCATGATTTCTTTGCCCATTTGAAATCAAAGTTGTCGGTGGCATATTTAGCAACAGAAATAAATATCAGCGAGGACATAGTTATTGGATCCGATCAGGAACGGGCAATTTTAAAGGCCATAGAGTCTTTGTTTCCTGAAGCGAGTCATATTTTGTGTTCAAAACATATTCGGGATAATGTGAAACATTATCTAACACAAAAAGTGGGAATGGACGCAAAACAGAGAGCAGTACTTGAGAATAAGCTGTTCCATAATGCTAATTATCTTACCTACTGTAAAAACTAGTATGACTTTTGTGAAAAGGTACTTGAACTTGAAACATATATAGAATCAAATTGCCCAGAGTTCACTACATATTTCTCTAAGTTAATACCTACATTGAAAAAGAAAATAATGGAGACAAAGAACAGAAATAAATGGATTCCTGATAATTGGACAAATAATAATTGTGAAGCAATGAATCATGTAATTAAGCTGGCTACTAATTGGAAACCACAAAAGTTACCAGATCTGATATTAAAACTCCAACTAATTTCTCAACTTCAAAATATAGATGTGCGCAGATGCCTTCATGGCCAAGGTAATTATACTTTAAAGCCAGAATTTAAAAGATATGAGGTCCCCAATGTCATATGGGACACTAAAACTAAAGATGAGCAGAATGAGCTATATTTAAAGTTCTTGAAAGTTAAGATGGTACCTAAGGCTAAAACAATAGAATCAAATGATGGTCAGTTGAGCATTGAGTGGTACCCCAGCTAGCCAAAAAGCCTGGCCAAAAAAGAACGGCAAAAAATGAGCGAACAACTTCAAAAAGAAGAAAAGTGAAGACATAAGTATGTTCACTTCATGCATGCTCATAAGAGATTTGATTTAGTTATTTTTTTAATTTTCTCATATATGTTTTTTTTTTTAGATGACACCGAATTTTTATTTTATTTTGTATTTAACCAGGAAGTCCCATTGAGATACAAGATATCTTTTGCAAGGGAGACCTGGCCAAGATGACAGCAATAACATTTGAAATATATCAGACAGCAATAATGTGCGGTACATCACACAAGAACATAATAAAAGTGCATATACAATATACAATACATGTAAACACAAAAACACAAAACAGAATAGTCTACATAATAGTAAAAGTGTATGACAGTAAAATACAGGGTAATACAGTAATTTAGCAGTTTTGCAGTTGGGACCCGACTACAGAAAGCAGCGAACAATTTTTTGTAGGAAGTTATGTAATACAGATTTAAATTTGTTGAGAGAGACCAGCCCCGTTCCCCGTACCTGGATAACTGAGTTAGCCGGATAACTTTCGGTTAAGTCTGACTTAAGCCGGACTTTCCGGCTCCCCGTACCTGGATTGTCCAAATCACCATGACAACAGATCCAAAAGTTTGAGCCTGGTCGAAAGCAGGGTTTAAGTTCAAGTTAGCCGGATGAAGCACAGCCACGCCCCCGCAAAGAAAGTGACAGCGCGTTTCCTGAAATTATTCCCACAGTCTAGGATCTGCTTTATACCATTCTGAATTACGTTTTTGTGCTCCATTCTTCCAGAGGGGGCTTTTGTAATGTAAAATAGACCCAAAATGCTGATACTAAATTCACTTTGTCCTAAATAATGCACGTTATATATACCGTGGCGCTCGCTCGGTGCGATGTACACATTATGTGGTTATTCTAACAACGCGCAGCATTGCAAATGTGAATCCCGCGGGGATATTTTTAATGATTGAAACCTATCGCTCGTTTGGCTCTGATTCCTTTCATATTCTCCGCTGTGGATGTTTAATGGAGCGCCTGGATTGTGTTTCATTCAAGCATAAAATTGAAGTGTCTATGCGTGGATTGTGGATCTTGTCTCGTTCATTAATGTATAAACAATGAATTTATCCCATCTGGCACAGTGGCTCAGCGGTAGTGCTCAATCCTGGCAACCCAGTGACCGGTGTTCGAAACCCCGTGTTTCCAATATAATTTTTTGGAATATAATATTAATGATTATACGCCAAAGTAGCCTAGTTTCAAGTAAAAATATTATAAATCTACATGCATTGAGGATGTCATTCTTTATATAGCTCTCAACGTGCACCAAATTGAATTATTCCTACATCGCAAAAAGAAGGGGAAGACTAGGTTTCGAACCCCGGTCGTCTGCGTGAAAGTCAAAAGAAGAACCCGTTACACCACAGTGGAGATAAGTAAAAGATCGACTATACATCAATCAATGGGAAGAGAGCCGTATCGTTATTTTGTATAACAGTTTAACTAATTATTTTCGCTAGCAAGATCTCATTTGATTATTCAATCCAGCAGGCAAGTTTAAAGAAATATAATCTGATTGATTGAGGTAATGAGGGACTTAAAATTAGCCTATAGATAACGCATTTAACTTGTCGGCGAGGCGATTGAGCCGTACTGCAATATGTTACTAAAGTTTTAAATCAATTAATCAATCAATGCCGCTAGAGAATCAGGATCTCTGCTCTCGACACATGCTGCCTTCTTGGCTGAGGCGGGCACGCGCACTTATCCTGGGTCTCAAGTCTGGCTTGAGTTAACGAGACTGAATCCACCTTCGAGGAACAGGAAAATCCCGGCTTCAAACATCGGGTTAACTGAATCTGGATAATGACATCTTGATCGACTTAGTTGAACCAGGTACGGGGAACGGGGCCCAGGGTATCTAAGTGGATATGGTCCTGTAGCCCATTCCATGCCCAAGGTGTGAAGCTTGAAAAAGCTGTTCTTCCTAGTTCAGTGTGTATTCTCGTTTATTTTAAATTTTTTAAGTAGCCATCTTGTGGACCTGAATGTAATGTAATGACACAGTTAGAATGTCCTGTTATGTTGTCATGTACTGTTGTCTCTTTTCTTCCGTCCTTACTGGAATTTGTTCAACATTTTTATACTGTTCTGTTATTATTGTTGTTGATGTTGTTTTGTTATTGTTGAACATTTAAAATAAAATTGATTAAAAAAAATGTATACTGTTTGTTCAGTGTTCAATACAGATGTTATTACATTTGGAGATTATAATACATTAAAATAAACATTTGTTTTGAAAATATGTGGTATTTTGGGAATGGGAAATGGACTCCACATATATAGCACTTTCCTACCTGCACAAAGAGCTTTATAATTGCCTCTCCTTCACCAATTCACACATGCACTCACAGAGCAATGGCAGACAGATGCCATGCAAGGTGCTAGCCTGCTCATTGGGAGTCATTTGGGGTTCAGTGTCTTGCCCAAGGACACTTAGGCATGTGAACAGAAGGAGCTGGGATTCAAACCACTGACCAAACCATTGACCATATGATCATTAGTTGACCTGCTCTACCTCTGAGCCAGTATTTTGTGGTACTTTGAGGTTCTTTGGGGTATTTCGTGATACTTTGTGGTATTTTAGGGTATACTTTGTGGTATTTTGGGGTACTTTGGGGTATTTTCTGGTACTTTGGGGTATTTTGGGGTATACTTTGGGGTATTTCAGGGTATTTTGGGGTACTTTGGGGTATTTTCTGGTACTTTGGGGTATTTTGGGATATTTTGGGGTACTTTGGGGTATTTTGGGGTATTTTAGGGTATTGTGGGGTATTGTCTGGTACTTTGGGGGTATTTTGGGGTATACTTTGGGGTATTTTGGGGTATTTTGGGGTACGTTGGGGTATTTCGGGGTATTTTAGGGTATTTTGGGGTATTTTGGGGTATTTTGGGGTACTTTGGGGTATTTTGGGGTATTTTAGGGTACTTTGGGGTATTTTGGGGTATACTTTGGGGTATTTTGGGGTACTTTAGGGTATTTTGGGGTATTTATCTATATGGTGCTGCCGCGTCTATATGATGCTGCCTCCTCTATAATATGATGCTGTCTCTATATGATGCTGCCTCCTCTATAGTGCTGCCTCCTCTATATGATGCTGCCTCCTCTATAATCAAAATCAAATCAAATTTATTTATAGGGCCCGACAACACACGTTAATGTCCCCATGGGCCGTACAGGTCTTCTTTAAACAAGTCAAGAAGAAAACATAACAATAAGTCAAGAACAGAACAAGAACACCATAAGGTCCAAACATTTTTAGATGAATGCAAATAAATGAAAGAATGCAAGCACTCCCAATGCTGCCACCTCTATATGATGCTTCCTCTTCTATATGATGCTGCCACCTCTATATGATGCTGCCTCCTCTATATGATGCTTCCTATTCTATATGATGTTGCCTCCTCTATATGATGCTGCCTCTTCTATATGATGCTGCCTCCTCTATATGGTGCTGCCTCCTCTATATGGTGCTGCCACCTCTATATGATGCTGCCTCCTCTATATGATGCTGCCACCTCTATATGATGCTGCCTCCTCTATATGGTGCTGCCTCCTCTATATGATGCTGCCTCTATATGGTGCTGCCTCCTCTATATGATGCTGCCTCCTCTATATGATGCTGCCTCCTCTATATGGTGCTGCCTCCTCTATATGGTGCTGCCTCCTCTATATGATGCTGCCTCCTCTATATGATGCTGCCTCCTCTATATGATGCTTCCTCTATATGATGCTGCCTCCTCTATATGATGCTGCCTCCTCTATATGATGCTGCCTCCTCTATATGATGCTAGCTCCTCTATATGGTGCTGCCTCCTCTATATGATGCTGATGCTGCCTCCTCTATATGATGCTGCCTCCTCTATATGATGTTGCCTCCTCTATATGATGCTGCCTCCTCTATATGATGTTGCCTCTATATGATGCTGCCTCCTCTATATGATGCTGCCTCCTCTATATGATGCTGCCTCCTCTATATGATGTTGCCTCCTCTATATGATGCTGCCTCCTCTATATGATGCTGCCTCCTCTATATGATGCTGCGTTGCCTCCTCTATATGATGCTGCCTCCTCTATATGATGTTTCCTCTATATGATGCTGCCACCTCTATATGATGTTGCCTCCTCTATATGATGCTGCCTCCTCTATATGATATATGATGCTGCCTCCTCTATATGATGCTGCCTCCTCTATATGATGCTGCCTCCTCTATATGATGCTGCCTCCTCTATATGATGCTGCAACCTCTATATGATGCTGCCTCCTCTATATGATGCTGCCTCCTCTACAGTATATGATGCTTCCTCTATATGATGCTTCCTCTTCTATATGATGCTGCCTCCTCTATATGATGTTGCCTCCTCTATGATGCTTCCTCTTCTATATGATGCTGCCTCCTCTATATGATGTTGCCTTCTCTATATGATGTTGCCTTCTCTATATGATGTTGCCTCCTCTATATGATGTTGCCTCCTCTATATGATGTTGCCTTCTCTATATGATGTTGCCTCCTCTATATGATGCTGCCTCCTCTATATGATGTTGCCTCCTCTATATGATGCTGCCTCCTCTATATGATGCTTCCTCCTCTATATGATGCTGCCTCCTCTATATGATGTCGCCTCCTCTATATGATGCTGCCTCCTCTATATGATGCTGCCTCCTCTATATGATGTTGCCTCCTCTATATGATGTTGCCACCTCTATATGATGCTGCCTCCTCTATATGATGCTGCCTCCTCTATATGATGCTGCCTCCTCTATATGATGCTGCCTCCTCTATATGATGCTGCCACCTCTATATGATGTTGCCTCCTCTATATGATGATGCCTCCTCTATATGATGTTGCCTCTATATGATGCTGCCACCTCTATATGATGTTGCCTCCTCTATATGATTCTGCCACCTCTATATGATGCTGCCTCCTCTATATGATGCAGCCTCCTCTATATGATGCTGCCTCCTCTATATGATGCTGCCACCTCTATATGATGCTGCATCCTCTATATGATGCTGCCTTCTCTATATGATGCTGCCTCCTCTACAGTATATGATGCTTCCTCTATATGATGTTGCACCCTCTATATGATGCTGCCTCCTCTATAAGATGCTGCCTCCTCTATATGATGTTGCCTCCTCTATGATGCTTCCTCTTCTATATGATGCTGCCTCCTCTATATGATGTTGCCTCCTCTATATGATGTTGCCTCCTCTATATGATGTTGCCTTCTCTATATGATGTTGCCTCCTCTATATGATGCTGCCTCCTCTATATGATGCTGCCTCCTCTATATGATGCTGCCTCTTCTATATGATGCTGCCTCCTCTATATGATGTTGCCTCCTCTATATGATGTTGCCTCCTCTATATGATGCTGCCTCCTCTATATGATGTTGCCTCCTCTATATGATGCTGCCTCCTCTATATGATGCTGCCTCCTCTATATGATGCTGCGTTGCCTCCTCTATGATGCTGCCACCTCTATATGATGTTGCCTCCTCTATATGATGCTGCCTCCTCTATATGATATATGATGCTGCCTCCTCTATATGATGCTGCCACCTCTATATGATGCTGCCTCCTCTATATGATGCTGCATCCTCTATATGATGCTGCCTCCTCTATATGATGCTGCCACCTCTACAGTATATGATGCTTCCTCTATATGATGCTTCCTCTTCTATATGATGCTGCCCCCTCTATATGATGTTGCCTTCTCTATGATGTTGCCACCTCTATATGATGTTGCCTCCTCTATATGATGTTGCCTTCTCTATATGATGTTGCCTCCTCTATATGATGCTGCCTCCTCTATATGATGTTGCCTCCTCTATATGATGCTGCCTCCTCTATATGATGCTTCCTCCTCTATATGATGCTGCCTCCTCTATATGATGTCGCTTCCTCTATATGATGCTGCCTCCTCTATATGATGCTGCCTCCTCTATATGATGTTGCCTCCTCTATATGATGTTGCCTCCTCTATATGATGCTGCCTCCTCTATATGATGCTGCCTCCTCTATATGATGTTGCCTCCTCTATATGATGCTGCCTCCTCTATATGATGCTGCCTCCTCTATATGATGCTGCCTCCTCTATATGATGTTGCCTCCTCTATATGATGATGCCTCCTCTATATGATGTTGCCTCTATATGATGCTGCCACCTCTATATGATGTTGCCTCCTCTATATGATTCTGCCTCCTCTATATGATGCTGCCTCCTCTATATGATGCTGCCTCCTCTATATGATGCTGCCTCCTCTATATGATGCTGCATCCTCTATATGATGCTGCCTTCTCTATATGATGCTGCCTCCTCTACAGTATGTGATGCTTCCTCTATATGATGTTGCCCCCTCTATATGATGCTGCCTCCTCTATAAGATGCTGCCTCCTCTATATGATGTTGCCTCCTCTATGATGCTTCCTCTTCTATATGATGCTGCCTCCTCTATATGATGTTGCCTCCTCTATATGATGCTGCCTCCTCTATATGGTGCTGCCACCTCTATATGATGTTGCCTCCTCTATATGATGTTGCCTCCTCTATGATGCTTCCTCTTCTATATGATGCTGCCTCCTCTATATGATGTTGCCTCCTCTATATGATGTTGCCTCCTCTATATGATGTTGCCTTCTCTATATGATGTTGCCTCCTCTATATGATGTTGCCTTCTCTATATGATGTTGCCTCCTCTATATGATGCTGCCTCCTCTATATGGTGCTGCCTCCTCTATATGATGCTGCCTCCTCTATATGATGCTGCCTCCTCTATATGGTGCTGCCACCTCTATATGATGTTGCCTCCTCTATATGATGCTGCCTCCTCTATATGATGCTGCTCCTCTATATGATGCTGCCACCTCTATATGATGTTGCCTCCTCTATATGATGCTGCCTCCTCTATATGATGCTGCGCCTCTATATGATGCTGCATCCTCTATATGATGCTGCCTCCTCTATATGATGCTGCCTCCTCTACAGTATATGATGCTTCCTCTATATGATGTTGCCTCCTCTATATGATGCTGCCTCCTCTATAAGATGCTGCCTCCTCTATATGATGCTGTCACATCTATATGATGCTTCCTCTTCTATATGATGCTGCCTCCTCTATATGATGTTGCCTCCTCTATGATGCTTCCTCTTCTATATGATGCTGCCTCCTCTATATGATGTTGCCTTCTCTATATGATGTTGCCACCTCTATATGATGTTGCCGCCTCTATATGATGTTGCCTTCTCTATATGATGTTGCCCCCTCTATATGATGTTGCCTCCTCTATATGATGCTGCCTTCTCTATATGATGCTCCCACCTCTATATGATGCTGCCTCCTCTATGATGCTTCCTCTTCTATATGATGCTGCCTCCTCTATATGATGCTGCTCCTCTATATGATGCTGCATCCTCTTTATGATGCTGCCTCCTCTATATGATGCTGCCTCCTCTACAGTATATGATGCTTCCTCTATATGATGTTGCCTCCTCTATATGATGCTGCCTCCTCTATAAGATGCTGCCTCCTCTATATGATGCTGTCACATCTATATGATGCTTCCTCTTCTATATGATGCTGCCTCCTCTATATGATGTTGCCTCCTCTATGATGCTTCCTCTTCTATATGATGCTGCCTCCTCTATATGATGTTGCCTTCTCTATATGATGTTGCCACCTCTATATGATGTTGCCTCCTCTATATGATGTTGCCTTCTCTATATGATGTTGCCCCCTCTATATGATGTTGCCTCCTCTATATGATGCTGCCTTCTCTATATGATGCTGCCTCCTCTATATGATGCTGCCTCCTCTATATGATGCTGCCTCCTCTATATGATGCTGCCTCCTCCTCTATATGATGCTGCCTCCTCTATATGATGCTGCCTACTCTTTATGATGCTGCCTCCTCTATATGACGCTGCCTCCTCTATATGACGCTGCCTTCCTCTATAAGATGCTGCCTCCTCTATATGATGCTGCCTCCTCTATATGATGTTGCCTCCTCTATGATGCTTCCTCTTCTATATGATGATGCCTCCTCTATATGATGTTGCCTTCTCTATATGATGTTGCCACCTCTATATGATGTTGCCTCCTCTATATGATGTTGCCTTCTCTATATGATGTTGCCCCCTCTATATGATGTTGCCTCCTCTATATGATGCTGCCTTCTCTATATGATGCTGCCTCCTCTATATGATGCTGCCTCCTCTATATGATGCTGCCTCCTCTATATGATGCTGCCTCCTCCTCTATATGATGCTGCCTCCTCTATATGATGCTGCCTACTCTTTATGATGCTGCCTCCTCTATATGATGCTGCCTCCTCTATATGACGCTGCCTTCCTCTATAAGATGCTGCCTCCTCTATATGATGCTGCCTCCTCTATATGGTGCTGCCACTCTATATGATGCTGCCTCTATATGACGCTGCCTCCTCTATATGACGCTGCCTCTTCTATATGATGCTGCCTCTATATGGTGCTGCCTCCTCTATATATGATGCTGCCTCTATATGGTGCTGCCTCCTCTATATATGATGCTGCCTCTATATGATGATGCCTCCTCTATATGGTGCTGCCTCCTCTATGGGAGGGAGGCAGGAAAACAGAGAGAGAGAGAGAGAGAGAGAGAGAGAGAGAGAGAGAGAGAGAGAGAGAGAGAGAGAGAGAGAGAGAGAGAGAGAGAGAGAGACAGGGAACAGATGGTGCTGCCATAAGTAGCTGAACTTCTTCTGCCTCCTTCCCATCATATGTAACTACTCTCTTTAAAGGGTGATATGAGGTTGAACAGAAGGTTGTACTGTGAGATCTCAGACTGCATCTTTGCACATGTTAAAAGTTTAATACCAATAGCTAAGATGCCAGAAACATTTCAAACTGATTTTGGAGTACCACATGCATTACTTGCCAGTTTGAGACTCTGAAGCGGCAGGGAAGTCTTGTTGTGAATGAATAACACTCTAACCCAGTGCTTCTCAAACTTTTTCTGTCAGGCCCCCCTTTGGCGGACCAAAATATTTTGCCCCCCCCCCCCCCCCCCCCCCCTCGCCCCAACAAAATAGTCATGAAATGGGCCATGTTTAAATGTATTGAAATAACACCAATATCGTGACCTTTCAAATTGGCCCTATATTTTGTTTTCAGAGCTGTCATGGATGAAAAGCCAGCTTCACACAGATACTGTATGTGGTGCTGAATGGTATAAACACCTTAACTGCTGCATCATGAGATACTTGGTGGGCCATGAGATGAGATACTTGGTACTCAGCACCACACTCTGAAACTAGCTCTCTAGGTGGTATCAGATGAGATTTCAAAGAGTTCTTCCAAGAGTTTGGATGGAGATGTGTCAGGAAGCTTTGTCTCAATGTTATCTGTAAAGTATCCAGAGTAACTTGGTGATCCTTTTCTGTGTTTTATTAAATAATGATTTTCAGATTTTGAGAAATGGTATTTTCATGGAGAACAGTGCAGCTGCAACAGATAGCACTTTAGTGATAATTTTCTGTAATAAAAAAAAAAAATTATAATAATATAAATCTCAAGGCCCCCCCTGTCATGCCTCTGCGCCCCCCCTGGGGGGCGCGCCCCCCACTTTGAGAAACACTGCTCTAACCTGTGTTTTTTGTTTAGTTTTGCACCAATTCTTGTAGAAATAGCAAATCACTACAGTATATAAACTGTAGTATTTCTATGTTAGTGACTCACATTCACAGAAAACATTTGGACTGTTGGTTTTCCTGTTTGATTGAATGCAGCAGGGAGAGCCGCAGCAACTTGAGGTCTCTCCTTTGTGTCCAAATTAAAACGTTTTGGTTGGAAATGATTGGGGAAAAAGTCATTATAGAGAGGATAGCAATGCCTTCATCACCTCTCCCACCCAGATGTACAAACTAATGACCTTCCCAACTTCACCCATCCAGTCAGCTACACTCTGTCTCTAGCCAGTCTTATCTGAGCCGACCACAGCCGCTCTCAGCCAGAGACAGCTGTAGGCTTCAGGGTGGCTCCCCGTTTAAACCCGGCATGTCGACAGCACTTAATCCCACTCTTACATCCATCAGGGCATGCTCTTCTATCAAAGTATGTTCAGTGCTTAATGGAAACTAGTTCTGCTGCACTCACTCATCCAATAGAAGCCATCTCTGGGGAGGTTGCTATGCAGAGCTCTGTGCGTAGAGCCATGCTGATAGGCCCGGCTGCTTCTGCCTATGCAACGCTACCGTGTGTTTCCTCTAGAAGAGAAAGCGGCATTGTTGCTGCTGTTGATTTCTGGCTCAATGCATTCGGACCATGGGAGCTCAAAACACCAAACCAGAGTTTATTTATTTATTCATTGACCATATAAATTCATACACATTCAGGAATCGAAAATAGGCTCTTTGGATCTTTCTTAACCCTTTGTAAATCAGACCAAAAGATCCCTCCGACCAGAGATGCCTACACCTGTGTGGGCAGGCATAGCCCTACCCCAGCTGATTACACCACTCTAGGTGAGGCTCAGGCTTTGTGTAGTAGTGCCCTCTTGCATTTGTTTACCCTCATTGATTTGAGCAATGATGTAAAGCAATTTGAGCAAAAATGTTTTCAAATTAGACAATTCCAGCAGAAATTGTGTGTCCCAAACAGTGTCTGTAAGAGAAATGATTTGTGAGATACGAACGGGACACTAAAATAGGATCTCCCCACTGAGTCCAACATCGCCACCCATGAGTCTCTGCGATAAATGGTTTATGAGCTATGAGAGGGCGCATGACTTATGCATAGGGGCGTGGTTTAAGCATGGGGGCGTGGTTAACCTAAACCAATAAATGTAGAGTTCATTGACACCTCCCATGTGTGTGTGTGTATGTGTGTGGACTCCTGACCTTAACTGTACATTATGTGCGAACACAAACATTCTAATTATTCTGCCCGACCAAGGACAAGACACACAAGGCATTTGTGTCATCAAGCTTTAAGTGAGTTTGCAAGGTGCACCCAATATGTTCCAAAAAGTGACGGTGTGGAGGTGTGTGCCTCGGAGATTGCAACAATCATACATTTATATTAAATATATGCTTTTCTGTGTTTTAACCTGTATGCAACGACTATTAACACTTCCAGTGCCACTGGTTAACATGGTAAAACGTGGTTGAATGCCGGCACCCACTTCAATGAACGCATAATCTCTGTCTTAAATTATGGCTATGTGTCTAATCTGCCCGTCGCTTATCAATGACTTGTTTGCAGTCAACATTGTCAAAACGGATTGTTTTTTAATCGCTTCATTTCCGTTTTATAGCATTTTGAAAAGCCCTCGTTTTCAAGGAAAATATAAAGATTCCGTGATAATCGGCATTTACTGGAATATTCTAGCATACACAAAAACATTGTCATTTTTCGGCCTATTTAGGAATCGTTTTCAAATAAACGCTAGATTATCGATAGTATATGTGTACTTATGCACGCTATAGAAGCGGGCTGAAATATCGATTCCCTCATTTCCTGATCAGCGAGCACACACAGACACACACACACACACACACACACACATATGGGACACGTTGATATATCTGTGAAAAAAGCTCTGATTATCCTAAGACTGGTAAAATTAATTCCTTACCTCAGATCAGATGTTATCCAAAAAGATTATTCCAATTCCTGATCGTTATTCCAAATATTGATTGCGTTTATTGATTCAGCGTTGGGTACTGTAAATACATAATCCACGCCTTTTCCGGGCCGGCGATCACAATGGATTCTTCAGTTGGCTTGACGGAAAAGTAAAATGAGGAAACTGGCACCCCCCCCCCCCCATCAGTCTAAAGTAATGTGGTGCAGTTACACAGGGAGAGACGATAGGGGGAGGTATCTTCCCAATTGAGCTCAGAGAGAGTCTGCAACACTAACCTTAGGCTCGATTGATGAAATATGAATTCAAATCGCCAATAAAAAAACATATGACAAACAAACAAACAAACGAAATGGCGGCATGAACTAACGACAAAACGCGTTGCTGGCACTCAAAGTGTTAAGTGGTCATCATTTATATAGGTCAGCTTTTGCTCATTAATGGTTTGAAACAGGAGATTCTTTAAATATCAAGTCCAGATGATATGTTGGCCCGTTTACTTCGCTAGCTGACTGAGGATGAGAGATATGAAACGCTGTTTGCTCGGCATCCAAAAACATTTATATAAATGAACAGTTTATGAGTAATACAAAATTTGGGATTGATTGTAAACTATTTCTATAGTTTCCCGGCATACAATCCTGTTTTTTGCACTGTACGGAGCACTGTCTACCCTTATTTAATTTAATTTCAAACCTTTATTTTAACTCGAAAAAAGTACTTTGAGATAGAGTGAACATTTAAGGCATGATGTCTATTTAGAAAACATGTAAAATTCGAAAAATCTGCTCCTACACCCAGGGCCCAAATCGACCACTAATATTCTGGGATTTAAGACATTGGCCTGCTACCAGACTATATGTTTCATCCAAATCGGATTAGAACTGTAGAAGTTATGGCTGGTGCAGACAGATAGAATGACAGACAGGACACACATTACCTGAACAATTTTGCCACAAAATACAGAAAATAATATATTTATATTTAGTCATTTAGCTGATGCTTTTATCTAAAGCGATTATTATACTGTCCAAATTAATCTGCTCATTTCACATTCTAATTCTACCTAATACATGTGACGTTCCATAAATAAACATAAGGAGCCATTCAGGCACAGTTGCTGAAGGAGAGGAAAATGATATAATGGGTTACCCCAGCTCCAATAGCAAGGGGCAATAAGCTTGAATGTCCACATAATTCAAATAGTTTCTCATAGCAATTTATTTGGGCTGAGGTCCCAGAGAGAGAATTGAGAAACATATGGGATTAATCAAATGACAATGATGGGTTACATGGTTATATGCGATACAATACTCTGGCCCATTAAATTGGCCTCACACATCTACATTTGTTCAGTCCTATACATTCACAATTACAAGTTTATACTCCCGTAACCACACAGTATGTCATGAAGATGGAGTTGGAGGAGGTCATGATCCTGATTCTTGGCTCCCTGATAAATCCCCTGTGGGGCTTTTTATAATAAAGATGACCTCACTGAGTTGCCTGTTGCTGGCCAATGAGAGTGACATCCAAAAATCACCTCTACCAATGAGAATCTACTTACAGAAGAAGAATGGCCTTTGGTATATCTCCTAATTTGGTCATGTCTGTTCTAACACCTCCAGGGTTTCCTGCTTGCTGTGACATCTGGCTATAATCCAAGCTACTCCTTTCTCTAGCATATTATAATAAAACATTTCTATTACACATCTCTTAATGTAATAATCACTATATTTCCAGAATTAAACCAGTGTATTTAATAATTTAATACTAAACTCCATACTTGAGTCAAACTATACTAATAACAGCCTGATTGGCATTTAGTGACACTACTAACAGCCTGGTTGGCACTCACAGTGCTGCAAGTAAACTTAGACACTTAAAAAAGAGGATATGGAATTTACACTCTATCATTTTGTACCAGTTGTATTTGAATATACCCAGAATCTGAACACTTATGTAGATATGATCATATCTTTAATATATCTATACTCAGAGAGAGAAAGAAAGAGAGAGAGAGACACACATCTAAATATACCAGCCTGTGCAGTCTGTCGGCGGACCGCAAATGACACAATGGTCATAAATCAATATTTCAAGACTGTTCTATAAAACTAGTGATTTTCATTTCAAACATATTCAAGTATAAACATCATGAACATGTCACAACAGCATTTATAATGTATATTATCATCTATACGTTAGTTTAGGAATAGGTTAAAGTGTTATATAGATAGATTTTCCTCTTTGGAATGTGTTAAAGGACTGCCACACCATCTGATAATTCCCACTATGATAGCCTTAGCTGTTTGAAACACAGAAGTGGCAAAGTCAATTAAAGGAAAATTCTTCAGCACCTCGGCCTACCAGAGTAGAAAATATCAAAGCAAATCTTTTGATTGCAATCCCGCTGCTCCATAGGTCAGCAGGTGGGGTCCGGTCCTGTGAACAGGACCCATTCATGCTGTTAGCATGAGAGGTCGGAGGGGTACACAAAGTCAAACAGACGCTTATTGCATTTGTCTGTTAGCATCGCATAGCGATTGTACCCTCTGCAATTGTCAAGCAGGTGACTGAATCCACTCCCCTTGTTAATACAATATTGGGTGTTGATAAAGGATACGCATCCTTGGTTGTACACAGGCTCTGGTCATCTTGGGTACAAAACTGTTTCCCCCATTTCTTATAGGTGGTTTTGGGATAGGCCCCAATCTGGGCTCCCGTTGCCTTGCAACTTGATTCCAGCCCCCATCTCATCATCTGACCACATGGGGTCTTTTTTGGTAAAAATGAGTGTTGGGGGAAGTAGTATATTGCCTTGCCTTTCTTTGACATTTTAGCAAAAGGTTTTCACGGATCCATCTCAGACCCATCCTGATAAATCCCCATCCTTCTCAGACCCGTCTGGGTTGATGTTTGGATTAGATTTGCTTTCTTTTGGGGGAGCCCTGTTGTTGCTCCCCACAGTGACTATTGGTGCTCCAGGGTAAGGGGTGTTTCACCTTGGGTCTACATATTCCAGTATGTATATGTATCTACATATTCCATTCAGCTGGAAGCCCAGGATCTGAGCTGCTAACTGTTGGTGGATAAATAAGGTCAGTTTGGCCTCCTCAGAGTCCGACTCCCTTTCTCAGCATGTAGCCACCAATTTTACTTCCTCATTTGTGAGGCCTATTCCTGCATAGGCCTTCCATTCGTTGAGGACTCTGGTTTTCCATAGGGACTGGGCTTACCCTATATTGTAATGTTCCCCCCGGTCCTGCTCCACAACCTCCATTTGTCCATCGACATTTCCCATGCCTGAACTAAGTCTCTCAACCACCAGGTGGCCTAGTTCAGTGTATACATCTTTGTTGTCTTGTATTTATTAATTTCCTGTCTGTCATCACCAATCTGTTGTGTGTTCATCTGTTGTCTTTGCTGTGCCCCATTGTCTAATTTAGTTTTGTCTCCTTGTGTCTGTATATATGTGCTGTTTGGTCTCGTCATGTTTCTGTATATTAGCCCTGTTGTGTTTTCTGTTAATCATTACCCCAGCTGTGTCTCATTTACTTAATCATCCTCATGTCTATAATTAGTCTGTGTACTTAAGTGTTGTCGGCCCAGCAGTCTTTGCTGGGTCATTACTTTTGTTTCCTGTTCACCGTTGTGAGTACTCTGTAGGTTGTGATTATCTCGTTTTTGAGACCTCTGTCTCTCTTTTCTTTTCCTATTTCAAAGTGTTTCTTTTCATGTTATGCTCCGTGTGTCACAATAAAGTGCACGTTATTGTGAAAGAGCAACCACGCATTCCGCCTCCTGTCAATCCTCTCTCCGTGTCTCTGCTGCAATTGGCTTCTATATACCACGATGCCAACTAAACGTTCCACTCGTAACATATATCTCCTCAAATAGTTCCTGAAGTTCACACGACAGGTGGCTTTTTGGCCTAGGGTCCCATTCGTATATGGCTTTGGGATCCCCATGTTTTTTAGCTTCTCTGCATATATGGACTAATTCACCCGCTTTGTTGATCATCCTTTTCAACATTTCTTGGGTGGTAAGATCCCCCCATACTTGATCAGTCGTGGCTAGATTGGCAGATAAGCAATCGAGGAGAGAGTCCAGTACTTTGGTCCTCCATTCCCCCTCAAGTTTTTCTACTTGATCCGGGGTCAGGGTCGGGACTTCTGTGTACCATAGGGTTCTTCCCCCTGCCAGGGGGAAGCTACGCACCCATGAGAGCGTAGGTGGGTATGATTTGAATTTTACCCTTCCAGGGTTTGTCACTGCCAAAGTCCATTTAAACCATTTGGTTGTGGTCTGAAATGGACATCCCCCTGCCTGGTCAGTGACCGTGAGGGGTATCTCTGGTCCATGCACTCCCTGGACCTGGGGTTCCGTTTGAGGCTCCTGACTGGGAGTCAGGAATTTTAATGAGGGCCTTAGCCTCCCTTTCCCATGCCGGGGGCCATTTTGTATACATGACTACTTAATTTGGCCATAGCCGATTCTCCTGTCTTACTGATTGGTTTCCTCTCCAGGCTCACCTCTACTGCTCGAGTACCATTTAGTCTGGTAGTAGAACAGTTGGATAGTTTTTCCCAGGGTCTGTGTTATGATCGTGGTACAGTGGTTCATCCTCACCTCTCCCTTGGCTATTTTTATCTTAGTAGATATTTCGCCTTTAGGGTCTGAGGGCTACACTGCTAGTACTTCGGCACCCGCCGCACCTAGACATATTTTGTCCTTTTGTGCGGCCAGGTCCCTCCATGTCCTGTATTGGTTACATTCCCCTTCTGGATTCAATATCCAACATTGGGGGTTTGGATCGGGTAAGGAGCAGTCAGGGATTTTCCCCCTTTTGGCTCATTAGCTTCCCGCTTCATCCAAGGCCAGGGCTAATGCTGCATGGTCCTTGTGTTCTACCATGAGATGGATCTCCTTGTGCTCTGCACTTCTCATACTAGATACTGCTTTGGTTATGGCTTCCCACAACCATATGGCCATATACTTGGTGTCTGCCCCACGCCATGTTTATGGCTAATCTGTAGGGCATATCAGACCAGGCTGCAGAAACAAATTAGTGGGGGGGCATAAAATGTTCTCGGGGGGGGCACAATGGTTTTTCAACACAGGTTCCCTTTTATACGTCCAATCTTTCGCCGTCGACTAAAGACGCACTTCTTCAACCATTATCCAAAAAAAATAAAAATAAAAAAAACATAAAAAAAAATCTAACCCTAACTAACCGTACTGTCATGCACTTGTCCTAATAAACTAACCTACACTGTAGCACTCAACACTTTGATGAACATTGTTGCTCAGCTGATAGAGTTGTGCCCTTCCTGATGGCTTGTCGTACAGAACTTGTAAGTCGCTTTGGATAAAAGCGTCAGCTAAATGACTAAATGTAAATGTAAATACGTTTCAGCTGGGACAACGGCGCTGTGGCTTGCTTGGCGCTGCCCGCGGTGCTGAACTAAACAGCAGAGAGGCCATCGAAAAATCTAATTTCTCTCTGTCTTAAGAACATTCACTTATACAAAAACAGACTGAACGGATATATATAACAGACCTGCTGGGGCAGCGGACTGAGAGCAGGGGACACAAACAGGCTGGATAAGATAGCGTGGTTGGGGTGGAGCTGAACTCTAGCGAGGGTGGCGGAGAGGAGGAACCTTGCTAAGCTCCAGTCCATCAGGGAAAACCCCTCCCACCCACTACACACAGACTTGGCTGACAGGAGGAGCATGGTATAGGCTCACACTACCTAAATGCAGCACTGAACGGCACAGGGAGTCCTTCATTCCGACAGCCATCAGACTTTATACAATGCATCACTGTGCCTCACTGCATCACTGAGCACAGTGACACCATCTTCCTGGACTCTTAGTTTTTAAACAGCACTGTGCTGTTATGGTTTGTAACCGACCCCAATCGCACAACACAAGACAGGTATGAGAGTAAGCCAAAACAGGGTATTTATTGAATACAAACAAAAAACGGCACTGTCCCTTTAAGGGAGAACACAAAATACTGGAAACAAGAATTAGGGAAAATAGGCACTGTGCCTTTAAGAGGCGAGCAGGCTAAGGGGCTAAGGCTAAAGGACAGGGCCAGGGCAAAGGACAGGGCAGGAACAGGGGCACTGGAGAGGGGAACAGGGACAGAGGCCCGGGGAGGCGGGCTGGAGACAGGGACAGAGAAAACAGGGTTAAGGCCTTGGACAGGGCGAGGGCCAGAGCTGCTTACAGGGATGGAGTAGGAGCGCGTCTGGAGTAGTAGCGCGTCTGGAGTAGTAGCGCGCCGGCTAGAAGAGCGCGCCGGCTCGGGGGTCTGGAGTGGAGCGCGTCTGGGGTAGGAGCGCGTCTGGAGTAGTAGCGCGCCGGCTAGAAGAGCGCGCCGGCTCGGGGGTCTGGAGTGGAGCGCGTCTGGAGAAGAGCGCGCCGGCTCGGAGAGACGCATCCGGCTCGGGGGTCTGGAGTGGAGCGCATCTGGAGAAGTAGCGCGTCTGGAGTAGTAGCGCGTCTGGAGTGGGGCGCGTCGGCTTGAAGAGCGCGCATCCCCCCGTAGGATAGGGAGCGATGTGCGTCTGGAGTAGTAGCGCGTCTGGAGTGGGGCGTGTCGGCTTGAAGAGTTCGCATCCCCCCGTAGGATAGGGAGCGATGTGCGTCTGGAGTAGTAGCGCGCCGGCTAGACGTCTGGAGTGGGGCGCGTCGGCTTGAAGAGCGCGCATCCCCCCGTAGGATAGGGAGCGATGTGCGTCTGGAGTAGTAGCGCGCCGGCTAGACGTCTGGAGTGGAGCGCATCTGGAGAAGTAGCGCGTCTGTAGTAGTAGCGCGTCTGGAGTGGGGCGCGTCGGCTTGAAGAGCGCGCATCCCCCCGTAGGATAGGGAGCGATGTGCGTCTGGAGTAGTAGCGCGTCTGGAGTGGGGCGCGTCGGCTTGAAGAGCGCGCATCCCCCTGTAGGATAGGGAGCGATGTGCGTCTGGAGTAGTAGCGCGCCGGCTAGACGTCTGGAGTGGGACACTGGAAAACCTCCCGTAGAGAATTAGAGAGCGCATCGGGTGTGTCCCACTACAGGCAAACGGCGACAGGTGGCGATGGCTGGCACCTCGTCTCACGCCGGAGAAGAACCAGCATACAGATACCGATAAGATACGGATACGGAGAGAGAATAAAGAACGACCCGACGAGGACTGAAGGGGAAGTCCAGGTATTTAAAGCCCTCTGGGGCGCTAATTAGAACACACATCAGGTGCGTGATGGTAATTGATACTTGACTTAGAAGTGTGTGTTCGGCACGGACCAATCAACACAGAATCCTCACAGTACCTTAAAGGAACGGAGCGAGGCAGGGAATGCAATAAATCAACAACGCGAGGGTGGGGGCTGGTGAGGTGAGGAGACAGGGAATTAAAGGTCCAGGGAACAGGCGAACCTCACAGTACCCCCCCCTCCACGGGAGCCACCGGGCGACCCAAAAATACAGACAGAGGGGCAGGGGACAAAACAAGGCAACAAACAAAAAATTGGGCCATGCTAGCGGGGAAGCTACACCAAAAGTGGGGCTAGCAGAGGGACAGGGTAGCTGCCAGGGCACTGCTAGCTACAGGGCCTATGCTAGCTGTACTGCTACATTAACATAGAGGCTGCGCTAGCTGCCGGAGCTAGGCTAGCAGACAGGGCTGGACCAGCATGAGAGAACAAGCTAGCTGGAAGGACAGTCCTAGCTGTGGGGAAACTGACCTTGCTAGCTGAAGGGGCAGTCCTAGCAGTGGGGAAAACTGACCTTGCTAGCTGAAGGGGCAGTCCTAGCAGTGGGGAAACTGACCTTGCTAGCTGAAGGGGCAGTCCTAGCAGTGGGGAAAACTGACCTTGCTAGCTGAAAGGGCAGTCCTAGCAGCGGGGAAGACTGACCTTGCTAGCTGAAGGGGCAGTCCTAGCAGTGGGAAAACTGACCTTGCTAGCTGAAAGGGCAGTCCTAGCAGCGGGGAAACTGACCTTGCTAGCTGAAAGGGCAGTCCTAGCAGCGGGGAAACTGACCTTGCTAGCTGAAGGGGCAGTCCTAGCAGTGGGAGAAAACTGACCTTGCTAGCTGAAGGGGCAGTCCTAGCAGTGGGGAAGCTACACAAAAAGTGGAGGCCAAGCAGAGGGACCGGGTTAGCTGCCTGGGCATGGCTAGCTACAGGGCCTATGCTAGCTGCAAGGGCTGCATTAACATAGAGGCTGTGCTAGCAGCCGGGGCTAAGCTAGCAGACTGGGGCCAAGCTGGTAGTAGAGGCCTGGCAAGCTGCAGGGGAGCTAACGAGGCTAACAGGGAAGCTAACAGGGGAGACTAACAGGCTAAACAGGGGAGCTAACAGGGAAGCTAACAGGGGAGTCAACAGGGGAACTAACAGGGGAACTAACAAAGGCTAACAGGGGAGCTAACAGGGGAGCTAACAAAGAAGCCAACAGGGGAGACTAACAGGCTAACAGGGGAGCTAACAAAAACATACACTGTCTGTGCTGGCTGGGGTCGTCGACTGGTCGGGTCGTACTGTTATGGTTTGTAACCGACCCCAATCGCACAACACAAGACAGGTATGAGAGTAAGCCAAAACAGGGTATTTATTGAATACAAACAAAAAACGGCACTGTCCCTTTAAGGGAGAACACAAAATACTGGAAACAAGAATTAGGGAAAATAGGCACTGTGCCTTTAAGAGGCGAGCAGGCTAAGGGGCTAAGGCTAAAGGACAGGGCCAGGGCAAAGGACAGGGCAGGAACAGGGGCACTGGAGAGGGGAACAGGGACAGAGGCCCGGGGAGGCGGGCTGGAGACAGGGACAGAGAAAACAGGGTTAAGGCCTTGGACAGGGCGAGGGCCAGAGCTGCTTACAGGGATGGAGTAGGAGCGCGTCTGGAGTAGTAGCGCGTCTGGAGTAGTAGCGCGCCGGCTAGAAGAGCGCGCCGGCTCGGGGGTCTGGAGTGGAGCGCGTCTGGGGTAGGAGCGCGTCTGGAGTAGTAGCGCGCCGGCTAGAAGAGCGCGCCGGCTCGGGGGTCTGGAGTGGAGCACGTCTGGAGAAGAGCGTGCCGGCTCGGAGAGACGCATCCGGCTCGGGGGTCTGGAGTGGAGCGCATCTGGAGAAGTAGCGCGTCTGGAGTAGTAGCGCGTCTGGAGTGGGGCGCGTCGGCTTGAAGAGCGCGCATCCCCCCGTAGGATAGGGAGCGATGTGCGTCTGGAGTAGTAGCGCGTCTGGAGTGGGGCGCGTCGGCTTGAAGAGCGCGCATCCCCCCGTAGGATAGGGAGCGATGTGCGTCTGGAGTAGTAGCGCGCCGGCTAGACGTCTGGAGTGGGGCGCGTCGGCTTGAAGAGCGCGCATCCCCCCGTAGGATAGGGAGCGATGTGCGTCTGGAGTAGTAGTGCGCCGGCTAGACGTCTGGAGTGGAGCGCATCTGGAGAAGTAGCGCGTCTGGAGTAGTAGCGCGTCTGGAGTGGGGCGCGTCGGCTTGAAGAGCGCGCATCCCCCCGTAGGATAGGGAGCGATGTGCGTCTGGAGTAGTAGCGCGTCTGGAGTGGGGCGCGTCGGCTTGAAGAGCGCGCATCCCCCCGTAGGATAGGGAGCGATGTGCGTCTGGAGTAGTAGCGCGCCGGCTAGACGTCTGGAGTGGGACACTGGAAAACCTCCCGTAGAGAATTAGAGAGCGCATCGGGTGTGTCCCACTCCAGGCAAACGGCGACAGGTGGCGATGGCTGGCACCTCGTCTCACGCCGGAGAAGAACCAGCATACAGATACCGATAAGATACGGATACGGAGAGAGAATAAAGAACGACCCGACGAGGACTGAAGGGGAAGTCCAGGTATTTAAAGCCCTCTGGGGCGCTAATTAGAACACACATCAGGTGCGTGATGGTAATTGATACTTGACTTAGAAGTGTGTGTTCGGCACGGACCAATCAACACAGAATCCTCACAGTACCTTAAAGGAACGGAGCGAGGCAGGGAATGCAATAAATCAACAACGCGAGGGTGGGGGCTGGTGAGGTGAGGAGACAGGGAATTAAAGGTCCAGGGAACAGGCGAACCTCACATGTGCAATATTACACCTACTGTAGACTTCAGTATATTTTTACTGTATTTATTTACTGTATCTTTTATTCAATTTTTATTCTATTTCATTTTATTCTAGGCCATTTGTTTTATTATTCTTATTCGTGACTTGTTCTGTCTAAATGTTTAATGTTGAGTGATTTGCAGTGTCAAATTTCCCTCAGGATAATACATTTCTATTCTATTCTATTCTATATCTTTGAAAAGTCTCCATTTATTCAACACTTCTGAATTCACTGACAAACTGAACGGAACTGACAAAAATAAGTGCATAAAAAAGCAAACAAAATTCCTCCACAGGCTACTCACCATCATTAGTAAAGCGGCAAGCGGCGTTTGGGGACAGAGTGAAATCTTCTTAAAACACTGTCCCTCCACTCATTCCTGAACTTTTTTGTTAAGTCCTTCTCAAATGCCAACTGAATTAAATTGGCCTTGCGTCGATGAAGCATACTAAGGCGATGTTCTGTAAAGACGTTCTTGAGGGTAGAAAACGAATTATCACAGAGTGCCGTGCTAGCTTCAGTAGTGTTGTTGTTGACATCAGTGCCCACTAGGGCTGTCCCCGACTAAGGATTTGGATAGTCGACTTTGATTGACCAAAAACAAAAAAAAAACAAAAAAAATTACCAGGGTGGGCACAGCTGACTCAGTGGGCGGGCCAGGCCCCCTAATGCCCGCCCATGGCGCCGGGTCTGGGGCATATCCTCAGTACCACTGCCAGCAAAGATTTCCTTTCTTCGCAGTAGTTCTTTCATACAGAGTGCACGGTGTGTCACATGTATGAATTTCTCCGTGTGAAACGGATGATATTCGCACTCTGTGATTACTGCCTTGCCTGGTTTCAAGGGCTTTTTTTTTTCTCCAAGTCATTGGTCCAATATACATTGTCGTATATTGTGATGGTTTCTGTCAGCGTCTTTTTGCCTAGGGGGTTTAACCATATGCTGAGCTTGTCTTGGTAGTACTGCATATACGCAGTATGCAGCTGTTCTCGTCACCATGCTCGCTTCCCATTTACTATATCTTCGTCAATGATGGTGCAGTAAAGGTAAGAGTTGACCATGGTGCAGCGGAGTGCTCGGTACAGACATGGTAGTCAGTGACTGTTATGTCTGTGGTTTGTTTTTGAGACCTTATGGTTGATATCCCTCTTACCCCCGAGTGTTCACTGCGGGGGGATGCGTGGGATACTTTCACTTGTCTCACTACCTCGTGTACACTTGGTCCAATGCTTAGGTACTGCAGAGAGTAATCGCGCCCTGGTGTTGAGGTAGCCATTGGTGGGTTCGCTTCCCCCTCTGTTGGGAGTTGCCCAATGGGTGTAACTGACTTGAGCCAGCACAGAAAACAACAAAACCTCAATTTCCATGTCCCATATGTCAGCGGTTCTCAACAGGGGTGCCGCGGAGATGCATGGGAATGTTTCTTAAAAAATATAGAATGACAACTATTTAACTAAACAAATAGTCTATCTAGTGCTTCATGTGTATACAATAATTGCCTAATCTAATAACATGAACTAAAAAAGAAATCGATCAAAATGTCTTGCTCTGAAAATAGGGACATAGCTGCGCTTCACGCAGCTCTCATCTGACAAATCTCTTCTTCTTATTCTATGCTATGGGGTCGCAACCACAGAAAGGCGCATACTGCCACCTACTGTTCTGACAAATCAACTTCACCAACTTAACGTCTGCGGGAGAGCAGTCGCATTTGTGTGACATCACGGTCCTATGTCCGTTATCAACCAGGAAATGCCAAGCGGCAATCGGCAATCGTCGTCATCGAAAATTGATAATAATCACTAAATGCATTCAGTGCTGGATCTAATCAAATGGATTTATCGAGACACGTTATGGAAAGTTCAAGATCGGACCACACAGCTTCTGAAAAGTGCTAATTACACGCTTCCGACAGCGATGGTCTACTCACCAAGTGCAGAACAAGTGAGTGTATCAGCCGCTGTGTTATGATTATTATGATACAAAATGTGAATGAATAAATGAATGAAAACTTTATTTACAGATTGCAAAATGGGTACAATGCCGTAGTAGGTCCGAGTGTTGTGCTGAGTACCAAGTAACTCACGATGCAGCACTTAAGGTGTTGATACCATTCAGCACCACATATTTGTGTGAAGCTGGATTTTCATCCACGACAGCTCTGAAAACCAAATATAGGTCCAAGTTGAGCCTTGAGGATGACATGCGTGTTGCCTCATCGATCTCCCCACATATTGACCGTATCATTAGCCAGCAGCAGCAGCAGACCTCGCACTGAGCTAGAAATGTCCACAAGTGCTTATTTTCTGTATTTATTTATATTTTTTGAGAAATGGTAACTTTGTGATCCTTTGATTTTTGAGAAATGGTCACACTAGTTATTTTTTTTGAAAACAGTGCAGCTGCAACAGATAGCACTTTATTGATCCTTTTCTGTTTTTAAAAATAAATACATGATTTTCTGTTTGAGAAATGGTCAGACTAGTTATTTGTATAGAAAACAGTGCAGCTGCAACAGATAGCACGTTAGTGATCCTTTTCTGTATTTAAAAAAAAATACATGATTTTTTGTTTGAGAAATGGTCACACTATTGCTATATTTATTTATACAATTAGACCTGAAACGCCTGCTAATAATGCATTATATAGCCTGCATATACACACAAATGTGTTTCCCGGTTTCAATGGGTTAAATAAACGTTATTTTGAAAGCAAGCACTTTTGTCATCATTGTAGCAAAAAAGACAGGACTGGAAAAGTCTTTATCGTATGTAGGGGTGCCCTGGAATATTTTATTGGACCCAAGGGTGCCTTGGCAGCAGAAAAGTTGAGAACCCCTGCCATATGTGATGCCCACTAGAAGTGGTATCACGTAAATATCATTAGATTATGTGTCAAAACGTTGTGAACATACTTGTACAGGATTACTTCCATCAGAAATAAGGTAGAACAGTCATGTCATACTTAATGGACAACATTAATATAATTTGGTCAATAGGTGGCAGTATAAGACTTGTGTTCAGCAACTTCGCCTTCTAGGGAACCGTACTTTGCTACCTACAGGCGCACAAGGCGAGCTGATTCTCACAACTGAGAGGATTCAGAACCAGTAACACCATGTCCGCGCCTCCTTTTGTCCATGACTAACTACAACCTGTTTTATAGGTGGGTAATACATTACAAAACACACATAAAGGTTAACAATGATACATGCAATGTCGAGAGCCCAATGAGGTGATGTTTGAGTCAAGTTTAAGAAGTTTAAGACGACAAGTAAAGTGGTTTAGAAGTTGACCGTAAATTGACGATGCCGTGTCTCGTGGTACATTGGATTCTTAATAGGACTAGTTGTTAAAGATCCCTAAATATTCAGCACAACAATTGAATGAGGTTGGAGTGGGGTGGAATTTGGCAATAATCACGTGGTGCCACCAGTATGACACATCTTCAGTTGTGTTCCCCGACCTCATTGGATGTTTCAGCCATTTATCACAATACACCCTCTGCCGAGGTTGGCCCACCACAGGCTGATCAGGCCTGGGTGTGTGTTGCACGGTGGCACCACGTATTCATTTAGCAGCCCATGATGCGTCTCTACGTTTCAGCCACAACCAGTGACTGCTCCGTTCTGCTGCAGTGGCAAGTTCTTTAATTGCCTTCCGTTGGGCCTGTCCTCTGATCCCTACTTCCTTCAGGAGCCTTGTGGTGGAACTGGCTACAAAGCCTCTGCAGCCCACCTCCACTGGCCACACCTTCACGTTCCAGCCCCGCCCCTCTGCTTCAGCTGCTAAGTTGGCATATCGCAGCCTCTTCCGTTCGAATGCCTCATCGATGGCTTCCTCCCATGGGACCGTCAGCTCAACGATGAAGACACGCCGGCAAGATTTGGACCAGAGGACCAGGTCTGGGCGCAGGTTGGTCGCTGCAATTTCAGATGGGAAGGTAAGCCTCTGGCTGAGGTCTACCCGCATTTCCCAATCCCGGGCTGCGTTCAGTGGGCCTGAGTTCGGAGGTGATGGCTTGGTCCGCCGTTTCTCCCCTTCCCGGATGAACGTTGTTTTCCGTGGGAAGGTAGTTTGGGCATTTAGAGGCATGGCGTTGGTGGTTACTCTCTTGTTCTCAAGTTCGGCAGCCAAGCACTTCAGTACCTGGTTATAGCGCCAGGTGTATCTTCCTTGAGTTAGACTGGTCTTGCAACCCACTAAGATGTGTTTGAGGGTTGCTGGGGCTGCACACTGGAGACAGGTTGGGTCCTCTCCATACCAGAGATGTAGGTTGGTTGGTGAGGGCAGGACATCATATGTGGCTCTGATGATGAAGCTTAGCCTATTAGACTCCATGCTCCACAGTTCGTTCCACGTGATTTTCCTCCTCTCCACGCCCTCCCACTTCATCCACCGACCTTGCTGGGCTTGGGAGACTGCCTTGGCACACCTGGCTGCTTCCTCCTGGTGGCGCACTTCCTCCACCACCACCATGTGCCGCCGTTCGGTTGGAGTAGCCTTTTGCCATGTGAGTGTAGTTGCTTCCAATCCAAGGTCCCCTCTGCCATGTTGGACATGCCCCACTATATCCCGGTGTCTGAGGGCGGTCTTTGCCACTGCAACTGCTGCAGATGGCTTCCATTTCCTCCCCGTTGCTAGGGTTGGAGCTGCACCTCTGACGAATGGATCCCGGGATTCTGTGAGAGTCATTTCCAGCCTTGATTTGGCACATTTGTACTCCTCCACCAGGCTTGAGATTGGTAGGGAGAGGGCTCTGTTGCCATACAGGCCTATGCTGCTAAGGCCTCTCGGCAGTCCAAGCCACTTCCTCACATGTGCATTCACCAGTCTCTCCAGCCGATTAGCATGGGATAGAGTGACCTCATAGATGGCAATTGGCCACATGAGACGGGGTAGCAGTCCAAACTGAAAGCACCACAGCTTCAGCTGCCCAGGGAGAGCAGTGTTGTTGATCTGCTTGAGGCCACTGATTGTATCCTGCCTGAGTTGTTCCACCTGCTTCGAGTCTTTGAGTTCTGCGCTATACCAGCGGCCAAGGCTTTTGATAGGCTTTTCCAGAACTGTTGATATTGGCTCATTGTTAACGTGGAACCTCTCATTGGCGAGCTTGCCTTTGACAATGGAGATACTGCGGGATTTGCTTGGTTTAATCTCCATTTGTGCCCATTTGATGTTTTCCTGGAGTTTATCCAGCAGGCGTTTGGTGCATGCCATTGTTGTTGTTATTGTCGTCATGTCATCCATGTACGCCCTGATTGGAGGAAGACACAACCCGCTCTTCAACCGTTCCCCTCCAACCACCCATCGGGATGCTCGAATAATGAGCTCCATTGCTATGGTAAATGCCAGTGGAGAGATGGTGCAGCCCGCCATTATGCCTATCTCGAGGTGCTGCAAGGCAGTTGTACTGGCCTGTGCTGTAACACAGAACTGGAGGTCTTGGAAGTAGGCTTTGACCAGCCTTGTGATGCCCTCTGGGACAAGAAGTTGAACGCTGTCCACAAAATCTCATGAGGCACTGATCCGAATGCATTGGCAAAATCTAAGAAAACCACATGCAGGTCTTTCTTCTCCTTCTTGGCTGTCTGCACCTGGTGCCAGATGACACTTGTGTGTTCCAGGCATCCTGAGAAACCACTTATCCCTGCCTTCTGCACTGAGGTGTCGACAAAGTTGTTCTTCTGCAAGAATATTGAGAGCCTCTGGGCCACAACACTGAAGAATATCTTTCCTTCCACATTCAGAAGACTGATCTGGCGGAACTGGTCGATGGTTGAGGAGTTCTTATCTTTGGGAATCAGGATCCCTCCTGCCCTTCGCCATGCCTTTGGTATAATTCCTTTTTCCCATGCCACTTTCATTAGCTTCCAGAGGTACTTCAAGACGCCCGGAGTGTTCTTATAGAGCCTATATGGAACGCCGTTGGGCCCAGGGGCTGAGGCTGTTCTTGCCCGCTTTACTGTGCTCTCAACTTCGCTCCATTTGGGAGGCCTTGTTTCCAGCTGGTGCTCAGGTGGTTGTATTGGTGGCATGTCATCCGGAATGCTGGCTGGCACATGCCTCTGATTGTCAGAGTAGGTCTTCCTCAGGTGCTCCTCTAGTTCCCTTATGGGTACTTTGAGGGTCACAGTTTTCTCCTTGACAAAGAGGTCTTTGACGAACTTGTAGGGATCTCTGTAGAAGGTGGTCCTCATTCGCTCTTTCTTCTTGTGTTGCTTTCTCAAGCATTCTGCTCTTCGCTGTGTTGCAAGACGCTGCTTGGTGTCACCCTGTAGTGCCTCAAGTCCTTTCCTTTCCACTTCTGTGGCCTTCTTCCACTGCTTTCTCAGGCACCTTCTTTCTTTCACAAGTCTTTCAATCTCTTGTTGTCTCCTGGACTTGAGATGGGCTGATGGTTCCTTCTGTGTCCTAAGGTTCTGACTTTTCACCCCAAATCTCTCTGCTCCATACCTGTAAATAATCTCTCCAATCCTGTCCAGCTTCTTTCCACGCACCCTTTCAGACCTTCTAGAATATGGACAAGGTCTGTGTCGGTGGTTTCCCACTCCTTTTTCTGGCAGGATTTAGGCCACAAGATTTGAGGCTTTCGTCCGTTCATCTTCCTCTCTACTGCTGTCTGTGGCTGGATGGGCTCTGGACTCATGTCCGTTGGTGGATCTGTGCTTGATTGAGCTTCGTCTGGGGTTCTGATACCCTGTGGACTGTGGTGAATATCCTGCCACTGGGCTTCACTCGACTGATTTGGCCTACCTCTGAGGAAGTAGTGGTCAATGCGAGGCCCCTCGCTAAGTTCTCTCAGGCACTTTTTCCTGCCCTGGTGGATCTTGAGACCCCTCTCTGATGTTATCTTTTTCCAGCCACAGATGCAGCTTTGTAGCTTGTGTCCTGCCAGTGCGGTTACTCCGTCAACTACTGTGCTGATCATTTGATTCGTTGTCGTTTCCGTTCCAGGGTCTGTTACCGTGTGGTCCGCCGGTGAGTCATCTTCCGCCCCCGCTCTCGCAGACTCAAGGGGTGTTTTTCGTTTTAAACTTTTCGTAGCCATAGTTGGGTGGATCCAAATCACTGTGTAGTGAAAGGCTCCTGCCAGACTCAAACACATCTTAGTGGGTTGCAAGACCAGTCTAACTCAAGGAAGATACACCTGGCGCCATAACCAGGTACTGAAGTGCTTGGCTGCCGAACTTGAGAACAAGAGAGTAACCACCAACACCATGCCTCTAAATGCCCAAACTACCTTCCCACGGAAAACAACCTTCATCCGGGAAGGGGAGAAACGGCGGATTAAGCCATCACCTCCGAACTCAGGCCCACTGAACGCAGCCCGGGATTGGGAAATGCGGGTAGACCTCAGCCAGAGGCTTACCTTCCCATCTGAAATTGCAGCGACCAACCTGCGCCCAAACCTGGTCCTATGGTCCAAATCTTGCCGGCGTGTCTTCATCGTTGAGCTGACGGTCCCATGGGAGGAAGCCATCGATGAGGCATTTGAACGGAAGAGGCTGCGATATGCCAACTTAGCACCTGAAGCAGAGGGCGGGGCTGGAACGTGAAGGTGTGGCCAGTGGAGGTGGGCTGCAGAGGCTTTGTACCACAAGGCTCCTGAAGGAAGTAGGGATCAGAGGACAGGCCCAATGGAAGGCAATTAAAGAACTTGCCACTGCAGCAGAACGGAGCAGTCACTGGTTGTGGCTGAAACGTAGAGACGCATCATGGGCTGCTAAATGAATACGTGGTGCCACCGTGCGACACACACCCAGGCCAGATCAGCCTGTGGTGGGCCAACCTCGGCAGAGGGTGTATTGTGATAAATGGCCGAAACACCCAATGAGGTCGGGGAACACAAATACTGGTGGCACCACATGATTATTGCCAAATTCCACCCCACTCCAACCTCATTCAATTGTTGTGCTGAATATTTAGGGATCTTTAACAACTAGTCCTATTAAGAATCCTGATGTCTGGTGTTAAAACCAGTGACCACTGTGAAAGGCCAGCTGACAACTTGGGAAAGACCTGGTGATGGCCTGAAGAGACAGCTGACAGGAGGGAACAGACCCCAACGGAGTGTTGAAATACAATTCCCCATTAATCATTAAAGTGTCGGAGCTAAGTATCTCCAAGGGGATTATAAAGGTTATGTTTGGGAAATATGTATTGTTTGAGTTGAAATGTTGTTTGGTAAATGAATATTGACATATTTGGTATAAGTGTTAAAAGGTGGTTTAGAGGACTAGAATTAGCCCACGCTAGCTAGAAATTAGCTAGGCACTGGAGCTGTCCCACGTGCATTCTCTCTCTCTCTCTCTCTCTCTCTCTCTCTCTGGAACACAAATATGAGTGACACAGAGGTGTTGAGGTATTCCTGTGCACTATAGAATAGTGGATATGACTGATGATAAACGAATGATGAAAGGTAATAGCTATTGATGATGTAACGAATTGGTTGACAGACAATTAGAATGACAGTGATATTAAAAGAAGACAGATACGATGTTCTCTTCCAATATGCCTAGACAGAGGTTAACAGGAGAATGCTCCGTTTTCACGTGCTTATATTTAAGACACCAAATATGCATAAAGACATAATTAATTACAATGTACAGTATATAATGCTGGATAACTATTAGTCCCATTAAGGATACCAATTGAACACCACAGATACCACAAATTCTTCTATGAAAGAGAGACATCGAGAGGTTTTGTATCAGATTTTTATCATCAATTACTAACATCCTCATATGGAATCCTCCCCCTAGACTCAGTCTGGAGGAGGGATATACCAGACCTGGAAATAAATTTTGATTGGCAAGAAGCCTGGGCAAACGTTCGACTTGCGTCACGTAACCCGGACCATCAACAAATCAATCTTAACTATATTCATAGAACATACCTGACTCCTATAACCCGTTCCACCCGTGGTGAAAATCCGCCTAAAATATATACCTAGGTAAATGGAATATTGCTCCACTTCTACAAGGTTAATTTGCATATTCTTGGTATCTAGGTACATCTATGGACCTCAGGGAATGTATTCACAGTGTCAGAAATATTGTGTCTATTACTAGGCTTGCTTAAATTGTGATGAAACATGAGAATTTGAATTATGATTTTTCTTTGCATCTTTGACAGTGAATAACACCATGCTAATAATGACCAAACATAAAAAGTACCTTCTTGAGATCATGTGTACAAAAAATCTAAGGAAAATTAATAAAGGGAAGATGATTAAACAGAAGGTTCTGTAGATACAGTACTGGATTCTCCCATCCGGACCAATGCAATTTGAAATATTATTATAGAATATAGAATAGGAGGCTTATAAATTACCTTATTATAGCCAATTCGCACATTTATATATATATATACATATATTATCTTTCAAATGCCGGAGTTCAATTTGGATTTAGTATCACCAGGCGTGCATAAGAACAGATAATGATATCTACTGTAATTTACTGTACTTTTTTATTTTCACTACAGTGCAACCATTTTTTAACTAATTTCAGATCTATGTTGCTACATGCTAACAATAGGGAGGAGAAACTAACTGTGTTTCAATATTTGTAAAACACTTTACCTTTTGTGGCTTATTATCCCGGATAATAACAGTTATTGATATAATTCATTCAGAACGCTGAACTTTGAACCCCCATAGAATCTGCCAGGAAGTGTAGTTCGGAAAAATTCCAACGCTGATCGACACCTATGCACCCCCTCTACGAAATGAAGACTACAATTCCCATGGTTAACAATTTCCAAAATGGTCGCCGTCTCGCAATAGACTTCAGCAAATCGGAAAGTTAAAACTATCTAATGGCACTTTTAACCTATTGCTAAAATAACGTATTGATGATAATATACATTCTACATGCTGTTGTGACATGTTAGTGATGTTAATATTTGAAAACGTTTGATATTAAAATCGCAAAATGTATGCAAAAATATTGATTTATGACCAGATGTCATTTTGGGGGTCGGTACCGACCCTGTCGGGTGGAACAGGATAAGATTGAATAGAATGGGACTTAAACAAGGCTCCAGATGCTCCTTATGTACAAAAGGGGAGGAGGGTACATTTATGCACATGTACTGGGATTGCCCACCAGTTAAGATATTCTGGAAAGAAGTGTCCCAGCAATTATCAAATTTCTTAATTCTGAATATACCTGTACACCCCTCTGTATTGCTGTTGAATGATGTTTTTGAGTTTGCAGTCCCTATACAGCTAAAGAGATTAGTTTTATCAGGTATCACAGCGGCTAAAAAGCTGATAGCATCACGATGGTTTCAACCGGAAAAAATTTGTAGGAAGGTTTGAATTCTTACATATCTCGATGTGATTTATCTAGAAATATCCACAGCAAGGATTGTAGGTGTCAGTGAATCCAAAAATTGCAATGTGGTTAGAAGTGGTGGAGAGAATAAAAGCTAGCATATGAATTGTAGTGCCTGGTAAGGAGCGAATGATAATGGATGGATTATCCAAGTGGGGGTCTGGGGGGGGGGGGGGGGGGGGGGGGCAAGCGAGAGCATATGTGTGTAGGGTATTAGATAGCAAGTATTAGGTATATATCTCATATAATACATTTATTTAAATGGTGATTTAATTGTATGTGTACTGTTAATTAATGCTTGTATATCTAATTGTATGTTGTTATGTTTATGTTTATGTGTATCGCTGCTGTCGGGACAAAACCTCATAACTCCAAAAACCCAACTTTTCAGCAGATGAAAAAAAATAACACAGATTTGAGGGTGAATAGAGTTAGGAGGTTTAGACAGATGATCGGTTTAATGCTTTCCCATTGTTTAAACTTTGTAAAACCCACACACACATATGGAGGATGATCTACAGAGTTGATTTATATAATAAAAAAAATTATAAAAAAATTGAGTTATGAGGTTTTGTCCCGACAGCAGCGGTATGTTTAAAAAATTATAAAAAAATAAAATATAAAAGAAATAAAAATAATAATGCTGGATAACTATATTTCAAAGGAAAATGCTATTGAAGTGAACCAGTGTATACTAAAAGGGTAGAATGTGTACTGTAATGATGAATATGCTTTTGAATTGATGACCGAACGAACCGAACGAAACTATAATGTAATGTATTAAAAGTAATGTAAAATAATTGAACTAATGTCGCGGGTGGGGGTATGTGGGTGTCTGTATGGGGGTGTGGATGTACCTGCGGGATCCCAAGAGGAGGACGTGCCCCGGGATGGTCTGGAGGAGGACCTAAAGGCTTACCTGGCTGATATAACAGGCAAGTGTATATCGGCCTATGATGGGTATTCGAATCACCGTCACTGTACTGCACCATGCTGTCCCTTCTTTCTTGTCTAGACAGAGTCCAGGAAGTCCCGGTGGGAGAGTGGAGAGCCGTCCTGGAGGATGGTGATTTTCTGCAGAAGACAGCGACAGTAGGCTAGTGCAGGACCACCAGGGGGTTGGTAGCCTACTTAACGTCATGCAGTCTACACATGTGTTCCCTCTTTCTTACTCAGCTGGGGAGTGTTGTTGGAGGGAGCAAGAAGTGGATTGGCTGGCTGGCGTGGCGTGGCGGTACCCGGAAGTACTGACGCTGTTGAAAGGAGGATCAATGGTGGACAGTAGCAAAAAGAAACGGGAGTCGGGAGGACGACACCAGAGGACGCGGAGCTGCAGGAGTACGAGGACACGCAACTCTTTTTGTCTTGTGCTTTTCTCCAGTGGAACATTTTCCTGTTGCAGACTGCGGTGTCCCCCCCGCTGTGGAACGGGTGGAGCCTCAGACAGGAGAGACATTGTCGCAGCACTGCACGCCGTGAGTAAATGGATACAAGATATCAGAATACGCGCCTGACAAGCAAACTGTTTCCCGAGCGGTCAATGAAGAAATAGACGAACAGTGACTGCATTGGAATTATGAATAATATTAACAGCATGGAACTGAAGATTATCAGAACGGCATGCAGTAAGCCAGTAAAACTGTAGAAGATTTGAGCCCAGTGTTTTGGACGCTCCACCCTGAACTACCTCTCTCTATTTGTTTTATCATATGGAGTATATATAAATTGTGCATAGTGACAAACCCGTGAACGGGGGGACTTTGCTATTACTGACTTTGCCTTCCATTGCAGGCGGGAGGACATTATTATACGCCCTCGCTTGGAGTATACTAAAACACCCCAGTACGGACAGAACGGTTTTAGCCCGAAGGCGTGAGGGGCTACGGGAGCGGAAGGGGGAGGCGTTCTTCCGGCCCTCACCTTCGGGCCCCGGTCATAACTAAACCTTTTTTTGTATTGTTTGTAACTCAGCGCTTCCACTGCCCCAAACCTAGGTTAGGATATGAGAGGAGTATTCTAGGCCTGGTCACAACCCCTAGCGGTGAGCAGCACCCATTATTCTATCCCAGCCCCCTTAGTTGCTGTGTGACACTTAGTGTGTATTTATATAACCTGTGTTCTCTATAATCATTTGCCGTGACTCCCCGAGAGATGGTGTGATATATATACCTATTTTAGGTTATTTGCAGTGAACTGTGTTTTGAGGTGTAGTGTGATTCTAGACTAGTGTGTGATAGTCATAGACCTGTGTGCAGGGTGAGCACTTTTTATCACGTGTGTACTGCCTCAGGGACGGGGATAGGTAGCGTGGGTGGGAGTAACAGTCTGGGGGTGGGCTGTCACGGCATTGAGCGCTTCCTCCTTTTTAACTACCCTAGGCCTAGGAGGCGTGGGTCTTTTAACAATAGGTTAACTAGTAATTATTTATGTAAAGTATAACCATTGTGTTAGATATCTATTTTTCCTACAATAAAAGCTTTCTTACTGTTTCTCAAAGCATTCTCCCGTGTCTGTTTGTGGTCTTGGCGAAATTCATTGTGGTAGGTCGGCTGAGCCCTTTGGGAAGTGTATCCGTGCATTTGCACACCTTAACCTTAGACCTGGATACTTCCCGTGGGGGTCTGGCGACACTAAGTGATGGTATAATGTTATAATGATTGATTGAAGATTCTTATGAATAAATGAGTGCTGTTGTAATAAACAACTGAGAGGATTCAGAACCAGTAACACCATGTCCGTGCCTCCTTTTGTCTATGACTAACTACAACCTGTTTTATAGGTTGAACATATATCTGCTATCAGGTCCCATATCCTGGTACCTGTAACACATACACTGCGCGACTGTGGAAATGTGAGAAATAACATTGTTGTGGGGCTGTCTGGCTGTTTCCAGTACTCGTCTAGATTTATAGTTAGGCAGGCCATGCTCACACCTAGAGCTTCCCTGCCTGTAGTCACAGGTTGACTTACAATAAAAGTTGGACATGAGCATTTCCCTCACCTCTGTGCTAAATTTCTCTTTTTTGCACAGTAGGATTAGGTCTCTCGGAGATAACAGGGGTTCAGAGTTAGGTGGTCCTACCACTCCTGATATCCCATGTTTCTCTTCTCTAAGTATGTGCAGGTGAAATGACAGGTTTGACATTTCCCTGAATCTTCTCTCCTGTACCCAGGAGGGTGTTTGTCCCATTACCTAATTCCACTTCTATGGATCCGTTAATGGGTGTGTTTATATGCCGAGAGATTTCCGCGCCAGTGTCTACTAGGTACCGGCCTTCCCCTACTCAAGTTCGTTTCCCACCAGTCTCCTCCGTTTCGATTGCAATATCATTTGGCAGGGGTCTCTGGTGTGGATTTATATCGAGGGTCAACAGACTCTCTGTCACCCCGCCCCTTATCTCCCCAGGCTTGCCATAGCAGGTTTGTCACTGGGACGAGGCACAACGTGCACTTGTCCAGGTGGTGTCCGTGTCCCCATTCCTCCCATCTGATCATACTCCCCCTTGGTCCTTCCACAGGTTCTGCTTCAGGAGTGTCGGGTGTCGTACTAGTGATCTGTTATCCGACAGATACCCCTTTTTTGCGGCCTTAACCGCTCCATCAGTAATGCCCATAAAACCGCTGACGCCTTTTAATTTGCCACTGTTCCCCTCTAAGGGAGACAATCCTGGTGCCATACAGATCAATATATTTTGCCTGGCGCATTCCAAAGCGAAAGGTAGGGACTTACTAGGTCCAGGAATACCCCGCCCCATGACCAGGTGAACCATCTCAGTCCCTGATACCTGAGGACTATAACCTGAGGTTATAATGGAGGTTTCAGCCATTGTATCAGTTCTCACCTGGTCTTCCGGGGTCGCAAGTAAACACTCTCTCTATTTAAATTGCAACTTATCAACCCTCTTCAGTTCCTAATAGATTTTTTTACCAGTTACTTTTAGGCTGCCTACTGCACTAACAGGCCACTATGTCACTCGTGTTCCAGATCTCCAGCACTATGGGGAGTCGTGGTAAAAGAGGTTAATGCTGATAAAAGCAAATTAAGTAAGGTTTAAACTCACTTCTGTAATATTCTTACTCCAGAGTTCTCCGTCTGCAGTATTATAGTTTATGTCAGTTAGCTGTTATCTTATACCTTGACTTCAGCCCAACCCAAAGGGATGCCATGTTAAAGCCCCAAGACCTCTGTTATCTCAACAACTCCTTGAATTAGTAGCCTTGATGCTCATCACATAGCGTCCCATGTAATAAGCCTCAAGGCCCCTGTCAAAACGGTTGCACCCTAATCAAAATAAAAAAGCTACTGTATTTACAATAGATTTCAGTATCTGTTCTTATGCACGCCTGGTGATACTAATTACAAATTGAACTCAGGCATTTGAAAGATAATATATGTATATATATATAAATGAGCGAATTGGCAATAATAAGGTAATTTATAAGCCTGCTATTCTATAATAATATTTCAAATAGCATTGGTCCGGATGGGAGAATTCAGTACAGTATCTACAGAACCTTCTGTTTAATCATCTTCCCTTTATTAATGTCCTTAGATTTGTTGTACACATGATCTCAAGAAGGTACTGAACGAGATCAGTGGCAGTTTTTAATGTTTGGTCATTATTAGCATGGTGTTATTCACTGTCAAAGATGCAAAGAAAATCATAATTCATATTCTCCTTTGTTTCATCACAATTTAAGCAAGGCTAGTAATAGACACAATATTTCTGACACTGGGAATACATTCACTGAGGTCCATAGATGTCCCTAGATACCAATAATATGAAAATGGACCTTGTAGAAGTGGAGCAATATTCCATTTACTTTTCCATTTATTTTAGGCGGATTTTCAGAAAATAGGCTCAGAGTGGAAGAGGTTAATGATAATCCAATCAAAGCCAATCCAATAACGCCTTTTCATTCCAATTTAAGCATGTCCCGACTATTAACACATTGGTTGCCAACAACGAGATTTCTCGTTATTGGCCGCCATGCGTTGGTTGCCAATAACGCGATTTCTCGTTATTTAATCGTTATTTCTTTTATTAGCGATATCCATACATTTTTCATCCGTCCAGCCTGACATTATCATTGGGAATGGCTCTGAGCTTGAAAAGGGAAAATACCGCCCCCTATCGTCTCCCGGATGGTAATGCACATCATTGGATTGGATTGAGTGAAAAAGTGCACCAGAGAAAAACTCCGTCCAGGGTTTTCCCAGCTCTGGCAAGCAGTGTCGTGTTACCAGATTCACTGGCGAGGCTGGAAGCAGCTTGGATTATGCGTTTCGGACTATAACGTTGGATCAATAAACGCGATAAATATTTGGAATGGCGATCAGGAATTGGATTCATCTTTTTGCAGAACATCTGATCTGAGGTAAGGAATCTATGTTACCAGTTTTGGGTTAATCAGAGTTGTTTTTCACAGATTTCACAACGTGTGTGTGGGTGTGGCGTTAGGCGCTGAGCGCGGCACGAATAAAAAAAATGTCAGCCCGCTTTTGTATCGTGCATAAGAACACAAATACTCTCGATAATCTAGCGTTTATTTGAAAACTATTCATAAATCAGCCGGAAAATGACAACGTGTTTTGTGTATTCCAGTAAAGGGCTATTTTCGCGGAATTTCTCTGAAATTACTAGAACTCTCCGAAACTATACTCGTATTCAAAACTATATAAAACGGAAATGTACTGATGAAAAAACAATCCGTTTCATACATGTTGACTGCAAGCAAGTCATTGATAAGCGACGGGTGTATTAGACACAGCCATAATTTGAGATATAGTTTATGCGTTCGCAAATGTGCTCGTCCTCCCATTGATTAACGTGGTGGCATCCAAGCGATAAATCGTCATATCCGACTGGCAACCAATGTGTTAATGGTCTTTACTCCTGTCTTATAATTTCAGGGCAGTTTGTGGTTTCTGCTCTTCCTGGCAGCTGTTCATACACGCTGTAACTTGTCGCTTATGTGTGACTTTAGATAATCACACTTCAGACTGGCCATTCCAATGTATGGGCATTGGTTTGGATTAACATCTCCTTTGTTTTTGTCATCCTTTAATCACACACAACAGTCCTGAGGCCGTTTCTCACGGTTGAGACTTGTCCTCAGTAGCCGGACATTCCACACTCTGGTCCAGGAGGGATACACATTTCATACTCTTGTCTAATATCGCTTGCTTCTCAAGTCAATTTATACGACACATGTTACTACCCAGCTTATAAAAACTTGATTTAATTACATGTCAAAACAAGTTTATAAGCTCATTAAACATAAATAGTTTATCATTTAAAATGGCATATCAAATTGAATACGCTATACTAGCTCCACAATGGGTTCAGCTCTGTCTGTCCACAGCAGCAGCTGCTATTGGATAGCTTTCTGGAGACGAATGTCCCTCCCTCTCAGAGTGCTGTCAATATGCGTATGTCGAGAGAGAGGGAGACAGAGAGATGGAAAACACAATCTCTCTCTCTCTCTCTCTCTCTCTCTCTCTCTCTCTCTCTCTCTCTCTCTCTCTCTCTCTCTCAGAAGCAGAAAGCAGAATTCCAGGGGTGCCTTGGTCAAATATATTTCAGGCGGATTGGTCCATCAGCCGTGTGAGGTGGGAGCTAGCTAGTGCTGGCAGTGCCCAGGATGGTGCCCTGGCATTGATAGGTATATTCAGTTAATTAAAGTCTAATATTTTATATCCAGCTCCTCTCATGAGTGCATAGGTCTCTGGAATGTGCCAGTGGGTCGAGTGACCACGCCAAGCCAGGGATCCAGAAATACATTGACCTGATGACCTGTGTGACCTGTGTGACCTAATGGCTGTATCCGGCCACAGGCCAGTGAGAGGAGCAAACCAGATTCATCCTTAGACTGCCATATACGACCAAGTCTGTTCATCCATTACCAGTGGCTCGCTAATTTAGGAACTCGCAAGAGTATTTAAGCCATGATGTGTTTGTCATTCTGGAGCCTTGCAGCCCCCATGGAGGGCTGTTGTCTCCAGGACTGGTCCTCATTCTCCATGTGTTCCTGTCAATAAATACCATCGATTGACCTCACATTTGTTTCCTGAGTTCCTGTCCAGCTGGCTCATACATATCAATCCAACAAATTCAGTTTTATACTATCAGCATGCTGCGAGGGCATCACCTCTGTGATGGTGGGGAGGACTCCTAGCCCTGCCCCTCTCCCAGCGGACCCCAACATGCTTGAAGTAGCATGGAGTCCATGACTTTAATTTCCATAAAGACGATTTTGTTTCCTAATTAATCTCCTGGCTCCTGGTCGCCTCTCACTGCCTCAGAATGAAACACGTCCGGCAATTTGTTAAATCAATTATTCCGGGGAGGGAGAGAAGCTTTCGGCAGGCACACACACACACACACACACACACACACACACACACACACACACACACACACACACACACACACACACACACACACACACACACACACACACACACACATACACACACACGCACACACACATAGGGAAGAACGGGGGACGTTGTCACACGGGTAGGTTGTCACATTCATTATATTTCACCACCAGAGGGTCCTGTCTCCCATACTTTGGTATTTAAATGTCCAGAATTGGGGTCAGAGTTCACCTACATTGTCATCTTTGGAGTGAAACAGCTGAATTTGAGGTGAGAGGACTTTTTGTGTTTTTCATGTCCATTTGTAAATATTCCGCTCCTCAGTATTTTTCTTCTAGGCTCTTACACAATTGGTTTATAATGAAACCATTATTACCCTTAAAAAGTGTGAAGGGATAGCTATAGTTTAGATTGTTGTTAGCTAGTGTGGTAAATTCCCACAGACTTTCTACAATAATTTGAGGTTATTGTAGTACAATACAATGAGATTGATTATCTGGAAGGAGGAGGAAGGATTCATACTGATAGAATTGTTGGTCTCCTCATCTGACTTAGCAGATGAGGAATAAAACGTGTACGCCAGACAAACCAGAACTGTAGTTCAACTCCGCTGATTTATTTGAGCCAGGGCCAAGAGTGAATAAAAGGTTGCCTTTCACATACAAAAGATTATCAGAAAACATCAACAGGGCTGTCTGTTGTACAGAAATATCACAATCAGGTTTGCATCTCAAACCTCAATAATGTACATAAAACAGTCACTTGGTTAACATAATCTGAACATACATTAACCATACTGCACACATTATACATGAGTAAATCTGGTTTCAGACATAAGTATCTATACATTCTATTCTAACCAACCATGGGTCCATGATTTTACTCACATAAAATGCAGCAGCACAGTCTCTCTGGTGGAAGGAGCGGTGGAGCCCCCAGACCCCCTGGGTTGGTCCGGTCTGAGAGCTCCCGAATTACCAAAATGTCCCCTCCTTTATACTACAATTTCTAGCCAAAATAGAATACAGTTCACTATTACAGTTGATCCAATCAGGCGTCTCCTGTGGGGGGTCTCCTGTGGGCGCTGGCAGCCCCCCCCCCCCCCCTGGGGTGTGGCGACGTGATGGGACAGAGACAGAAGGGGCCCATCGGTGGCCCACGTCCGTGTGATCTTTTGCTGAGATGAAGGGGTCTGTCTTGTCTCACGAGGGGGGGTGTGACATGATGTCCTCGGGTGGGGGGTGTGAATACGCTTTGACCCTTTGGGCCTTATTACCATACAGTACTAATCTGGCCACATAGTGGGTGTGACCTTTGTCTATTCAACTATCCCTGCCACCACTTCTGCTAAACAGTATACAAGGCTGTTTATGAAATTCAACTCAATATTACCACACTAGCTAACTAGTTGTTAGCTAACTTGATGCTATCAAGACATTGACGACTGACGACACAGTAGTGGTGGGCCTGATCTCTGCAAACGACGAAAGGGCCTACCTGGAAGAGGTAAAGAATCTGTCGCAGTGGTGTCAGGAGAACTGCCGCTCCCTGAACGTCAGCAAAACAAAAGAGATGATTGTGGACTTTAGGAGGCCGGGGGTCAGGGACTACAGCCCCCTCAGCATCGACGGGGCACCGGTTGAGAGAGTGTACAATTTTAAGTACCTCGGAGTCCACATATCCGAGGCCTTGACATGGACCACACACATTGACACATTGTGTTGTGAAGCAGGCACGGCAACGCCTCTACTTCCTTAGGCGCCTAAAGAAGTGCCAAGTCAGTCAGAAGATCCTTAAGAACTTCTACTCATGCACAATAGAGAGCATCCTGACTGGCAATATCACCTCCTGGTTTGGGAATAGCACCGCACAAGACCGTAGCAGACTACAGAGAGTGGCCCGTTCAGCCGAACGCACAATTGAAGGTCGGCTTCCCACTCTCCAAGACAGTTACAACAAGCGGTGCATGGGTAAGGCTAAAAGAATAATCAAAGTCTCCAGCCACACAAACAACTGCCTCTTTGAACTGCTGCGATCAGGCAAGCGATACCGGAGTCTCATGGCAAGCACAGAGAGACTCAGAAGAAGCTTCTATCCTCAGGCCATCAGAATGCTAAATGACAATAACACTATGTAACAACTATCAAATGCACTCACAGCACACACATCCACACGCACACACTCACTTTAAACAAACAACTCACTGCAGCACCCACTTTACCCACTTTAGACACCTAAACACACTTTATATTTATTGGTAAAACATTTGCACTACAACCCATACCTCATTGCACCTTACTGTAAATTGTACCTAAATTGTACCTCATCCCATTTCTGCATTGTACTGTATAGTATATTGTATTGTAACTCAGTTACTTTTCTACTCTGCATTGTATATTGTATATATGTATATATTGAACACTTTTGTCTACGTACTTGACTTCTATTTTATTCTTACTATACTTATTTTATACTTATCTATTTTTATCTAGCACAATCTCTGGAGCATAACAGAAAGAAGCATTTTATATAAAAGTATTCTGTACTTCTGGATGACAACTAATAAAGAAACTTGAAACTTGAACTTCCAGTTGGGGTTGGTCGTCACATTTTATTTGGGTTGGTTATCACATGTTGTGTAGGCTATTATTGTTAGGCCGATTTATTGTGTTCTTATTTTGTTATATAGGATGGCCTAAAGATGTGTTTCCTGTTTATGTTCATGTTAAGATGAATTAAGTTATGTATTTGTCAACTTGTCAATGCAATGAAACTTTCAAATTTAGTTCTGCCTTCTTGTCTTCTTTTTAAGATTTTCCCATTAAAACGCATGGTGACAACCAACCCCATAGTGTGTGTTGTCACAATGTGTCAGAGTGTCTTTGATAGGTGATTAACTATTTGTTACAATACATTGGAAAATGAGAGGGATACACATTTCAAGCCAACATCTTAAGCTTCAATTTAATGTAGGAATGACTATTGAAAGATGTTTTGATGATGAGCAATTCATACTAGAGTAAAAAGTGTGACAACTATCCCCGTCCTCCCCTACTTTCAAACAGACACATGCGTGCATACTGTACGTTCAGACACACACACACACACACACACACACACACACACACACACACACACACACACACACACACACACACACACACACACACACACACACACACACACACACACACACACACACACACACACACATGCATGTTCCAAAATACAGTACACACGTTAAAACATACATGCAAAGACACACACATTTGTGCACAAATGCACACATAGACAAACACCCACAAATATACACACTGGTCTTAAATGTCACCCATTTTAAGACTGAGATGTTCTTCCTGTGCCCCAAGACAGTTCAGTCAGTATTTGTGAACACGCACCTCTCTCTCATAAAGCTAGAAATCATAGAGAGAATCCATTTTACTGGGATGTAAATCTGGGACTGCTCCATAGACAAGGAATGGGGCGTGATTTTATGAGGCCATACATTGTTTGTGTGAGCTCTTACACCCAAATGAGGTTTTAACTATGGGTCAGACCTTCTAACAACACTACAATATAAACCTAATTTGAGTGTAGAGCTCACACAATAAATCCCTGGCCTCATGAAGCCAGAGCCCCGTTAATTGTCTAGAGAGACGCCCCTGATTTTACATCCCAGTCAAAACAGAGATTGATCTAATTTCCCAAATTAAATAGGATTAAATAATCCTTTACTGATCCCCGCCATAGCAGCATGGGGGAGATGGGAGGGGGGGGGGGGGTACAGGTATGGGCAGGGTAATAGTAGAAAGACATAAATATAGGCAATACAATTTTATCTGAATATAGAAATATGAGAAAAGCTTTAGGAGAGAGAGGTGCATGTACACAAATACTGATTGAACTGCCCTTGGAGAGAGAGATGATGGACACAGAGAGACGTAGACAAAGAGAGAGAGAGAGAGAGAGAGAGAGAGAGAGAGAGAGAGAGAGAGAGAGAGAGAGATCCAGATGGCAATGAACAAAACTAAACTGTAAACCCACAACACTCCTTGGCCTCACACATTCAGCCTTCAGAGGGAGCGAGAGAGAGATGGAGAGAGAGAGGGCGGGAAAGAGATAAAGGGAGAGAGGGACAGAAAGAGACATAGACAAAGAGAGAGAAACAAATCATGTTTTTCCACTGCTAGCAGAAAACGTATTGTACAGTCATTTATTTGATCCGTCCTTGATTATGGGTTATGTTCTCTACAAACTTGTTACTCACGTTTTTCTGTAGTAGTTAGTAGTCCAGAAGTAGTATTTCCAAAAACATTGGTATGGCTGAAAAGACACCCTGGGTCCATAGCCTGAAGTCTTTTGTAGTACAGTACATGTCCAAATTTCATAAAAATCCGTAAACAAATTTGTGATTAGAAGCGGTTTTGGTAAAAGGTGAGAGGGCTCAGAAAACGATTTTCTCATAGACTTCAATGCATTCGACAGAGAATTCTCTTCCTGTTTTGGCTTGTGACTTCACCTATATCCCTGGCTCATTCGTACCTGGGGTACCATTGGAAAGCCCTACTCATTGGTTACAACCCTGTCCAATAATTTTCGAGATCGCCTGGGCCCATGAGTTCAAAACTTGTAATCCCTATCTGATTGGATCAGATTTGTATTCATTAATTTCAACTCATTATGAATTGAAAATGGGAGACCCTGATGTAAATGAGACGAAAGTATTTCTCTGGTCTGCATTCCCTTAACAATTGTGTGTATTGAGCTGTACTGTACTGTACCCATTCTGCAATCTGTTAATAAAAAATGTCAATCAATCAATCAATCAATCAATCAATCAATCAATCAATCAATCAATCAATCAATCAATCAATAGGGATTCAATATTTTGAACTCCTGGTGTTGACAGAGTCACATGGGGAGCAATATAACTGAGCATGACGATGAGGTCTTGTTTAGTCTTAACTGGCGTGGTTTATTTCATATGTACATTTCCACCACGAGACCTGCTCTCTGTGAGAGCTAGAGAGAGAGAGAGACAGTAAGAGATAGAAAGAGACAGTAAGAGATAGAAGGGGAGGGAACATTCCCTTATATGTGATACATGACGTCAGCTACAATAGCTGCGTCTCCTTACGCCTATAGCGCCCTCTTGTGGAACAGTTAAAGTGCAGTTACATACAATCATATTATTACTTACACTTAACACCTGGGCCTTTGATTGACGGAGGTAGAGGCTCGAGAGTCTGGAGTGGTATTTGTACAATACCGTGTACTTCGGCGCAATTAAGCCTCACATATCGGCATCTAACTCGAGAACCGCTGAACGGATTTTGTCACCTGAAACGGCTACCGACAACAAATAGCGCTTTAATTCTATATAATTTATATATTGAATAAAAAAATATGCACACCCGAGCCGCTAGAGGTCGCCAAAGTGCCGGTGGGAAAATCGTCCTCAAGAGGGCTGTTGCATAAAATAATTTAGTGAAGACATGCTATGTATGGACTGTTCATGCTTCTCTTAGCTGTTAACTTAATGTAAATTATTATTATTATTATATAATAATCTGGCTTGGCAAGTTTTCTTGAAATAAGTACTGTAGCCATAATGGTCACAGCCTATGACAAATGACCTGCTTTTAGTGCAGTTTTAAGTAAAAGTAGAAATATCATGAAAGAATAATATTCTGGTAACAGTAATAATACCATGATATAATAGTACTCTGGTACAAGTAGAGAACACCCTGATATAACACTACTCTGATGGAAGTAGTGATGCCCTGATTGAGTAGTAGTATTCAAAGAAAGGTATCAAAGGTAAAACTTCTTCCTTATCATAATGTCCTCATCTTGGTACAAATAAACTTTCTTTCATCTTGCAGTATATTCAGATGTACAGTGGGTTAAGAGAGTTCAAAATAACTTATTTTCCATCTACAAATAAAACTATCTGACGGTGGATGTGAACAGCATTTTAATGGGGGAGTTTAACTTTTTCCAGAGTACTATTGTTGAAAGCCTACGGGATGTCTCTATCTATCTCAAATCACCTAATCGAGATAGAACCCTGTGGCCGCCCGATATCCACCAGCGAGGTGCTAAACTCGCCAAGTTCTCGGGTCAATTACTATTCCTAATCACGCTTACTTCATAGTCACTAGTTAGTTATATCCAGTTGATATGAAATATAAGCGTAGAAGAGTAGTTAACCTCTTCTTTGTTTGTAATAAACCGAATGTATGTCTGGGAGAACTCCTTGCCTATAATAATAATAATAATAATAATAATAATATTATCATTATCATTATCATCACCATTATCATCATTTTAGGAAAAGCCTGCAATGCTAATCATTTGTAAGCCTGATGATATTACTACTCTTTTAATAAGTATTACTACTGCTAATAGTGTAATATTAGCGCAATAACACTAATAATCATTTGCAAGCCCCATAACCTCCTATCAGTTCGACAGGTCCATCAATCCGTGGCCCGATCGTCAGGCCCTGCAGTGGCCCGACTCTCAGTTTCCCACAAACCCGATGGAGCCCGTCGAACACAGAGATACCGGCGCTTGCAAACAACAAACAGTGATATATATATATATATATATATTATATCCTTTATATAACTTTAGCTAAAAGCAGTAACCAGCAATTGATTTAATCTGCATGGCTTCCAGAATATAGCTATACCGTGTTACCTCAGATGAGAGCAGGGCGAGGCCAGCGTCGTGACACATTGTGATAGAACAGCACGAAAGAAAGCAGTCCACGAATTCAATAAGTATTTTAACACTTTGAGTACCACGCCGGGTTTTCCTTTTTACCCCCTTGATGCCACCATCCACTTCAATGTTAACGTTAATATCGCCTAATCTATGTTTTAAATTATGGCTATGTGTCTAATCTGCCCGTCGCTTATCAAAGACTATTTTCCAGTCAGTGCTGTCAAGGCAGATTGGTTTTTTATCGCGTCATTTCCGTGTCAGAGCATTTAGAAAAGCACCCGTTTTGAGATAAAAAACAGTTCATTCTGGACCGTTTATCGCTTTCCTGGTCAAGCATGACCGACAGTTGCAGGGTGAAACGGGAGAGAGAGCAGGGGGAGACATTCGGCAAATGACGGCGGGTCCGGGAATCGAACTCGGAGTCAACCAGATCCGTGACGCAGCACGGAGTCCCGCGCGAGCGCGGTAACATGGTGTGCTACTGGAGCACCCCGAAAATCGTCTTTTACTGGAATATTCCACAACGTTGATATTCGTCGGCCTATTTATGAATTGTTTTCAAATAAACGCTAAATGATCAATATTATACGTGCACGCAAGCACATTCGGGCCGCGCACGGATAATCGCCGCGTTGATTTCCTCTTGGACTTTTACAGTGAAACCGAAAGAGCCCATTTCACAAAACAGCTTATAACTTCATCAAAATTAGTCTGATTATCCTAACTGATAACATAGATTCCTTACCTGACATCAGATGGTATCCAACTGGTATATTCCAATTCCTGATCACCATTCGAAAAAATCGATAAGTGTATTAATAGATCCACCGTGTGTACAGTGCAGTACATGATTCCGCGCGTCTCAGAGGCTCCAGAATGAACTGTGGTAACCCCGGCTGGATCAGTGGACTGGAAAATGTGGAGTACCGGATTTCTTTTCCCATCCATTTTCATTGAGTCCATTCCAAAATCCCTTATGTCATCTGGGAGACGATAGGGGGCGCTTTTTTCCACATATGATCGCCGGCGGTGCTCATGTATACTCGGGTAGGCTCGCGTGATGCAATGTGATTTCAGATCGCAAAAAAAAAAAAGAAAAAAAAAAAAATCTTGTGAGTGGCTTTCAACCACATATTAATAAACCTGAGATATCTCGTGTGTGGCAGTTAAAGTGTTAAAAAAGTTGGTTTAATTAGAAAAAGTAAGTTACAAAGATTCTGTCTTGGAAATGTCCAATCCAGTAAAAATAAGTATTAAACAAAACATCTCTCTCAAGCATAGCATAGCATCTAAAAAACAGAGTTTTGGCATAGGGACTCCACTCTGAAAAATAGGCAGACTCGGTTCCAATACATCGCTCAACCGTGTCTGCTGCTATAAGAATGGCAATCAGAAATCTCAAAATCAAAAATCTAACTCGGAGCAAGCGAACCGGGCTTTATATACCCAGGTTCTGCATCATACCAAGACATCCTACCATTGGTCCACAAATACAGCCATGTCATTTTACCAGCCAATCAACACATAATTCAGTAAGGATGAAACATCCTCCCCTTCTAGGCGTCACAGTAACTGGAGAAGTAACAGATTACTTTGTGTTGGGAAACACTTAGACCCTTTGAACCTCCCTTACCAGGGCGCAGTTCCAGGCTAGGTCCCTTTCCACCCCTAGGCTTTACCATCCAGACTCCTCTGGACCGACAAGCCTTAGCTTTCTGCTTCCCGGCATTTTCTTTTCAAAAACACCGATCACAGAAACACTACTCACTTACTAACTCATTCGGTTTCAGCTTATAGTGGCCTGACTGTACATTGAGCCGAACGCGGCGGCCATTACCATGGTCTTACTGCCATATGCGATCGGACCGGCAGGTCACCCAGTCGATAGCGATCCTAGACCCCGTAGTGGTTGTTGGCCACCCAGGTAAGAACCGACGGTCTGATCCCCACCCCACTTTGCTTTGGGTATGGAAACTTTGACCGTTTTCACCCGCCTTGCCTGTTCACAGAGGTGCCCGTGCACTTCTGCTAGGTGTGGACTGTCATCCACGTACCACGTGTTGCCCCCACACTTACGTGCGACACACACGCCGACTAGACGGTACCACGGTGGTATGTTGATTCATACCTCATCAGACACGAGGGCCATTCAGTATCTCCCCAGCACTATATAACATATTTTAACGTGCCCTCGGAACTTCGCAGTCCCACCGCCGCCTGTTAGAGCCTAAGGTTCGGGGCGCCTACCCCCTCCCTAAACCCTATGTCTTCATCTGTATCTAGGCTAGTAGAGGCCCACAAGGTCGTAGGCACATTCCAGCAGTATTGAATGAAAATTGCCTTGCTGTGATATACAGTACATGGTCCTTCTAGCGTGAATAGCCTAATACGCCTATATATATATATATACAGATATATACAGATATATATATATATACATGTACAATACAGTACTCATATACTTAAACATTGGTGGATATGTTTTACACATCATACATGTGTTAAAACATCATACAGAGGTTCTCCCTCTGCTTCAGGACTGCAAGGGTTAAAAGTGATCCCCCCCCCCCCCCCAAAGGTACAAAAAAAGAAGAAAAAAAATTCATACAGTCAACATACTCTTAAATAATAGCGCTGCCCGAGGCTGGGCATGATACAGTCAACATATAGCAAGAGAGAGAGCGAGAGAGAGCGAGAGAGAGCTGCCGTTCTACAGTCAATATACAGTGTACAGAGAGAGAGAGAGAGAGAGAGAGAGAGAGAGAGAGAGAGAGAGAGAGAGAGAGAGAGAGAGAGAGAGAGAGAGAGAGAGAGAGAGAGAGAGAGAGACACATTGGAAAGAAATTGAAATGCTATTTGGCCCTAAACATAGAGTACACAGTGGCAGAATACCTGAGCACTGTGACTGAAGATCCTTGACTAGGTACAGACTCAGCGAGCACAGCCTAGCCATCGAGAAAGGGCCGCCATAGGCAGACTGTGTGTGTTAGAAAGAGAGAGAGAGAGAGAGAGAGAGCATGTGTGTTTGTGTGTTAGAGAGAGAGAGCATGTCTGTGTGTCGTGTGTGTGTGTGTTAGAGAGAGAGCATGTATGAGAGAGAGATAAGCAAAGATGAGCCCCTAAAGGATATTCAACTTTTAATGGAAGAACAAAACAGAAGGAAAAGATAACTTCACAAAGGCAACATGAATATACATAGATCCAAAAGGACAAAGATCAACACTTAAATCCAAAGAGAAGAGGGTCTATACCAGAGAAAACAAAGTAGCAAGGAGCCAAGGGCCGACATCAGCTAAATAGGCTAACTGCAAATAGAGTAGCCAGGTACTGACACCAGGCCACACACAGCTTTGGCCAACGCTACCCAAGCTACACAAACGACCAAGACAATTCACACACAGCACATGTCGTATCTCCAAATGTTGTGAAGTAACATATGTTTTGCCTGGAAAAAAACATCGTTATTAACAAAACATTCGGGAGGGGAAGTTAGGAAGAGTGGGGTAATGTCCAATGGACATATTACCTGCACCAAGGAACGCAGGGCGAAAGGCCGCAACACAGGTCTCCACGTTGACGAAAGGCCTCTCGCTGGCGAAAAAAAAAAAAGCTATGGCCGGAGCCTTGTCATGGTGCAGGCCCGACTACATCTTCTGTCAAAGATGATGTCGTAGTCAGAGTGCCAGGGCCCCCTGCTATTCTCACGGCTAATGTCAATGGTCGTAGCACAAGCTAACAGCTAACTCTAGGCTAACTGATAGCATCAAACTAACGTTCCCAGCCGAGCACAGCCGGCAGCTAACGTCGTAGCTAAACAGCTAACTGGCTAACAGTTAGCTCAACCTGGCTATCGCTAACCATTAGCTAACGCAGAAGCAAGCTATGCGGCTACCACTGAAAAACTGTACAACGTGAGAAAAGCAATACAGGCCAACACTTCAGACAGCCGCTGTGTTTTCCTCTTCTCATACGAAGAGAGAAGGGAAAAAGAAGGCAATACACGTCCCACTACAGAGTGGTGTTTACCATAGCGGTGCCGGCAACAAGTCCAGGCCATACACGTTAGCTACTAGTACTACAACAGCTAGTCGGCCCGGTTGGCTCCCGAGAGAGAGAGAGAAAGAGAGAGAGAGAGAGAGAGAGAGAGAGAGAGAGAGAGAGAGAGAGAGAGAGAGCATGTGTGTTTGTGTGTTAGAGAGAGAGAGCATGTCTGTGTGTCGTGTGTGTGTGTGTTAGAGAGAGAGCATGTATGAGAGAGAGATAAGCAAAGATGAGCCCCTAAAGGATATTTAACTTTTAATGGAAGAACAAAACAGAAGGAAAAGATAACTTCACAAAGGCAACATGAATATACATAGATCCAAAAGGACAAATATCAACACTTAAATCCAAAGAGAAGAGGGTCTATACCAGAGAAAACAAAGTAGCAAGGAGCCAAGGGCCGACATCAGCTAAATAGTCTAACTGCAAATAGAGTAGCCAGGTACTGACACCAGGCCACACACAGCTTTGGCCAACGCTACCCAAGCTACACAAACGACCAAGACAATTCACACACAGCACATGTCGTATCTCCAAATGTTGTGAAGTAACATATGTTTTGCCTGGAAAAAAACATCGTTATTAACAAAACATTCGGGAGGGGAAGGAAGGAAGAGTGGGGTAATGTCCAATGGACATCTTACCTGCACCAAGGAACGCAGGGCGAAAGGCCGCAACACGTCTCCACGTTGACGAAAGGCCTCTCGCTGGCGGGACAAAAAGAAGCTATGGCCGGAGCCTTGTCATGGTGCAGGCCCGACTACATCTTCTGTCAAAGATGATGTCGTAGTCAGAGTGCCAGGGCCCCCTGCTATTCTCACGGCTAATGTCAATGGTCGTAGCACAAGCTAACAGCTAACTCTAGGCTAACTGATAGCATCAAACTAACGTTCCCAGCCGAGCGCAGCCGGCAGCTAACGTCGTAGCTAAACAGCTAACTGGCTAACAGTTAGCTCAACCCGGCTATCGCTAACCATTAGCTAACGCAGAAGCAAGCAATGCGGCTACCACTGAAAAACTGTACAACGTGAGAAAAGCAATACAGGCCAACACTTCAGACAGCCGCTGTGTTTTCCTCTTCTCATACGAAGAGAGAAGGGAAAAAGAAGGCAATACACGTCCCACTACAGAGTGGTGTTTACCAACAGCTAGTCGGCCCGGTTGGCTCCCGAGAGAGAGAGAGAGAGAGAGAGAGAGAGAGAGAGAGAGAGAGAGAGAGAGAGAGAGAGAGAGAGAGATCCACGGCGGGAATAGAATAGAGTGCATTAAAAACTCACCAAACGTCCAAGAGGATGGAGACAACCGCGTGGAGTTGACGAAGTTCATCTGCCGAACGACGATCCTCTTCATCTTGGCATAACAATGCTGCACGCGCTGTCTCTAGGTTAGCTAACGCTAGTTAGCCTTTAGCTAAGCTAGCTACTAGCCGACATCATCATGGCTATATCCCGACTGAACCACACGTTAGCACTCAATATTATAACGTAGCTAAAGCTAACTAGCTGTCCCTGTCTTTTTAGCCGGGATGGCTAGCCTGACTGAACTGTCTAACATGCAACAACTTTCATCTTCAGTCCATCTGCCGAACGATGTCATCTTCATCTTGGCTGGCATAACCTCCAATGCTGCACGCGCGAAATCGTCAGACGCTAGTGATGGGTCGGTCATGAGCGACTCGTTCATAAGAGCCGATTCATTGCCGTGAGCGTGAGTCGAATCGCTCACGTCTGGCAATGAGTTGGTTCACGCCCCCCCCCCCCCCCCCCCCCCCCCCCGGCACGCACACAGACACACACAATGAACTCAACAGACGCTACCTTACCTGTAACCCCTCCCCTCATTGAAACCAATTCTGCTGCCTGCAGAGCATCAGAGCTGCCTGCTGAGCCTCAGAGCCAGGAACAAGTCAGACACATTCTACAAACGTGTCTAATGTGAAATATATAAGCATATAAGGAAAACTAGATTTTTTTAAGGTCTGTGATGAAAAAGGGCCTCGCGGGAAGGGGGCCTCGCAAAAAAAAAATAAAATAAAATAAATAAAAAAAAAAATTGTGCAAGGCCCCCCTTCCCGCGAGGCCCTGTGCGACCGCACTGCTCGCACACCCCCTGAGGCGGCCCTGCATATACACATATATATATATGTATACATATCACATATAGACACATGCAGTAAACATATGCTTAATCATTTACATCATAATCCTAATTATAATAGTACATCATACAAGTGACATAAGGCAGAGAGGTAACAGGATGTCAATATAAAAGTGTCACTAGTTGTTTGTGGGACTTCAACAACTATATATCGGGTTACTTGTACTTTTACTCAAGTAAAGGATTTGTCTATGTTTTCCAGCACTGCGAGGGAGGAAGTGTTTAAATCAGAGTGCTCCATCTAGTAGTAGCGGGAAACATTTCATTAGGTTGTTGCAGCTGGGGCCACATTCCATGCATTCATCCATCTATCATAGAGATCTGTCATGTCTGACTGTGCGTGTGTGCATGTGTGTGTGTGTGTGTGTGTGTGTGGTGTGTGTGACAGGTGTCTGTAGGCAGCACTGACTGTGTGTGTGTGTGTGTGTGTGTGTGTGTGTGTGTGTGTGTGTGTGTGTGTGTGTGTGTGTGTGTGTGTGTGTGTGTGTGTGTGTGTGTGTGTGTGTGTGTGTGTGTGTGTGTGTGTGTGTGTGTGTGTGTGTGTGTGTGTGTGTGTGTGACAATATGCAGGTCGCACTAACTGTATGTGTGTGATAGGCGCCTGTTCGGCCTACCGATGGCTCACTGAATGCCCACACTACTTAATTTTCCTTTTCATCTTCCCCCATTTTCTAATAAACCGCCGCCCTGCTGCTTCTGATTTGTTTTCTCTCTCTCTCTCTCTCTCTCTCTCTCTCTCTCTCTCTCTCTCTCTCTCTCTCTCTCTCTCTCTCTCTCTCTCTCTCTCTCTCTCTCTCTCTCTCTCTCTCTCTCTCTCTCTCTCTCTCTGTCTCTCTCTCTCTCTCTCCCCTCCTCTGTCCTTCATTCAAGCCTACAGTAACGTGTGTGGAGCAACAGTGGATCTATCTATATGTCTGTCTGTCTGTCTGTCTGTCTGTCTGTCTGTCTGTCTGTCTGTCTGTCTGTCTGTCTGTCTGTCTGTCTGTCTGTCTGTCTGTCTGTCTGTCTGTCTGTCTGTCTGTCTGTCTGTCTGTCTGTCTGTCTGTCTGTCTGTCTGTCTGTCTGTCTGTCTGTCTGTCTGGTTGTCTGTCTGTCTGTCTGTCTGTCTGTCTGTCTGTCTGTCTGTCTGTCTGTCTGTCTGTCTGTCTGTCTGTCTGTCTGTCTGTCTGTCTGTCTGTCTGTCTGTCTGTCTGTCTGTCTGTCTGTCTGTCCATCCATCTGTATGTCCGTCCATCTGTCTGTCTGCCTGTCTATTCATACATGTCTTGTTTCTAAAAGCTCCAGTTCTATGTGCAGTAGTTTGATTTGATTTGATGTTTTTTATTTTCGTGTCTTACATACAGGTGTATGCCCAGCCCATATGGGCTTACAAGACACATAAACAATAAGTATATAATAGTATACTTGACAAATTACTTGACAAATTATGACATATAGACCAAGATGGCAAAAATAAGAAAATACAATAAAACGTAATATAACACAAGCTTTAAGCAATGTATGGAAACAAGAGGAATTCATATATAGGATATAGTGTGTTTTGTGTCTCAAGTGCCATGCTTTCTCCAAAAATCCTGCAAAACTGAAGATGTCCTCCACAAAAAAACAACTCAACATACAACTCTCAGACTGCCAAAACAAAGCCAGATTTACAATTAGAATTTTCTCAAATAGTAGTAGTAGTAGTAGTATTAGCATTAGTAATACTGCACTCTCCTACTCCATGCTAACACTGCCAGGGTTAAGGGTCCCATTCCCATTAGGGCTACTTATAATAAATATGTAATGTTGGATAAAAGTATTCACCAACGTGCAGATGTAATGTTTTTAATAGGAATAAAGTACATTTATTATAGGAATAAAGTAGTTACTTCAAGCCATCTGCATTTAACATTAGAACAGCTGGTCTAGCGCCCTTCCTTGGAGTGCTGTGACCAACAGAATAAAGCCTTCCCTCCCTGGCCTTCCTTGTATGTCTACTTCTCATGCAGCATGTATAATCAATTATATGTAAATTGCCCATAATATTTGTGTGATTTTCTGAGCAGAAAAGGTCTAAACATAACTTCACTTTGGGTATGCAATTTGTTGGTGTTTTCAATTAAGTGGTTAACAGAAAGTCCATGAAATATTTACAAATCTTTAGTTCAAAGGACAATTAAGACAATCAAGAAACACAGTTGATTTGACACTAACAGCAACCAACACTATCAATCCTCCTCTGAGCTCTGAGTGAATGAGGGAGAGGGGAGGGCGGAAATTTACCTATATGGTTCCTCAGTGCAAGGGTTCAATTCATAAAGTAAATTTATACTTTTTTTTTAATCCACTTTTCCTCCTCTTTTTCTATTTTTCTCCCATCCCAATTCCACTGTGCCGATTCTTCCCTCCCCGGTCTTGAACGTTGCTCACATATGCCCCCCACTGGCCGGTTGTATGGAGGATAGAAGCCTTGCATCACGTGTCCCCTCCGATACACAAGGAGGCAGCCTGTCACATCTTTTCACCTGCCAGTGCGGACTCTCATTGGCGAGGTGTAACGTGTGGGAGGCTCACACTACCCCCGCCATTTCCTGTCTCTGCTGTGCAGGCGTCCCCAACCGACCTGTAGGAGTCGCTGTCCACAATGTCCAGATTACCACCCATCGACTTCCACCCGCTAACTCTGCCAATTGAGTTAGTATGACAGCTGGCCAAAGCCGGAGGCAACGCCGACAGCCGGAGTCGAACCCGGTGTCTCTTGCGTTGATGACGAACGCAATGTCCGCTGCGCCACCCAGCCGCCTGTAAATTTATACTTTATAACTCACAAAATAACAAATAATGTTGGTGGTTTTTTATTAATTGATCTGTAAAATGTTCTTCATTCTACAGGCCAGAACTTTAGCCAACATTTTGGCATCGACATTTAATAAAGAGATTGGCCTGTAGGAGGAAGACTCTGTAGGGTCTTTCATTTTCTTTGCAATAAGGCCCAGCAGATTGATCCCAGCTCAACCCCAGTAGCCGATTAGCTGGTCTCAGGTCAGCCCCAGCAGACTGTTAATTGGTCCCAGGTCAGCTTCAGCAGTGAGTTATCTGTTCCCAGGACAGCCTGTTATCTGATCCCATGTTAGTCTGTTATCTGGTCCCAGATCAGCCTGTCAGCTGGTCCCAGGTCAGACTTATCTGGGTCCAGGTCAGCCGATTAACTGGTCCCAGGTCAGACTTATCTGGGTCCAGGTCAGCCCATTAACTGGTCCCAGGTCAGACTTATCTGGTCCCAGGTCAGACCTTTAGCTGATCCCAGATCAGCCTTTTAGCTGGTCCCAGGTCAGGTAAAAATGCTCCTAATGTTCACAAACAAGTACAGTAATCCTACTCCACATGACCAAATGCTTTTTCCGCATCCAGGGAGATACACATTCAGGAGTTCCCCTCGACAGCGAGTCATTCCCTTTTTCAGAAGATTAGCTGCACCTTTAATTTGAGAACAAATATAATACATATATTATCTCTTTGTTAAGGTTAAGGTATAGTCCATAGTACCTGGGGAAAAACTCATGTGACTCCCTTGCATAAAGGTGGAAATAAAAGTCCAAAAGATCCAATCAGAGTCTATGCATTATAAAATCCTGGGCCCTGTTTTATTTACCATGTATATTAATAATATTGTCTCATCTCTGAACAGTTGTCAAGTTCATCTTTACACGGATGACACTATTTTCTATTGTATCACTGATTCTGTAAAACTGAGAGTCTGCAACTCTGTTTTAATGCTTTGCATACTTATTAGTCTCAAACTGGTGCTAAATGCTAGTAAGACTAAATTTATGTTGTGTTCTAAAGCCAAAGATATTATTTGAAATAACCTGCATATTTCTACTGTGAGTGGGTCTGACATTGAGATAGTCTCAGAATATAAATACCTTGGTATCTACTGTAGCTTGATGAAAAACTTACATGTGGGCATTCACACTCTATTGTTCCACTAAACCTGACTCTGCCCTCCCCCACTTCTCTTACTGAATGTTTACATGAAATCGATTTATGGTTTGTTGAGATCAGAGGCTCTGTGTAGGATTGTTAGTAACTGTCTAACTGTACATATGGCTCTTTACACTAGTAACTGTTTACCTGCATATATGATTGTCTCCACCAGTGACTGTCTAGTTGCATATATATCTGTTTCCACTAGAGGGCGCTCTAGGCGGAGCCACCCAGGTACTCAACCTTGTGGCGAGTATAAAAGCAAAGGTGTACTCCCATTTCGTTCTCTCCCCCAATGTCTCTCAGTGAGAGAAGAACATGTATGTTACTGCTGCTCTTTCCATGTGAATAAAAAGAAACCACGCCAGTTCAGGCTCAAGATAGAAACCATGCCTCTTGACCACATTATTGTCGCCCTATAGCTGAATTATGTTAACATGGTTCACAGTCAACTACCTAAAACTAAACAGTGAAGAAACCGAGGTTCCAAATCTACCATAGCCAAATCCGACAGTTTTTCCCTCACCATTGACAACTCTACAGCCTCCCCTTCCCCTCAGGTAAAGAGTCTGGGTGTCATCCTCGATAGCACACTGTCATTCAAATCTCACATTAATAACATCACACGGTCTGCTTACTTCCACCTATACTTCCAGTAATGCAAGATCAATCGTCTCCGCCCCTCACTTACACCTACCAGCACCGCTACTCTTGTTCACGCCCTGGTTACATCCCTCCTAGATTACTGTAACTCCCCCCTCATTGGTCTCCCACACAAATATCTCTATAAACTCCAACTGGTCCAGAACTCAGCGACCCACATTATTACTAGAACTCCCTCCATCAACCACATCACTCCTGTTCTACACCAACGTCACTGGCTGCCTGTTAAGTCATGCACTGACTACAAGGTATTACTACTCATTTTCAAGGCCCTCCATAACTTAGCCCCTCCTTATCTTTCAGAACTTCTCCTGTCTTACGTTCCCTCTCGGTCACTCAGATCCTCCTCTTCCTTCCAACTTGTCACTCCCCCTTCCCGTCTGACTACCATGGGATCCAGAGTCTTCTCCCGCTGTGTCCCCCGCCCCTGGAATTCCCTACCACAAGACATCCGTGCAATAGACAACCTCCCCACCCTTGTTTTCCATCTCAAAACACATTTGTTCATTCTGGCATATTCACTTTAATTTTAAGTGTATTATAACTGCTCCCCTATGTGTAACTTTGTAATATTGTGTGTTTTTCTTTTTTACTTACATTTGTATTAACATTTATAGACAAACAACACTTAGTCAATACTTACAATGACATCCATAACACAACAATCCTCCCTCCCCACTGAACTCAGCCTGCCCACCTCTGTACCTCCGATGTCACCGATATCACTATATACATTTATGCTAACATGACTTAAAAAATAAAATTGACAACACAATAAGAAAAAATGAAATGAAAATAAAATAAGCTATATGGTTAGCACTTCTTGCCCCCGTTGGCGTTTTGGAGGGGAATCAGCTCTCCTATTGGAGAAGCCCCCCCCCCGAGATACCCCCAATGGAGATTCTCTAAGCCTCTCTTCATGTCCAACATTTTTGAATTCTTGTCCTTCACATATGTCCATGTGCACATTTAAAGCAACTGCTATTCTAACTCAGATTCTAACATAACTCAAAGAAAAAAGACAACATTTGGCACTCCCATGGTGTTAGAGGATCTTAGTCGTATCCCTCTGTTCCCCGTTGGAAGGGTGAGGAGTAATGGCTCTCCTAGTGAGAGGGCTCCCCCTAGTGGCCAAATGCGCACTATATAAGGCCAACATTCGTTCTGTGGACGGCCTCAGAGCTCCCGGTCAATGTTCTGAATTTGTCTTTCTTATGCACATGCACAACTTATGTTCATTTGTATTGTGTGTCACGTGTAATCCCGTAGTTCCTTCATACCAGTCCATTGTGTATTATTCCCCAATATGTTTCCTAATCAGCGTGTCCCTTTTTTTTTTTAAATACATTTCAAATCGTTTGTCTATAACATGTGTATTGTAAATCATAGTGTTAATTATTCTAAATTCTGGTGTTATAGTTTTATACTACTTGGGGTAACTGTTCAATTATCTTTCCTCTGTTGTATCTATTCTCATCCCCAGGTCCCCTGTGTGTATGTTTGTATTGGGTGCTCTTCCACGTTCATTTTGTCCTGTATCTTTCCTTGGATCACCGTGTCCCTTCATGCCCCTTTCTCGTGTCCCTTTGTTGTTCTTCATAGTTGATCTGCTTTGAATCGGTTCAGGTCCCCTCTTTTCCTCCTCCCGTCCTCCTCTCCTCGTCCTTGTCTCTCGGTTCTGGTCCACCTGCGCGCCCTCTCCATCCTCTGCGTCAGCGTAGGCCTAGGCCGTAGGCCTCTCTCCTTCCCCTCCCGGCACCTTCCATCCTCTCCGCGCTGTGTCCCTTCGCCGCCTCCTGCACGTTGTCGGGACCTGGTTCCTTTCTTTTTCTTTATTTCTACATAGCTCCGACGCTTCATTGCCACCTCCGTTGGATTTTCAGTGTTACATTGTATGCTCCGCATTGCTCCTAATCCAATCTGCATGGTGGCCTGGTTAGCCTCTATGTTAGTGTCACCAGACCCCCACGGGAAGTATCCAGGTCTAAGGCTAAGGTGTGTACATGCACGGATACTCTTCCCAAAGGGGTCAGCCGACCTACCACCATGAATTTCCCCAAGACCACAAACAGACACGGGAGAATGCGCCGAGAATCAGTAAGAAAGCTTTTATTGTAGGAATAATAGATATCTAATACAAGGGTTATACTTTTATATAAATAATTAATAGTTAGCCTATTTAAAAGACCCACGCCTCCTAGGTCTAGGGTAGTTAAAAGGAGGAAGCGCTCAATGTCCTGTAAACCCACCCCCAGACTGTTGCTCCCACCCACGCTACCTATCCCCGCCCCTGAGGCACTACACACGTGAAGAAAAAGGGTTTGCCCTGCACACGGGTCTATGACTATCAAACATTAGTCTAGAATCACACCACACCTCAAAACACGGTTCACTGCAAATAGCCTAAAATAGGTATCGATATCACACCATCTCTCGTGGAGCCACGGCAAATGATTATAGGGAATATAGGTAGGTAAATACACACTAAGTGTCACACAGCAACTAAGGGGGCTGGGATAAAATAGTGGGGGCTGCTCACCGCTGGGGGTAGGGCCTAGGCCTAGAATACTCCTCTCATATCCTAACCTAGGTTTGGGCAGTGGAAGCGCTGAGTTTACAAACACTACAAACAAAGGTTTAGTTATGACCGGGGCCCGAAGGTGAGGGCCGGAAGGACGCCACCCCCTTCCGCTCCCGTAGCCCCTCACGCCTTCGGGCTAAAACTGTTCTGTCCGTACTGGGGTGTTTTAGTATACTCCAAGCACCAGGCGTACAATAATGTCCTCCCGCCTGTAATGGAGGGCAAAGTCAGTAATAGCAAGGTCCCCCCGTTCCCGGGCTCGTCACAATGCACAAATTAGATATCCTCCATATGATACAACAAAGAGAGAGAAAGGTAGTTCACAGAGGATGGAGTGTCCAAAATACTGGGTTCAAATCTTCTACAGTTTTACTGGCTTACTGCATGCCGTTCTGATAATCTTCAGCTCCACGCTACTAACAATATTCCTAATTCCAATGCAGTCACTGTTCTTCTATGTCTTCATTTACCACTCGGGAAACAGTTCGCTTGTCAGGCTCGTATTCTGATATCTTGTATCCATTTACTCACGGCGTGCAGTGTGGCGGCAATGTCTCAGGCTTCCACCCGTTCCACTGCGGGGGGGAAACACCGCAGTCTGCAATAGGAACTTGTTCCGCTGGAGAAAAAGCACAAAACAAAAGAGTTGCGTGTCCTCGTACCCCTACAGCTCCGCGTCCTCTGGTGCCGTCCTCTCGACTCCCGTTTCGTTCTGCTACTGTCCCCCATTGATCCTCCTTTCAACAGCGCCAGTACTTCCGGACACCGCCCCGTCACGCCAGCCAGCCAATCCACTTCTCGCTCCCTCCAACGACGCTCCCCAGCTGCGTAAGAAAGAGGGCACACATGTGTAGAGTGCATGACGTTATGTAAGCTACCCCCCCCTGGTGATCCTGCACTCGCCTGCTGTAGCTGTCCTCTGCACAAAATCACCATCCTCCCAAGACGGCTCTCTCCTCTCCCACCGGGACTTCCTGGACTCAGTCTAGACAAAAACAGGGACAGCATGGTGCAGTACAGTGACGGTGTTTCGAATACCATCATAGGCCGATATTCACTTGCCTGTTATATCAGCCAGGTAAGCCTTTAGGTCCTCTTCCAGACCATCCCGGGACACGTCCTCCTCTTGGGCTCCCGCAGGTACATCCACACCCCCATACAGACACCCATATACCCCCACCCGCGACATTAGCTTGTAAGCTAGTTCGTATGTTAGCCTGTAGCTTCTCTGCATTGACATTCAGCGTCCCGCTAGCTTGTTCTACCTGTTGCATCATTGCCTCGTGTTGAGTATTTTCCATCGGTGTATTTACTTCATCTGGGGTTGCTTTTCTTTCATTTGTCCTCGTGTTCATTCTTCCTTCTTTTTTTTGTCCTTGAATCTTCACTTTTATTTCGTTTTGAATTGTTTTACTTCCTTTTTTTTTATATTCATTGACCGGGAGCTCTTTCATGTGGCTGCTCACCAGAACGGCGCAAATCGGGGGTCGCCATATTGTGTTTTTACTGTGTGTAGTTGTATTTGTTTTTAACCCTGTATGGCGACCTTGGGTGCTTTGAAAGGCGCCTTCAAATAAAATCCATTATTATTCAATCTTTTCTAGCAAAGAAATGGCTTTTTGTATAGGAATAGAGCCAGCTTCCCTATGATTAGCAGAGTCATTGAAGCAGCTTTCCTGTCTGTGTTGGACTATGGAGATGTATGATCTATAGACATGTGGCGGCTTCCACCCTTAATTAAGCCATTCGACTCTGTATACCATTCAGCCATTATATTGATCACAGGTGATAGTTATGGTGCTCACCGTTGTGTGCTGTAGGCCTATAGTAGGGTTGGCTGGTCCTCCTTAGCAGAGAGGCGAGAGCTGCATTGGCATCTGTTTCTATATAAAGCCAAAATGGAAGATTGCCCAATTTTTCTTAGTTCTCTGTTGGAGTATACATCTGGACCCTACAGTATACGTTCCAATAATTAGCATACACTTAAAGCACCTAGAGTTTGTACTGAACTTGGGAAGTCTGATTTTAGCTTATGTGCTGCTTACATAGGGCTGGGCGATATAACGATAACGATAAATATCGCGATATATTTAAATAATCGATACTGAAAAAAAATATATCGGAAAAAAAATATTGATTTTTTTTTAGTTTTTTAGTTTTTTTTTGTGACCTGCAACAGGGCAGTTTTAAAACCAGAGACAGTGGACAGACTTGTCTTTCTTGCCTGCAACTTAAAGTAATGGCTTTGCTTGTCAAAATGACAATACTGACCAAATTGAGATTTATTTTTCTCTTGTCAATTTATTTTGTTTGCTTTCTAATTTAAAATACAGTTTGAAACCGTCTGTACACAGTAGGCTATGTGTGCTAGCAGAGCTACCAGTCACGAGTCACGGTGCACATGTGCGGTGGTTTGTCCACCAAAAAAGCGCCAACAAATTGAAAAGAAACTAGCAGAGCCAGAACTGTTCAACTCCCCTGGAGCCACAGCCAGCAGAGAATCCGGTTTACAATCGCTTTTAAACCAGCTGCAGCCTGAGAACTGGAGTGTGAGGGGATGTAACACTAAAGATGGCGGCAACGACAAAGAATTGCTGCAAAATAAACATCTGTTGTTTAAAAAAATTTAAATAATTTTTTTTTTACTTATAACAATTTCGATAATTATCGATATTGAATGATATGATAACATTTTCATATCGTTACCCGATATGATTTTTTGCCATATCGCCCAGCCCTATGCTGACACATGGAACATCAACAAACTCTAAAACTCAACCACAAACTCAGATCACCAACCATTCAATTATAAACTGTAATTGTTTTAATTGATTGTACACATTTTTATTATGATTGCACTTATTGCATTTTTGATTGTATTTATCATGTATTTATTGTTATGCTTGTTTGCTCGACATCATTGGAAATGAGGGTATGCTTTCAATGAATTTTCAAGTTGAAATAAAGATTGAATGAATGAATCCAGCATTCACTACTGTGTCCTGGTCGTCAAATAAACCTCTGAGGGTCTGCCATTACCAGGTCTGTGTCTGGTCCTGTTTAGTTCCACACCAATGTCTTGGTAATAATAGATACCTTGGGTAAACTTCAAAACAGACACAGTAGTCAGTGAAACCTCTGCATTTGAGCCATCAAACTAAAGTCTCCACTTCACCATCTACCACTACAGTATGTGATGGTAAAGTAGCCCAACACCAGATTCCTTTTTTTCTTTTACCGCAGCAATGCCAGCATTTGTCTGAGACGATAGCATTCCTCATTTTATTACATTTTACTGGGTAATACATGCCATATGCTAAATCTTTATTTGAATGATCCTATATTGGACACATTTTGTATTCCACGTATTCCATATGGTAAATGGCTGCATTTATATAGCGCTTTTATGCAAATCGCTTTACAATTTGTTCCTCATATTTTACCCATTCACTCACACATTCACACACCGACGGCGGAAGCAACCATGCAAGGTGCCAACCTGCTCATCGGGAGCAATTGTCTTGCTCAAAGACACATCTACACGCTTTCCGGGAGGAGCGGGAATCGAACCGGGAACCTCCTGATCTACCTCCTGAGCCACTGTCACTCCTATTCTTTTCCAATTGGCTGCGGAAAGGGGACCCCTTATGTCCTAAGCTTGGTGAGCAGGGGCGGACCTAGCCCATTTGGCGCCCTAGGCGAGATTCACCACTGCGCACTTTTTTTTGGCTTTTTTCTTCATAGTTCTCTAACGTTAGTCTTTCTTTCCTCAACGTTCAATTCTATAAACACTTGACCGATACCCATCAATGCACAGCGCTCTAGCATGTTCTGACTTATGTGAACACCTAAAGCTGAGGCTCAGACCGACCGACCGTTTTAGATTTTTGGCTCATTTTCCCTTATGTTAGAATTTTTTTTATGTAAAAATAATGGTTGCAGATATAGAGGGGGGCGCCAAAACTGCACAAAAATAAATAAATTTTTTTTTTTTTTTTTTGGCGCCCCCCTCTGGGTGGCGCTCTAGGCGACCGCCTATATCGCCTGTAGGAAGGTCCGCCCCCATTGGTGAGTTACCCTGGGCTGTAGAGAGGCTGACTAATTTATATATACGAGAGAGACCAATCCTTTCTTGGCAACAACATTACGTAATTTATCGTCTGTACCCTTCTCTGGCGCCATTGGCACCCGTTTATGCATTTTAGATTTAATTATGGAGAATATTTGTTGATAAGGCAAGAAGTAGAATGTTATACTGTTCCTTTAGATTACTATATGAAATTATTTTCCTATCACTGATTATATCATCCAGACACGTAAAACCAAAAAGAATTGTGCCAAAGAGGGAAAAATATGCTTTTTATGGACTTTGGATGACTTTTATGGCAATTGGATTATCAAATTCTGGATAATTAGATGATCAAATTCTGCAGGGGGGTTTGGATAAAACCACAGAGAAGCCAAATATACTTTGTCATTAAGATTAACAATAATTTGTCCCTCCAGCCATTCCCAACTGCCTATTGAATTAGGGCCACCCCTATGTCTTCGCATTGAAAGTTTCTTTAGGCTTATTTTGGGTTTCTTATTCCACCACAGGAAGGATAAGAACCAAGATTACCTAGACTCTGACATTTTAGCAGAATGGCTGTTTTAAATCATACAACTATACTATACAAGTTTGAATGTAGCCCTCTTTTAATCCCCTAGTCCTAGTGCAACACAGTGTTTATATGGTGATGGAAAGGTGAAATATAGGTCAATTGATTTGACCATTAAATGTTGTATTATCTGGAAAAGCCTGCAACTTTCATGTTTGCAAAAGGCTTTTTTTCTAACTTTCTTCTCCCACCATCATTTATAGGTCTATTTTCACACCAGTGTTTACAAAGTTGACCTTTTATAGCTTCAGATTTAATTAAAAACTCAGGTCTGGGTGTCACATTTTGACCTTGTATGAAGCAAATTGGCAATTTGACCTTGTATGAAGGATTCGATCAATAGGACAATACAAAAACTGTTTACTCAGTTTTTGATGGTGGATGTTTGTATAGATAATGGATTGTTCCTTTAAAAAAGGCCAGATAATGGATTAATTTGAATCAATGGGTGTCCAGAAAATTCAACAGCTCTGATTTGAATTCCCATCATGTTTAGTCATTGCTGTTTTACAGCAGTGTTCAGATGAATGCAATGGTTCAGCGTGTGATAGAAAGTCGACCTTCAGCCTGTTCTGTGTGCGTGCATGAGCCCTGGGAGGGAAAACAATGGAAGCCAGATCTATTCAACGCTTTAATAGGAGTCTGGTCCCTCAGGGAGCCAGCATCAGGGTCACCTCTTTAACACACACACACGCGCGCACGCGCACACACACACACACACACACACACACACACACACAACACACACACACACACACACACACACACACACACACACACACACACACACACACACACACACACACACACACACACACACACACACACACACACACACACACACACACACACACTCACACAGGCCCTGGGAAAAAGAACCTCTCACCAATAGAGTCTGCTCACATTGATGGTGTAAAACACATTTTTGAAGAGAAGGGATTTTCTTTTGGTTTTTGCAAAACTAGATGAAAGTGATTGAGAACCGACCCCATGGTTTATGTTGGATTCTGAAGGTAAAATGTGATATCGGAAAATATCGGTATTGGTTTAAATAATTTTTTTTTGTTTTACATTTCGATAACCTTTATTTACCCAGGCAAGCAAGTAAGAACAAATTCTTATTTTATTTATTGTCAAAAGTATGCATAATGTTGTGTTAATTCCACAACAAGAGATATGTAATGTTAATTACCTGAAATTATTCCGTTTTGGGGGGGGGGGGGACCCTGCATATATCAGTATCGGTTGATATCGGTATCGGAAATTAAGAGTTGGACAATATCGGTATATCGGTATCGAGCATCCCTAGTCTCAAGTTACATGCCTCAGAAGTAAAATGTGGAGCCTGGAGTTTTTTTTCCTGAAGCATTCCCATCGACTCCATTCCAATGGGTGCAATACTATCCGGGAGACAATAGGGGGCGGTATTTGCCCTTTTCGAGCTCAGAGCCAGTCCCAATGATAACGTGAGGCTGGATGGATGAAACATTTATGGATATCGCTAATAAAAGAAATAACGATTAAATAACGAGATTTCTTGTCATTGGCACTCAGCACATGGTGGCCAACAACGAGTTTCTCGTTGTTGGCACCCAATGTGTTAATGAAGGTGCCAGTGTGTCTGCAACTGTTGCTGCTGCTTAAATTTTTTCTACAGCATTTCTACACCTCCACAACCACCCCTAGACCTACAACCCAGAGCTCTATGAGCCAGTTTTAGGAGCCATCCTGGAGTACTTCACCCTGTCTCTGCAATTATCCCTGATTGTTGTCATCTGCCTGTGTTTTGTGTCACTGGTTACAGGGCCCCGTTCCCCGTACCTGAGTTAGCCGGATAACTTTCGGTCAAGCCTGACTTAAGCCGGACCTTCCCATTCCCCGAAGCTCGATTGTCTAAATCACCATGACAACAGATCAAAAAGTTTGAGCCTGGTCGGGAGCAGGGTTAACTTCAGTTAGCCGGATGAACCATGGCCACGCCCCCGCAAAGAAATGACAGCTCGCTTCCTGTAATGATTCTCACAGTCTAGGATCTGCATTATACCATTCTGAATTACGTTTCTGTGCTTCGTTTTCCTAGAGGGGGCTTTTGAAATGTATAATAATAGAACTAAATGCTGATAATAAATCATATTGAGCCTATAGATTTACTTTGTCCTAAATAAAATAATGCACGTCATATACGGCGCTCGGAGTCGCGATACACGCTGCATGTGGTTATTTTAATAACGGCGCATTGCAAATGTGAATCCCGCGGGGATATTTTTAATGAATGAAACCTATCGGCCGTTTGGCTCTGATTAGTTTCATATATTCTCCGCTGTAGATTTGCTTAACGGAGCGCCGGATTGTGTTTCATTCAAGCATAAAATTGAAGTGTCTATGCAGGGATTGTGGTTTTTGTGTGATATTGTAACTGGGATTAAAATGTCTGATGAGATGCGCTGTTTGACGGATTTGAGAAATTGAATGAGCCGTTGACGTCACATTAATGCATTTGAGAATAAAGAGATAAAACTTTTTGGTAAGAAAAATATTCTAAACACGGGTCTCTCGTTCATTAATGGATAGTCTGGCACAGTGGCGCAGCGGTAGTGCTCAATCCTGGCAACTGGGCGACCGGTGTTCGAAACCCTGTGTTTCCAATATAATTTTTTGGAATATAATATTAATGATTATACGCAAAAGTAGCCTAGTTTTAAGTTACAATATTATAAATCTACATGCATTGAGGATGTCATTCTTTATATAGCTCTCAACGTGCACCAAATTGAATTATTCCTACATTGCAAAAAGAAGGGAAAGACTAGGATTCGAACCCGGGCCGTCTGCGTGAAAGTCAAAAGCAGAAACCGTTACACCACAGTGGAGATTTGTTAAACATCCACCATACATCAATCAATGGGTAAGAGAGCCCAATCCTTATTCTCTAACAGTTTAACTAATTATTTTCGCTAGCAAGATCTCATTTGATTATACAATCCATAAACCTACTGCCAGCAGGCAAGTTTAAAGAAATATAATCTGATTGATTGAGGTAATGAGGGACTTAAAATTAGCCTATAGATAACGCATTTAACTTGTCGGCGAGGCTAATTGAGCCATACTGCAATCTGTTAATAAAGTTTTAAATCAATTAATCAATCAATGCCGTTAGAAGATCAGGATCTCTGCTATCGATACGTGCTGGCTTTTCAACTGAAGCGGCCGCGCGCACTTATCCTGGGTCTCAAGTCTGGTTCGAGTTAACGAGACTGAATCCACCTTCGAGGAACAGGAAAATCCCGGCTTCAAACATCGGGTTAACTGAATCTGGATAATGGGACTCTTGATCGACTTAGTTGAACCAGGTACGGGGAATAGGGCCCTGATTGGGTCTCTTTGTGTCGGCTCTTCAGCAGTGTTACTGGGAACAGCCGTCCTCGGGCAGAAGTTGGAGATCTTGCCCGGTGTTATTGTTTAAGTTCATTTGTTATTCTTTCGGTCGAGAAGTCGGATATCTCACCGTTCCTTTCTCATTTACATTTCCTTGATTTGTTATCTTCCTCAGTACTATTCTTTGCCTTGTTAATGACCTTCTTTTGCTACTTATATATTATCGCTCAAAGTGTTTCTGATAATAAAAATAACACATATTCGAGAAGAGCAACACAATCTCCTTCTTCCGTGCTACGAAAGAACTCAACATTCTTACCTTGATTCCTAACAACCTGGTACATAATAAACAGCTTATCTGCATTCTCAATAAGGCTGGGAGTCTATTCCTAACATAATAGATTTGTCAACTCAAAGGTGTGAAATAGATTCCATTAGTATCTATCCCACAGCTTTGAGAACCTGTTGACTTGACACTAAATTGAAGTTTTTCTGAGCACAAAACAAGTTTGTCTGTTTGAAGTCCAGTGATCTCACAGTGTTAATGATAGCACCTGCATAAAAGTCCCACCCACACAGCTTTTAATGGGTTATCTTTCTTCATTAGAGTATCTTTGATGACGCCTATGTGATGCTAGGTTATGGGCTGCACAGCAACAGCTATCAGAGTGACAATCAGCTGAGTGTTGTATTAAATATGGATCAGTGTTAAATATGGATTGTTGCCAAGGTAACACCAACATAATATGACTGTTTGATCTAACAAAACGTTTCAATATTATATTTTACCATGCTAAGATGCAAAATATTGTTTACAAGTTTTAACATCACAGCCTGAGCCTACCCTATCTGTATTTTAGTGGATTTGTCACAGTTATAGTGGCTCAACGACTTATCTATCAAGATCAAACAAATTATACGTTTTAATTTGTTTTTTTGTGATTTTTCTGTATTGTGGTTGTTTAGAAATGTGAAATATTTGTTTATGCATCTAGAGGTGATCCATATTTAATATGACACTGGAACAATTTGGCCAGTTTTGACTAGAAGAGTTCTATATCATACTAGCTTCCGCTCAGCGTCATCTACACTAACCTCACTTTGTGCATATGCACTGAATAAAAAGCCACAATGTACCTTTACATACCAACATTCGTCTGGCCACACCCCCATCCGCTACCTTCATAAGCAGGTGTGTGGCCACACACTCGCCTCCTTCTTCACTTTCACCACAAGGAGGTGCCTGTTATATACATCACTTGACGAGGTTGTTTTAAGCTGAAGAAAGTTGAGTTACGTGTTTACATTTTTTCTTGCTTTTTTCTTTCTCTCATAACTTTAAAAAGAAAAAAGCTAAGTCATAATGTTTACCTCGGAGGGTCGCGCTAGCAACGTTACCCTTCACCAGCAGTTCTCCATTGCCTCCTCTGTCGTGCGTCTTGGAGCGGGGTTGAGGCCACTTTCGTGGTCGGCAGCCGCGCCCGGTAGGCGTCCGATAGGTAGTTTGCCTCTCCAAGGAGCTGGTGCACCAGCGCCGTCTCCTGTGCGATGGCCTGGTTCCGGCTCTGGTTCCTTTGTCCACCGTAGCCGCCGCTGCTACCACCGCCACTGCTGGACCTTCAGCGAAGAAGGCCAGGAGGAAAGAGGGCGCCTCCGCCACTGCAGCCGGCCCATCCACGCTCGGAGGTGACGGTAGGGATCGTCGTGACCAGCCTCCTATCCTTTACCGTCCCTCCGGGGCTCCCCAGGGTGGCAAGTCCCGAGCGGCTCGTGGCAGGCATCGCTAAAAGTGACTTTTTTCCCTCTGTGGTCCCCCCTGTTCCCTTCCCGGCCCAACATATGATTTTGTTAAAAGAAATAAAAAGTCCCTCCTGGGAGGGACTATTTTTTGTTACAAACTGTGTGTTTATTCACTACATATGATGGGGATACGATGTGTGAACCTTTCGCTAGTGTGGGTTTGATAGAAGGGCTAGACTTTTTAAGTCGCTACATTTTCATGTTATAGAGCTTAAGCAAGGCCTGCAGCTTACACTCGGTTGAAAAAGGTTTTTTTCTGCCTCGACCTGAAGATTGGGTCTTCACATAAAGGTAGAGGTTAGTTGTGTGATCTGTTGCTTAAACAGTGATATTGAGCCGCAACACTGTTGTGTTGGTCTGCAGTAATGCTCGTGTGTGTAAAGGTACCGCGGTTCAGGCCACTCTCTCTCTCTATCAGATTTTCTGTGTCTTGCAACATAAACACGGGTGTCGGGTTCACACATATATGACTTGGCCTTGTTATAAACCCTGTTCACAGACTTGTCTGTGGCTAGCGCGCATTGAATTAGCTTTGCGCTGTTCATTAGCATACTGGCTACTTAAGGTATCATATGGCTATTGTTGTTGTCGTATTCAAGGGTTGGGCTTGCGAGGGGGTACCGGATAAACCCCTCCTTCCCTCTTCTGATTGGTCATTTATTTTTTTTACTCTCTTTTCATTCGGTCCGGCCAAGCTGTTAGGCAGCTTGGCACGGGGGGGGGGTTCCCTGACTCCGCACCTATCACAGGCGGTTGAGTCATGGGTTTCCCCCCATCATAGAATACGTCACTGGGCACGTTTCTATTGGACGACGGCTTCCGTGAGTTTTTTCAGACCCGTATGTAGGGTCTGTCATTGTCAAGTTGTCGGGGCAGAGCGTAGGAACTTAGTGTTCTGCTACGCTCGATATACGTGTAACTTGAGTCTGTTGGTCACATGGCTCAATGTTACCGTGACTTTTCAATTCATGGCTCACGTGGGAAGTCTCTCTGAGGATTCCTGTCTCCTCTCTGTGGTGAGGGTGGCGGGATGTAAGAATGAAAAATGTTTTACCCTCAGCCACGTCACGTGGGATTCATGTCAGTCTGTGTTTCTTTCTTTTTAATACAAAGAGGAAAAAATATGAAGCACGACAACTCCTTGTCGTTCTCCCAGGCGACTTGAAGGACCAATGTCTGGTGTCTGGTTAGACTATCCATTGATGTGTTTGGGTCTCGACGCGTACATAGTGCTGGCTCGGGGTGTTTCTGATAAGAATCACGCATGAGGCTGGTACGCCTTGGTTGCTCAGTATTAAAACTGCGTTTTTATAGGGCAATTGGGATGGAGGTTTTCTCTTCCGAGCGCCTGTTACTAGGTCTCAACGAATTCTCGTTCATATCTGGGGGATGTTAACGGAATAGATCAAAACATAGGTAGAGGGGTCTCACGCCCTTGGGGTGGGCCACTGAGCGCGGTACGAATGGGACCGTCTGGGTGGCGCCCTCTTTTCATGTTTTAGATCGACACGCGTACCTACCCCCTCTCTTGGAGTGGGGATGTCGGCGTGGTTAGGGCACAGGACTGGTTCTGGTCACGCTGGTCCAGGTCAGTTAACCCGTTGTCCGCCGGGGACGCAGATCTGCTGTTCTGGTACCCTGAGGGACTTGTGCTTTTTTCAGGGAAAAAAATACCGGGTCGGCCCGGGTGTCACAGGGTTGGGCGTTATGGAGACCCTTTGTTGGGTACATGTTGTACCCTGCGTTATCATGAAGAGGCTGGTTCTCCATTCTTTTCGCTCCTCTCTTACGCATGGCGAAGAGGGGGCTGTTGGGGTGGTCTTATGGACCTCCTCTGGCAGCCCTGTGTGCTTCCCGAGCCACCGGGCCCGGTCCGAAGTTGTGTTTCGTCAACCCGTAGGCCTGGAATAACCCCTTTTTGAAAACTGTGACACTTGTACTGCGGTATAGCCAGTGTGTACCCGCAGGTGTGTTTTGGAGTTTTTTCTTGAGGGGTTATAGGAACAACCACTGCATGTGGTACCAAGAGGGTGGTTGATTCCCTGGTGTGTTGGAGCAGAGTCAACTCCCGGGTTACCCAGTTGAGTGTGCCCCTGCACATTAATGACGTCTGCCAATCGTGTCAGCCTTCGCTGCCTCGGCCC